>NC_133324.1:38694731-39004940 GCF_042186555.1 Aquarana catesbeiana
TGGGGTCCCCTCCCTGTATATACTGGCTTGTGCGGGGCATGGTGGGGCCCGCTTAGCTCCATAGTCAGGTCGGTTTGTGGCCTGGGTGGAGACTCCCTTCTTGGTTTGGACTTGGCCGGGCTTCTGGTAGTAGGGCTGGATGACCCAGAGGAGCATTCACTGGGGTGCGTATTCGGGCATGCATCACTGGATGGTGTCCCTTGGCCTCCTATTTGCACTCTGGGCCTCCGCTTCTGTTGTGCGTCCCGAGCTCCGCTGCTGCCATTTTGTTGTAGCCCGCGCGAGGCTGTATCAAGAAGGTGTCCAGCTTCTGCAGCTGTTGTGGGTTTTTTCGGTTTCTGGGCATCCTCGATGCGGTGAGCGGGGATTGCCGACTCAATGGTGGTGTTTGGAGCCGTGGATGTCGCCGGTGGGCTCTGATGGATTCGGATTATCTCCGGTGGATGAGCGGAGCTCCTAGGTTACACGTCCATCTTGAAGTCCAGTCGCCATGCCCCCCCCTTTCAATGACTTTCAATGACTTTGATGTGTATTGTCTGGACCGACAATTCATTAATAGCCGGCACTAGCGCTAGTACTTTTAAATGACTTTGTTTTTCCTTTAGAAATATCATTTTGCATTCGGACTGGGAAACATGCGTTACTTTACAGGCATACTATAGACACCCCCCAGATAGAAAATGTAAAGTAATATTTCACGTTTATTGTATTAATTTAAGCATTATTAAAATCACTGCTCCCGAAAAAGCGTCTGTTTTAAAAAAAAATTTGCATTGATACATGTCCCCTGGGGCAAACACTTTTTATGACAATAAGTTGCATATTAACCTTTAAAATTAGCACTTTTGATTTTTCTTTTTGTGTCCCATAGACTTTAACGGTGTTTGAGTGTTCATACAAATTTTTTGCCTGTTCGCATGTTCTAGATGCGAACTAAACAGGGGGTTGTTCGGCCCATCTCTGATCTCCACTAGCATTCTGGATATGTGCTTCAGCTTCTAGAGCAGTGGTCTCCAAACTGTAGCCCAGGGGCCAGATGTGGCCCTTGCTTGCATTTATCTGGCCCTTTGGGCATTATCCCCTCCACTGTCAGCAACGGTGGAGCATAGTTCCTGCCACTGACATGGCTAATAGGACACTGTTCCTCCCACTGACACCAATGATGGGACACTATTCCTCCCACTGACACCTAGGGCTGTCTTTACCGCATGGCAAATGGGGAAGCTGCCCAGGGCCCTGTCACTGTTTGGGGCCCAAAGCAGAGCTGCCCATTAAGCCCACGTGCTGCCCACAAATCGGCGCTAAAAATCCCCACACACAGCCAAGCAGACAGTCTGTCACTGTCATCAGCGGTGGCGGCACGCGCACAGTGCAGCAGTCAGTGCCAGTGCTGTGTTTTTTCGACCGAGGAGCTGGCCGCGGGTGACGCTCTGGCCCCCGCCCCTTGCAATGCGTACACTGTGCACAGTGTACCTGATCAGAGGAGCAGAGGAGGAGTGTGAGACCACGGCGCGGAGTGGAGT
This sequence comes from Aquarana catesbeiana, assembly GCF_042186555.1. Taxonomy (NCBI): domain Eukaryota; kingdom Metazoa; phylum Chordata; class Amphibia; order Anura; family Ranidae; genus Aquarana; species Aquarana catesbeiana. The sequence goes on from NC_133324.1 coordinate 38,696,255, forward strand.
GGTGCCTGCCCACGCTGGTTGCCATCAAGCTAGCACTGTACAATGTTAGGACATACAGGGGTTGCTACAGCATTGCAATGGATAGAAAATTGATAGAAAATTTATCGTGATACACTACAAAGGGAATCCAGATCAGAAGAGTTTACAATAATTTTCTGATGGCAGTTTGAAACTTGCAGAGAAGAAAGGAGACTGACAGAGGAACTGGACTTCATCAGGGCCATCTTTATCGCAGGGCAAACGGGGCAGCTGCCCAGGGCCCTGTCACTGTTTGAGGCTCAAAGCAGAGCTGCCCGTTAAGCCCATGTTCTGTCCACAAATCAACGCTAAAAATGCACAGTGTACCTGATTAGAGGAACAGAGGAGGAGTGTGAGACCACGGTGCAGAGTGGAGTGGTGCCTACCCACGCTGGTTTCCACCAAGCTAGCACTGTACAATGTGAAGACATACAGGGGCTGCTACAGCATTGCGATGGATATAAAAATTATCATGATACACTACAGAGAGAATCCACATCAGAAGAGCTTTAATAATTTCTGAAACTTGCCGAGAAGAAAGGAGACTGGCAGAGGAACTGGACAGCTCTGACTCTTCATCCAGACAGCAAAGGTTGGTATAACTATACATGCCATGGCCCCATGCTATTCACCCTCTACTCAAAATACAGTTAAAGCTGAACTCATTGTATAATGTGTATTGCACTTACATTAGTAATTACATTGGTCCAGCTTGGCTGATCCCTCTGGGTGGATCCTAATTATCTTACAGGTCTCAGATCGGTCACTTGGCACGAGCGCCATTCACAGCACGCCTTGCATTCTTTTGAATCAAGGAGGAGAGACTGGGCGGTGACAGTTACAGAAATCAGTGTGCAGTAACTTCTAGCAACCAATGGGTGAGCAGTGATGGTGTGCAGTAACCTATAGCAACACAATCAGTGAGCAGTAATGGTGTGCAGTAACTTCTGCAACACAATCGGTGAGCGGTGATGGTGTGCAGTAATCTCTAGCAACCCAACCAGTGAGCGGTGATGGTGTGTACTAACTTCTAGCAACCCAATCAGTGAGCGGTGATGTGTGCACTAACTTCTAGCAATCCAATCAGTAAGCAGTGATGTGTGCACTAACTTCTAGAAACCCAATCAGTGAATGATGATGTGTGCACTAACTTCTAGCAACCCAATCAGTGAGCGGTGATATGTGCACTAACTTCTAGCAACCCAATCAGTGAGCGGTGATATGTGCACTAACTTCTAGCAACCCAATCAGTGAGCGGTGATGGTGTGCAATAACCTATAGTAACACAAACAGTGAGCGGTGATGGTGTGCTGTAACCTATAGCAACCCAATCAGTGAGCGGTAAGGGTGTGCAGTAACCTATAGCAACACAATCAGTGAGCAGTAATGGTGTGCAGAAACTTCTAGCAACCCAAACATTGAGCGGTAATGGTGTACAGTAACCTCTAGCAACTCAATCAGTGAACAGTAGTGATCTGATGTAATCTCTGGCAACCAATCAGTGAGCGCTAAGCATAGGCTGTAATCTCTGGCAACCAATTTCAATCACTGCGTGATATGCTGCAGTAAACTAATTTTGAGTCGACCTGCTATTTTTTTTGTATGTCTCAGAATGTAGGGGGGGGGTCAAGAAAATGTTTGCCCAGGGCCCAATCAATATTAAAGACAGTGCTGCTGACACCAATAATGGGACACTATTTCTCCCACTAAATAAAGTAGATATTTGCCAGCACACCATGGATCGACACAAAGAAGCATCCAAATAGATAGTTTAGTGCACGATCACAACACAAGGTTGCATAGAGTGCAACAACAACGGGGCACTATTCCTCCCCCTAATAGCAAAGAGGGGATACTATTTACTTCCACTAACCTCAGGACATTTTCTACTCCTGCTGGCCACAGTCTGGCCCACCTAAATTTTGAAGACCAGTAAACTGGCCCTTTGTTTAGAAAGTGTGGGAACCCATGTTCTAGAGGGATCCCACAGGGTATGTGTGACAAACCTAGCGTGTTGTTACGGTATGGTATATGCATAGTACATTGGTCAAAGCTGCCATACCTGGAATTCATCTTTAAGGACATATATCAATCAGTACTTGGGATAGTAATTGACTGTTCTCCTCCTCCACAAGGGTGCATATCAGTCATTTTTTGGATTACTCAAAGTTTAAGATAGTGCTATTATTTTGCACAAAAGGCCATTCCCTGTCCCCTATCAGCATATGGAATGCCATAAGGCAGCAGGAGGAAAACGGTGGAATATTATGAGGAGGAATGTTTGATTGTTAAAGATTAGGAGGAGAAGTGTTGGAGTGCTGAAGGTTAGCAAAAGTGTTGGGTGGTGAAGGTTAGGAGGAGAAGTGTTGGGGTGCTGAAGGTTAGGAGAAGTATTATGCTCCGTACACATGGTCGGAATGTCCGACAGAATATGTGTGATCGGAACTTGTTGTCGGAAATTCTGACCGTGTGTGGGCCCCATCGGACTTTTTCCATTGGAATTTCCAACACACAAAGTTTGAGAGCATGCTATAAAATTTTTACGACAACAAAATCCAATCCTTTAAATTACGATCATGTGTAGACAAATCCAACGGACAAAGTGCACTCTCAGAATAAATTAAGAGATGAAAGCTTTTGGCTATTGCCCCGTTTATACTACCGGCGTACGTGTTTTACGTCACCGCGTTCAGAACGATCAGATTTTCCGACAACTTTGTGCAACCGCGTGTATGCAAGAGAAGTTTGAGCCAACATCCGTCGGAAAAAATCCATGGATTTTGTTGTCGGAATGTCCGATCAATGTCCGACCGTGTGTACGGGGCATTAGAGTTCTGGCATCAGCAGGAAATATAGTGTGAAGTTTCAAGGGAGATGTGTCACCCCTTCTCAATACAAGGGGAATGTTCTGGTACATCTACACCCACCATTGCAGAGGGAGCCCAAGTAGAAGAATGACTGTAGGAAAAGAAAAAACACAAAGCCATTACTATTTCACGTGTGTAAAAACAGAAGACATGGAGAAGTAGGTATTCACACTTGGAAACATTTAAAGGCAATGGCCAACAAAAAGGTAAGTAACAAAGTGCTTCTTTTACAGGCTTACAGGCTTAGCTTAGTTTACAGAGTCAATTTAAGATAATAAAACAGTCATATAGAACAGTTATGTGCATTATTATTGCAAGTGGAAGAATCATTATAATATTATCTGGTACTACCTGTGTATTTCAATCGTATGATTTATTTGTCATACAAAATATTTAGCACTGATCCTTGCTGAATAGAGTTTATTGTAAGGAAATTCTGTGTCTTGGTTTAAAGTTGTTAAAATTATATGGATAACAGAGAACTAAACTTAACCACTCACAAATAAACTACCTGCACAAACAACTAAAAGTCGATAGAAGATGATGTCAGTATATTGAGAACAAAGAGAGATGTATGGTACTGAACTGTATAAAAGGAGGGAAGAGAAGCCATCATATTGTATTGTCATTGTGATATCCATGCTTCAGAGGTCTGTGTCACAATGGAGAATTATAGGCTTTAATTAAAGAAGAACCCAGTGATCGGAGCTATGGTCATATCATATACCTACATCTTCCAGTTCTGTGTAATTCTACAATGTATGACACTCTGGAGATCAGGATTGCAGAGTCCGGCCTGTGCCCTTCATTTTACTGATGTATTTGATGAATTCCAATATTTCCGGGATGGAGATTTGATCATTGGAGGAGTGTTCACTGTGAGATCAGAAGTAGATCTAGAATCACCTGAAAAAAGGACATACAGGTGTGTAACGTATTTGCTAGGAAGAAAAAAATGTGATCAGGGTGACAAAGAACAACACATAGGACTTTACAAAATGATTGGAAGAAATGCATGTGATGGAAATATTATAAGAATGTATATAGAACGTCTTCTCATTTACATGCAAACCAAGCTGTCCAGAAAGTGACAGAGGGTAGGTGACAGGGATGGGTGACAGTGACAGGGGGTTGGTGATGGTGACAGGGGATGGGTAACAGTGACAGGGGATGGGTGACAGTGACAGGGGGTGGGTGACAGTGACAGGGGGTTGGTGATGGTGACAGGGGATGGGTAACAGTGACAGGGGATGGGTGACAGTGACAGGGGGTGGGTGACGGTGACAAAGAGTGGGTAACGGTGACCGGGGGTGGGTAATGGTGACAGGGGTTAGGTGACAGGGATGGATGACGGTGACAGGGGATGGGTGACAGTGACAGGGGGTAGGTGACGGTGAGGGGGATGGGTGACAGGGGATGAATGATGGTAACAGGGGGTAGGTGACGGTGACAGGGGATGGGTGACAGTGACAGGGGATGGGTGACAGTGACAGGGGTGGGTGACGGTGACTGGGGTAGGTGACGTTGACAGGGATGAGTGACGGGGTAGGTGACAGGGATGGCTGACAGTGACAGGGGATGGGTGATGATGACAGAGGGTGGGTGACGGTGACAAAATTTGTAACAATCTATAACAATGTCAGGGTGTTGGAGAAGTTGCTGGAAGAGTCTTTTCTTTAAAGCTGAAAAGTGTGGGGATTCCTCCATCCGCTCTGTTTGTGTGGATGGAGTGATCGTTTACTTTTTGTTGTTGTAAAAGAGATTACTTTAAATCCTCCCCATTGAAACATTGTATTCTGGCAGCGAGACTCTCTACTTGCAGAATACACAGATTTGTGTTCTACTAAGCCTCGGGTTTCAGAAAATATATTAGGTTCCGGGGGACTTTGAGATAATTTTTTAACTAAAAATTAAGATTTTTTATGTGTGTTCTGTGCAAAAAAAAAAAAAAAAAGGGGGAACAAGGTTAAATCCAGGGGGAAGTTTTTTTGTGGAAAGTGTTAAGTGCGTTCACACTTTAATTCAAATTGTTCTGTCACCATTCTTTATACATACCTCAAAAACAAATTAAATTCATTAAATTTATCTTTCAATATGTTTTTATTTTAAAATATCACAAGATATAGTCCAAACATTTAGATGGCCCAACAAAGGCCCAGATAACAAATTTTACATATAGATATGAGCAAAATTCAGTTGTGTTCGGCAACATGAAACATCTCATGGAAAAGAGAAACTGGAATCTTACAGTGGATCAGGTCAAAGTGTATTCCGACCTTGTGGTGTGCTCGGTCAGGGACAGTAGTGAACCGTCTGAAAAGTAGTACCTGCGGATAAGGGGGGATTGCCTGAACCGGGCACCCCTAATGGGATCTTCCTGTGCCCCAGCAGGGTCCCCTCCCCCCGCCCACCTCATCTTTGACTACGCCCCCCCCAGAGCTTAACAAGGATGACCCCTGTTTGACACAGATAGAGTGTCATTTGTCCAGACAGGTTTTTATTTTTGCCGAGTTAGCTCATAAACAATCAACTAATGTTAAGACCTTTTGTCTAACTGTACCTAAAAAAAAAAAAAAAATTATGGAAGAAGAGGGGAAAGAAAGGAGGAAGAGGAATAGGACGGGAGAGGGGAAGTGACAGAAACACATGCTTGACTTTAGCTGGAAGTTACAGGTGTGTTATGGGAAACCCCAGCCTCTAAGGGTATTCCACAATATGCTGCCTAAGGTGACCACACAGTTTCAAATTTGTGGGGTGTGTCTGATATGATGCTGGCTAGTTTTTCTTGGGTCATTATCCATGAAATCTTGCGCTTTATAGCTAGAAAGGATACCTTTGGTTGTTTCCAAGCTCTGGCTATGGTGAGTTTTGCACCACTGAGCATGAAGTGGATCAACTTACGGTTAGGTTTAGAGATATGGGGGATATGGGCATTTAGAAGGGCTACCGATGCGGACCTGGGGACTTCGCATTTAGTGACTTTGTAAATTAGGTTAAAGATTTTCTTCCAAATTGGTCTGATTCTGGGGCATTCCCACCAGACGTGTACCATCGATCCCAGGAGTTGGCAGCCCCTGAAACAACTGGGGTCAGTTGTGGGGTAAATAGCTGCGAGTCTGGTGGGGGTCATGTACCACCTCATGAGAACTTTTAAATTCGCTTCCATGAGTGAAGTGTTTATAATACCTTGAAAGGCTCTAGAACCCGCCATCTGCCAGGTCCCCAGGTCCCACTCATGTTGGAGGTCAGCCTCCCATGCCGTCATATAGGTAGATTTCTTTGTCGGAAGGGTTAGTGACGAGTAGATGATTGATATGTCACCCCTCTGCCCCATCCCTTGTCCACACCAGAGCTCATATTCCGTAAGTTTGGGAGGGAGTGGTTTTTCCACCCAGAATTTGCATAGAAAGTGTGAGATCTGTCCGAATCAGAATTTCTCTGAATTTGGGCGATCAAGGGTGTTTATACAATGGCTTAGTGTGAACGGGCCTCTGGCTGTGAAAAAATGACCTATGCGGTATAGGCCTTTGTCGAGCCACCATTTAAAGGCTTTAATATCTAGTCTAGGAGGGAAGTTTGGGTTATGGAAAATGTGGGCTAGGGGCTGTCCCTTAGACATCAAAGATGAAAGATTGCGGATGCCATCCCATAGTTTGAAGGATTGGGAGAGGGAAGGCGACAAAATTGGTGGTCTTTGTTTTTGAGGGCACCAGAGAAGATAATCAAGTGTGTGTGTAGGGGTTGTAACCTGCCTTTCTATCTGGACCCAGTCAGGTTTTTCAAGTCTTGTGTATACTGTAGAGAGTTTAGCCAGTCTGGCTGCTAGGAAATATTTGTAGAGATGCGGTAGACCTACCCTGCCTTTTCTGCTATGTAGATATAGAGTGTGTTGGGGAATTCTGTATCCTGAGTTGCCCTAGATAAATCTCAGGATTTTACTTTGTAGAGATCGCAAGTGGTCCTTTCGGATTGAGACGGGGAGAGATCTAAAAAAGTACAGGATTCTAGGCAAAAGTGTCATTTTAATAGAATTTATTCTACCCATCCAGGAGAGTTCGCTTCTGGCCCAGGTCTGCTTTTAATTTTTTTATATAGGGGAGGGTAATTGTTAGCGTAAAGGGATTCCACTCGAGCTGTGAGGGTGACCCCTAGGTATTTGATAGAGTTGGGGCTCCATTCAAATTTAAAGGATTGTTGGAGGAGGGCGACTGTGGATAGCGGAAGGGATACGTTTAGGGCCTGAGATTTAAAATAGTTTACCGAGAGCCCAGAGATTTTAGAAAATTCCACTAGAGTTTTATGTAGGTTTGGTAGTGAGGTGACGGGAGAGGTCAAGAACAGGAGGATATCATCTGCAAATAATCCACATTTGTGGGTCTGGTCCCCGCATGTCACCCCCTGAATGTCCTTATTCTGTCGGATAGATGCAGCTAGGGTCTCTATTGCTATAGCAAATATAAGAGGGGACAGCGGGCAGCCTTGTCTGGTACCTCTAGCTATATTAATTGGGGTTGAGTAGTAGCCTTGTAAGCGAATTAATGCTTTGGGTAGAGAGTATAGGGCTTGCATCACCCCTATGAAGCGTGGACCAAAGCCCCACCTCTCGAGGAGGGAAAATATATATGGCCAGGACATGGAGTCAAAGGCCTTTTGTAGGTCAAGGGCCAGGATAAAGCCTTGTTGTTTAGGACCCCCCTCCCAATTGGATTGCAGTATGGATATAATGTCCACTGCTCTTCTCACCTGGTCTGGGCCTTGTCTGCCTGGTATAAATCCCACCTGGTCCCCGTGTATATATTTGCTTATAAATGAGGAAAGTTGATCTGCTAGAATTTTAGTAAGTATTTTGAGATCATTATTGATAAGCGAAATGGGGCGGTAGCTACCAACCTCTTCTGGGTTCTTGTCTGGTTTTGGAATGACCGTAATATATGCTGTATTGAGCTGAGCCTCTAAAGGGTCAACCTTTACTTTGGAGTTGAAAAACTTTGTCATATGCGGGGTGAGAGTGTCTAAAAAGGTTTTATAATATGGGACCGATAGGCCATCAGGCCCCGGTGCAGAGCCCGTGCGAAAGCCCTTGATAACCGCCGCCACTTCTTCCTCCTGAAAGGGAGCCTTGAGGATGTCTCTATGTTCGGTTTCTAGGGATGGGATGTTTATGCCATCTAAGAAGTCAGATACCACGTTCGCAGGTGGCTTTGAGGGGGGGAGCTATATAGGTCCAAGTAAAATTTCTGAAAAGCCTTCAATATTTTGGCTGTTTTAGCCGTGGGGTCTTGGCCTGCAATGCGTATCTTGGGGAAAGTAGAAATCCGTGGTTTCTTACCCTTTATTGGGACAGTAGTATGAGACTAGGGAGTACAAGTGTCCTCCTATTTTTCCCTTGACCAGGAGAAGCCTCCCATCCGGGTCATTAAGGTCTGAGATGAATTCAAAGTTGCAGGCTTTGGATAGAAGTATAGCGATGCCTCTGGTCTTATTGTCTGCGTTGGCGAGGTGAATATTGGGGTATTATGAGTGTACGAACTTTGGGTTGTATTGCCTAGGAAAATGGGTCTCCTGGAGCATAAGGATGTCGAGTTTGAGGGACTTGTAATAGTTAAATATTTTCTTATTTTCTCTTTTTTATGGGGGAGTTAAGCCCTTGTACATTATGTGTGGCTATTTTGAGGGAGCTCTGTGTGGGGTCAGCCATGGGACCGAGGATAAGCTCTATGCTTGTGTCTCCCGTCACTCACCCTTTAACGTTTTCTGACCATCAGATCTAAGTGGTTCCCTATAAGTTTCTTCAGCATCCAGCAGGTTCCCCGTCTTGTACTGATGATGTGATCTGCAAAGAGTAACCAAAGGATATGCATGTGGTTTGGGTACGGTTGGGAGATAGGTAGGAGGGTATAGAAAAAGGTAGGAAAGGTCTCCTAGTAAAGAGGAACTGTTCCCGGGGGGGAAGCCCCCCAAAAACCGCTACCTAGGTATGACAGGTAGGGCCTGTTCCATAAGGGAGCAGGCAACCCGTCCCCCAGAAACCAGCCTGAGTCTGAGGGAGAGGTGTTGACGCATGGGGCCCACCCCAGCCTAGATAAATGAGGAAATTTAGTAAAAAGCAGCAACCAGAAACAATAAACTTAGGTTGTGTGGTAATTGCCGGGGACTGGTACCGGGAACTCTTGGCCCTCTGTCTTCCCTCCTAAGTGGTGTAGGGTCCCACCTTCACAGGGGAAAACCCCACCCTTGCTCATTTAAAATTTTTTAAAGACACATCCGAGTTAAAACTTAGTAAATATAGGAGAAATAGTTCAGTCCCCTGGCCCAGAAGGAATCTGGGTTAAAACTCAGGTGGATCAAACCAGACAGTTTTTGTCGTCCCGTCGATGATCAGGGGGGACCGTTGTCTTTAGCCTTCTTGGTCTTTTTCCCGTTCCACAGGGGGGATTGGGGGCTGGTGGGGATTGGTCTCTTGGACGATCCAGGGATGCTGTGGGAAGTGTCCATAGCTGCTTCATGCGAGATGAAATGTAGTCGTAGGAGCAGTCTTTCGCCCTCAGGGAAGTTGGAGAATGAGTAATTTTTCCAGTTATCCGAGAACTTCACAGTGAAAGGGAAGGCCCACTTATATTTAATAACCCTTCTTGACAGGGCTAGGAGTAGCGGTTTAAGAGACCGCCTGCGTTGCATAGTGGATGGTGAGAGGTCTGCATATATTTGGACAGGGTGTCCTTGACACAGCACCTTGGGAGCAGACCAGGCCTGTCTCATTACCTCCTCTTTTACTGCGTAGAAGTGGGGTTTAGCTATAATGTCTCTTGGCGTTCCGTCCTTTCTAGGGGGTCCTAGAGCTCTGTGGGCCCTGTCCAGCTCCAGGCGCTGTTGTGAAATATTTGGAATCAGGTTCTGGATCACATTTTGTACAGCTGCATGGACATCATTGATGGATTCCGGGAGGCCTCTAATCCTGATGTTATACCTTCTCGATCGGTTTTCCAAATCATCGATCCTGGACGTGGCCACATCTAGTTGCTCCTGAAGTGTGTGCAAGTGATCCGAGTTCTGATTGGTGTTAGGGATCGTTTGTTCCAGCTTATCCTCAATGGCTTCTATCCTAGAGCCAAGATTCTGAAAGTTTGCCTTTAAATCTCCTGTGATCTTAGCAGCAGTTTGGGATAAACCCCTATCAAGGAGCTCTGATAGTTTCTGATACAAGTCTGCTACTGAGAAGGCCGGTGCTGCAGCCAGGGGATCAGCATGGAGTGTGTCTGCATGTCTGGCCATGTTAGGCCCAATGGGAGAGAGGGCATAGTCCCCTATGGATCGGTTTAGCAGCATTTCTGTGGAGGATGGGGACAGAGTCAGGGCTTGTGGTTTACTCACATGAGTCAGGGGGGTGTATGGCAAAGAAGTGGGGTTGATCGTCGGCCTCCCATCTGCTAAGTCCTCAGTGCTGTGGACATGAGGTCTTAGCGCGGCCGCCATCTTAGATATGCCTGCCGGATCACTAATAGTAAATTCTGGCCCTAGGTTCCTCCGTACTGCGGTGCCAGGCATAGGGGGGGTTCCGGATTGTCTGGGGACACTGCGGTGATCGATAGCTCCGTTCCCGGAGCTCTGTGTGCGGAATTATGAGTGCTGCTGAGCTGGGGTGGTGTGGAGCTCCTGGCTTAAGCCGCCATCTTCCGGGCTCCGTGCATGCGCCTCCCTAAATTCATTAAATTAATACACTGCGCTAAAGACTATATCCTTTATAATAAAAATATTAATAATATTAATACATGCTGCTACTTAAAAACCAAACAACTATCACCAATTGGGCTAATAATATTATTGCACAAACCAATAATTAATCACATTGTAGCGTATAATACTACATGTAAATGTCAAAATCACTTATGCCGCATACACACGGTCGGACTTTTCGTCTACAAAAGTCCGACGGACGCCGATGGACTAAAGCTGGCTGACAATCCGATCGTGTGTGGGCTTCCCCGGACTTTCAGTGGACTTTCAGCTGACTTTTCCAGCCTCAAATCTGACGGATTGTAGATTTGAAACATGCTTCAAATCTTTACGTCGTAACTCCGCCGGACCCAGAAATCCGCTCGTCTGTGTGCTAGTCCGACGGACAAAAACCCACGCTTGGGCAGCTATTGGCTACTGGCTATCAACTTCCTCATTTTAGTCCGGTTTACGTTATCATGTACGAATCCGTCGGACTTTTGTGTGATCGTATATAGGCAAGTCCGTTCGTAAGAAAGTCTGCCGCAAGTCCACCAAAAGTCCGTCGAAAGTCTGTCGAAAGTCTGTCAGACAGGCTGTCGGACTTTTGTAGCCGAAGAGTCTGACCGTGTGTACGCAGCCTTAAATGTTGTATACAAATATATTAACAAATCAATGAAATGAGAAAAAACTAAATTAAAATGAACAATGTGCAAAATGTAGTGCCTGTAATAGACAATTACAAGAGTTTTAAATGTGAGTGGTATATTTTTTAATAAATACAATTTTATTGAATTAATGCACTATTGGAAGCCTTCCTTTTTTTCTTGCATACATATGCGGTGTGATGAGATTTGTCCATCAGAGGGTGTTATAATCAAGTGATGACTGATTAACGGTTAAGCACTTTTGCCTTTTCTTGTTCAATATGTTTATTGAATTTACAATAAAAAGAAGAATATAACATTATATTGACATGTACATAAGATTCGGAAATTAAGAAACATTGTCATACAACTAATGATACCATCTCATTTAGATAATACAAGAAAGAGCTTAAATATATGCAAAAGGAGTTGAAAAAGAATCAAGAACAAACGCGATCTTATTATTAGAGAGTATAAGACCCTAAGAAGTATAAAAATAAAAATGAACAGAAAAAAAAAATTCCCTCAGTTATCTGCACATCAGTTGAGTCATGCCTCCAGAACACCCGGCCACTCCAAATGGGATCAAACTGTGGACGAATGGGGGCATGATCTTAAGATAATGAATTATAAATTTACAGAATAGAGGGAATGTTTGACAAATCTTAGAGTGATTAAGGTAAATATATAGTTCTGAATCCCAAAACTATACCTCTCACATGTGTACAGATAAAGATAGGAATATAACACCCTGTGAAAAGTGTCAGTATAAAAATAAAAACATTACAAAAATCATAAACTGTGAAAAGTCCATGGAAAAAGTTCACATGAAAAAAATCCAGCACAACAGCAGTTTTTCAACCTTCCTATGTGATAGATCTTCTACTCTTCCACCACACCACTGTGATAGTGACACCACTCCCTCTGAAGAGCGCACTCATCAGAATGTATAGCCTCCCACTCTCGTGTTTGGCAAAACAGCAATTGAACCACACCTGGGTTGCATGTGATGAACCGTGACTGCAATCAAGTCGGCTCCATATGTGAAAGACAAATGAATAACGTGCTCCACATAGCGTGATACCGTTTTTACAAATTTATTAAAATCACTCCAAGCACACTTCAATGGTTGCACTCACTTTTAAACTGAAACAAATAAGCCTTTGAACAAATCCACAGCAAATAACAGGATCAATGATCCAACGGTGCACCACGGTCACAGCGGACCTGAAGTGTAACCTGGTGTGTCTCTCACCCAACCTTCTTAGGCCCAGCAGTCCGATCGGCATAGTCCTCTCCAGACAGCAGTGTCTAATGTCAGTGCGATGGAATACTGTGTAACCACGCCCCAGACATGTTTCGTCGAAAAGACTTATTCAAATGGGATTGGTTACACAAGAGGTCCTTCAATCCTAATATACTACCCATGATCAATCATGTGATCATCATCAGTCATGTGATCCCCTGCTCTGCACATGCTCACACATGGTGTCCCCATGACCGTGAAGCACCGGTACAATGATTAAACACATAACTGGAATAAACATTTTTATGGTATTTTGTTAGAGTGCTGCGTCCAGCATTATCACATAAGACATATCCTAACTTGTAAAACACCACTAATTACAGTGATGATATGGATACACAAAAAAAATATGAGACAGCAAAAAATTTACTACAGAAAAAAAAAATGAAATAAAAAAAATATAATAAAAATAAAAAAGAACATTTCAACAGGAGATAATAACTATATCTAGTTAAAATATATAAGCTATATAAACCAGTCATGATGCTGTCATATAGCTCCAAAGGGCAAACAATACTTCAAGCACAGTCTGATCCCATTGACACTGAAAATATTAGAAAATATGAATGACTTCACGTAAAGCTAAGAAAAAAGAGAAGGGTGATAATAAGCAATCGATGGTCACTGTACAGACATCACCCTTGCTATACTAGATCTTTATATTAATTTGAACTGGAAGACTGAACTCTGTAAGCCTATACAGTGAATATATAGCTACACACTATGGTGTCTTTATTAAATGGCACCATCTTGTGTGCATTATATATAGAGTATATTATTATACAAGGGGACAGGTATCATAACCATGACTTGGTTGCACATGTATAATCCCTTTCATGACTAAGCCTATTTTTGAAATTTGGTGTTTACAAGTTAAAATCCATATTTTTTGCTAGAAAATTACTTAGAGTTCCCAAACATTATATATATTTTTTTAGCAGAGAATCTAGAGAATAAAATGGCGATTGTTGCAATATTTTTTATCACACGGTATTTGTGCAGCGGTGTTTTAAACGCAAATTTTTGGAAAAGGGACATTTTCATGAATTTTAAAAAATACAAACAGTAAAGTTACCCCAATTTTTTTGTATAATGTGAAAGATGATGTTACGCTGAGTAAATTGATACCAAACATGTCACCCTTTATAATTGCACGCACTCGTGGAATGGCGACAAACTACGGTACCTATGAATTTCCATAGGCGAGTCTTTAAAAATTTTTTTACGGTTGCCAGGTTTGAGTTACAGAGGAGGTCTAGGGCTAGAATTATTGCTCTCACTCTGACGATCGCGGCGATACCTCACATGTGTTATTTGAACACCGTTTACATATGCGGGCGCGACTTCCATATGCGTTTTCTTCGCTGCGCGAGCTCGCGGGGACAGGGGCACTTTAAAATTTTTTTTTTTTTTTTTGCTTTATAAATTGTGTTTTAAATTTTTTTTTTTTAACTTTTATTGCTGTCACAAGGAATGTAAACATCCCTTGTGACAGTAATAGGTGGTGACAGGTACTCTTTATGGAGGGATGGGGGGTCTAAAAGACCCCCATCCCTCCTTTACACTTCAAAGTATTCAGATCGCCGAAAATGGCGATTCTGAATACTGTGTACTTTTTAAAATTCGGCGCCATTGGCAGCCGAGTAAACGGGAAGTGACGTCATGACGTCACTTCCGCGTTTACAACGAGAAGGCTGGAACGATGCCACCCACAGCTTTGTTCCAGCCCGCCCCCAGCCGCCGAACGTACCCGATTGGACACCGGGCCTCCCGATCACACGGGAGGCCCGGTAACAGCGGCGGGAGGTGGCGGGAGGGGGGGATATCCCTTCCCGCTCCTCCGGTATAACAACCGAGCGGCTTTTAGCCGCATCGGTTGTTATACTCGGGTAGCCGATCGCCCGCTGTAAACAACGGTACCGGGATGATGCCTGCAGCTGCGGGCATCATCCCGGTATAACCCCGGAAAGCCGAGTACACATATCTGCATACGGTCGGCGGGAAGGGGATAAAGGTCAGTAAATGAAATACACAATTATTAATGGAATAAAGGTGGTATTATTGCACATACAAATTATTTCATAAAAGGGAGCTCTCATAAACTAAAAATCATTAATAAAGCAATTGAGGTCCATCTCAATGTTTAACCCCCTAGGTGTCATACATTTCATCAAGAAAATCCAGCGGGTTTCCCTCTTTGATAGGTCCCTTACTCTATTGGATTCCCTCCAAGAAGGATGGATGGTATCCAGACAGCAGAATTGTAACAGAGACGGGTTCTGATTATGCTTTTCTTTGAAATGTAGGGATATACTATGGTGACGAAAACCCAACCTGATGTTGGTGATATGCTCCCCAATCCGCACTTTGAGGAGTCTTTTTGTTCTTCCCACATAGAAAAGCCCGCATGGGCACCACATCAGGAACACCACGTGTGATGAATTGCAGGTGATGAATTCCTTGATACCAAAGGATTCACCCTCTCTATTGGTGACCCTCGTTGTCCCTCTATTGCTAATGTTGACCGTTTTGCAGCATTTGCATTTTCTACACACGAAAAAGCCCTTCAGATTAATTTTAAGGGCTTGTTGATCTGGAGGGTCCCATAGCTTTTTAACGACCAGATCACCAAAATTCGGAGCCCATCTATAGATAAACCTAGGTTGATTGTTTAGAATTTCTCCTAGATGTCTATCCCTGCCTAATATATGCCAATGCCTACGGTAGATGTTCTCTACTTCTTTGTATTGGCAATGAAAACTGGATATAAAGCTCAACTGATGTTGATCATTAGAGCTCTGGTTCTCAGTTTTCTTTACCAAACATGTTTCTCTTGGAATTTCAGAAATCTCTTGAATAACGTCATTCAAGGATCCCTCAGTGTAACCCTTCTGTAGGAACTTATTTTTCAATATTTGAGCTTGTTGATGGAAGTCAATCGTTCTCGTGCAGTTACGTCAAATTCTCAACATCTGTCCCCTGGGTATATTTTGGATCCAAGATGGATGATGGCCACTATGAATTGACAGAAAACTATTGCGGTTGAAGTATACCATAGTGATCAACCTGGTGTTCTCTTTTTCAATGATCACATCCAAAAAATTGACACTCCCCTCACTGATCTGATGGTCCAACCTAATATTGTTAGTATTCTGATTAAGGTCTTCTAAGAACCTCATCACAGACTCAAGTGAGCCCTCCCAAATGAATAGGAGGTTGTCTATGAAACGACGGTAAAATTTGAGTTGCGGACACCTTCTACTGAAAACATATGTATCCTCCTATTCGGCCATGAACAGGTTGGCGAGGCTGGGATCGTATTTGGTTCCCATAGCCACGCCAACCTGCTGTGAAAAAAACTGCCCATTTCACCAAAAATAATTGTGTGTCATACAGTAATCAAGGGCCAGTCCCAAAAACCGTTTCTGGGTATGAGGTATATTATCCCTTTTACTCAAAGCCCAGTTCAAAGCCAAGGCTGCATCCTCATGCTGGATGATCGTATATAACGATCGCACGTCTGCTGTAATCAGGTATGTTTCTGACGTAGTGTTCAGTTGGACATCATTCAATAGTATTAATAACTCTGAAGTATCCTTTAAATAAGCTTTAGTGGTTTTGTCACTCGGCTGGAGAAACTTATCCAAAAATTCCCCTAATCTTGCCGTGACTGATCCTATACCATTAACTATAGGGCGTGCTGGTGGAACCTGAGAATTCTTGTGTATTTTGGGCAATGTATAGATGATGGGGACCCTACATGCGCTCGGTACTAAATATCGTTTTTCCTTAGAGCTGAAGGCACCAATATTGTATCCCCATTCAATCAAAGCATCCAGCTGAGCATGGTATGACTCTGTAGGGTCCATTCTTCATTTTCTATAAGTGACATCATCACTCAACAACTTATTTAATTGAGAAACATAAAAAGACTTGTCCATCACCACTACCCCCCACCTTATCTGCCGGGCGGACAATGATGTCCTTCCCATCTTCAAGCGATTTGATACCGTCTCTGATATATTCGGGTTTATTCTTTTCTTAGGGGTTAATTCTTCAATGCCCATAAGCACTACGTTTTTGAACACTTCAATAAAGTGGTTACTAGGGTTCTGGGGATTAAATATGGACCTATTCTTCAGACCACTGCCTATATTCTGAGCCGCACGGGGCACCCTAGAACCAGAATTTCCCAGCTGGCTGATGAAGTACTTTTTAATATTCAGTGTTCTGATGAATTTATGTGTATCAATGTATACTTCAAATTTATTTAAGCTTTTTTACGGTGCACACTTCAAACCCAAATTGAGTAAATTTAATTCATTTTGATTCAATTCTGCTTTACTTAAATTATAAATTCCCTTATTTAATTGTCCCTCATCCGTTTTTTTGGGTTGCGATTTTCGCCCTGCCCTACATCCCCTTCTTGTCTTTGTTCCAATGGTCTGTCTCCATGTTGGTAATGAAGTGGTGTATTTGTGTCTCCTCCTTTGTGATTGTTCACTTGAGGATTTCTTTTGTGGTGCCCTTTCCCTCTCCCCCCTCTCCCCCCTGTCCCTGAAAAGGGGTGGGTAGGTATGGGTTGGAGTGATTCCCATAATATTCATCATCAGCTAGTGTCTGATACCTGTTATATAATGGAATATCATTCCTCAAATGTGAGTCATAATTTGGAGGCGGGTAATGTTGCCATTGTTGATAATTCTGTGGAGGAAAATAATTATTCCTCTGTGGTGTATTCCCTCTATTGGGTCCTGGTGATTGATAATATCATGTGGTGTTCCCTCTAGTGGTATAAGGGGATGATTCCTGTGAATATCGGTGGCTCTCCATTCCCTGAGTAGTGGACCTCATCCGCTGATGCTGTCAATTCGATCCACCATTCCTATTCACTTGTGCCCCCCCTTTTATTTGGGGGACCTTCCTTCCATTCAGTCACATTGGTCGTATCCTTAATTACACTCTTTGTGATATTTATAACATTCATATCCTTCCTAGAGGCCTCTACATCCGTCCCTTCAAGATGTTGTCCCTGCCACATATAAATGTTATTAGATTCAAAATCATTGTGATCCCTAATGTATTTTTTGACCTTTTTCTTTTGTGTCTCTCGGTCTATTTTTTCAAGTTTTTTCTTCATATGTGCATTGAATTCCTTTACCTGGTTGGAATCTTTAATAGGTTCTAATAAAGTTTGTAAAGCTTTGATTTTTTGATTCACCATTTCCAACTTGATATGTTTTCTCTTTAAAACTAAGGCTTGAAGTTCTCTACCTTCTTTATTAAAAAATTCAAGCCATTCATCCATATACTTTTATTCAGTAAGACCATCCTGAGGGGACACCTCCCACCTCAGGCTTCTAAAAATAAGATTCTCCTTTGCTTTATGTTTAAACATAAAAATATCCCACCAAGTTTTAACTTGTTTCTCTAAAAGATTTTCCAAACTCTTTAAAGACCCCGAGACATCTTCCTCACCATCAGTGATTAACTGATTGGCGGAAAAAATATCTTCCGGGATTATCTGTCTGTTAGACAGAAAGTTAATGGCATCCATGGCTGCAGGTGGTAATTAAAATAGACAATGATTTGTAGCAAGAGAGGTAACAATAAGCCGCCCTTGGTTCTCTCTTACTCCACTGCGCCAAAGACCAGTGACAAAACGAAATAATTGTTGTGTAAATGAATACAAGATGTGTACATACACAGTGTACAGTGAAAAGCTGCCACTTAATTAAATGTGTAAATTGTTCTGAATCCCAAAACTATACCTCTCACATGTGTACAGATAGAGATAGTGGCACTAATATATATATTTGTAAAGATATGAGTCAAAACATCATGATACCGGTGACACTCTAATTCTATACAAAAAACAGTAATAAAGATAGGAATATAACACCCCGTGAAAAGTGTCAGTATAAAAATAAAAACATTACAAAAACCATAAACTGTGAAAAGTCCATGGAAAAAGTTCACAAGAAAAAAATCCAGCACAACAGAAGTTTTCCAATCTTCCTATGTGATAGATCTTCTACTCTTCCACCACACCACTGTGATAATGACACCACACTGTGATAAAATATATGCGACAAAGTGCATAAAAGGGACGCCCCTTTGGACTTTTTAGGGCAGGAAAAAAGTAGGAAAAGTAATTATGAGTAAAAGGCAAACATATGCCAACTTAATTTACAAGAATGAAAAATATCTAAAAGACAGAGATGCAATAGACAAAGTGAATAATGTAGAAATTAGTTGATATAAGATATACAAAGCATGGATATAAATTATCACCCAAAGCCATCAAACCCAAGAGACCAACCCAATCCAGGTGGGTATGGTAAGGGTAGGTGGCTAGTGTGTACATCCCGACATGTTTCGGAAAAAACGTAATCAGACGTATATATTCCTTCTTCAGGGGAGTTTACACAGATGGGTAGAAATATTTCTTGTCTCTGAAACATAGATACGTAAATATGTAGTAATATTACAGCAGTGACATAGCAAAAAAACCTCAAAGGATGGCTTATTCATGCCACTATATGGAGTAACCAAGTGCATAGTACTTACATAGTCAGACTCATGTGAGGGGTAAAAAACATACAAATAAGGGGTCACATGCTGGCTGCAGGGGTCCACAGATGGCAAGGGAGGTCCATGTGTCAATATGCAAATTCGCCAAAGCACGTTCACAAGGGACACCCGATCCTCCCTGCAGCGAACAGATAATCGCCACTGTAGGGAGAAATTTTACCAAAAAGGGGATATGTTAAAAGTAAGAAAATATAAAGTAGATCTCACAGGATATGAAATAAAAAATAAGCAAAGAAGCTGTAACAAGCGTATAAGGAGAACAGCTACACCTGTGTATGACCTACACATGGTATGGTTCTTACCTCAAGCTGAGCATGGACATCTGCTGCTGAAAACCCGGTGGTGGCTAGTGAATTAACACAGGCCATCCGGGTGTGAGCACTAAAATACCTGTGTGTTTGTAAAACCAACCAATGAGTGAGAGCAATCATGTCGGTACAGCTGTGTGTGAACACAGCAAAAACGAGGCTAGTATGGGAGCATATCTCAGATATCAAGATGTGCGAGGGGGGGTTTTCACGCCCACTGAAAACAGCCAATAGGGTACAGATAAAGAGATTCGCCAACACAGCTGTGTATAAGCACAGCGTGATGGCACAGGTCTCAAGGGCGTACCTCAGGCACAGGGGCGTGTGGCACAGCCACGCCCACAGGTGGCGTGATGGCGTCACGCGCCGACTCACCTCCGGTGAGTGAGCATCCACCGATCGTCATGGAGACGACGGTGGGAGCGTGGAGACGCTCCTCCCCATGCAGCAAACAGAAGGCAAGGACGGAGATTAGTCTGTCATTGGCCCTCGCTGCACAAGTGGAGCCCACCCGCCGGGGTATTCCGCCTTAAGCACTTTATTAATTGTAAAACTCCCGGCGTGGTATACTTACTCACATGTGAATGTGGGTGTTACTACGTCGAGAAGACTATCAACGTTTTTTGGAAAAGAATATATCAACATATTCTAACTATTTCAAAACGTGACCCCGATGTGACTATTGGCCGACATATGGCCTCTGTACATCCAACCTCAATCCCCAGGATTTACTTCCTGGGACTTGATCGCATCCATTTTCATTCTAGAGGTGGTGACTTCAACAAGAGCCTCCTTCAATGTGAACTCAGGTGGATTCATAATTTACGAGCTACCTTGCCACCGGGATTGAACAAGGCCTTTAACTTTAGAACATTCCTCCCCGGCTTCTCCTCTGGAGTCTGTGAGCTTAATTTGTGAACTCTTTCGTCCTCTCCTTTCCCTTCCCTGTAGCTCCTCTGCCTATAAGATTTAATTTTTTTTTTTTTTATTTATTGTATCCTCCACACTTTTCTATTATGTGCAACAATATACTGTTTTATAAATTGCTGTACTAACAATGAACTCTATTTATGTGGCCTGTTTTGGCAATGCTGTATTATCAATTGTGGTCATCTTTCCTATGTTCAAACATTTACTAAGCATGACTATATGCCAGTAAATTTAACAATGTGTCTAATTCAATTCCCTTTTTTCTTTTGTTTTTTGTAAACCTGCTGGCTGCCTTCTTCAATCTGTCCACTAGATGGCTTGTAGTTTTTTGTTCCTGTGCCTTATTGCTTTTGTTCTCGCACCAACACCCGGCGGGTGGGCTCCACTAATCTTTGTCCTTGCCTTCTGTTTACTGCATGGGGAGGAGCATCTCCACGCTCCCACCATCGTCTCCATGATGATCGGTGGATGCTCACTCACCAGAGGTGAGTCAGCGCGTGACGCCATCACACCACCTGTGGGCGTGGCTGCGCCACACGCCCCTGTGCCTGAGGTACGCCCTTGAGACCTGTGCCGTCACGCTGTGCTTATACACAGCTGTGTTGGCGAATCTCTTTATCATGATGATCAGTTGATGCTCACCCACCGGAGGTGAGTCAATGTGTGATGCCATCACGCCACCTGTGGGCATGGCGCGCCCTTGCACCTAAGGTACGACCTGTGCCATCACGCTGTGCTTATACATGGCTGTGTTGGTGAATCTCTTTATCTGTACCCTATTGGCTGTTTTCAGTGGGCGTAAAAAACCCCCCCTCGCACATCTTGATACCTTAGATATGCTCCCATATTAGCCTCGTTTTTGCTGTGTTCACACACAGCTATACCGACATGATTGCTCTCACTCATTGGTTGATTTTACAAACACACAGGTATTTTAGTGCTCACACCCGGATGGCCTGTGTTAATTCACGAGCCAACACCGGGTTGTCAGCAGCAGATGTCCATGCTCAGCTTGAGTAAGAACCATATCATGTGTAGGTCATACACAAGTGTAGCTGTTCACCTTATGCGCTTGTATAGCTTCTTTGTTTCTTTTTTATTTCATATCCTGTGAGATCTCCTTTATATTTTCTTACTTTTAACATATCCCTTTTTGGTACAATTTCTCCCTACAGTGGCGATTATCTGTTCGCTACAGGGAGGATCGGGCATCCCTTGTGAACGCGCTTTGGCGAATTTGCCTATTGACACATGGACCTCCCTTGCCATCTGTGGACCCCTGCAGCCAGTTTTTTCGGAAACATGTCGGGATGTACACACTAGCCACCTACCCCTACCATACCCACCTGGATTGGGTTGGTCTCTTGGGTTTGATGGCTTTGGGTGATAGCTTATATCCATGCTTTGTATATCTTATATCAACTCATTTATACATTATTCACTTTGTTTATTGCATCTCTGTCTTTTAGATATTTTTCATTCTTGTAAATTAATAAAGTTGGCATATGTTTGCCTTTTACTTATAATTACTTTTCCTACTTTTTTCCTGCCCTAAAAAGTCCAAAGGGGCGTCCCTTTTATGCACTTTGTCGCATATATTTTATCAAAATTTTTTAGGATGATGGCAGGCCTGCACACCACCCAATTCTCATATAATTCAATTCTTTCAAGGTAAATATATACGTGTTTTCTTCACGTATAGAGTAAATATAGACTATACACAAAAAAAAGGTGATATCATAAGAAAAATGAACAATGTATGATGGAAATATCAATACTGGTAAATGATCTCATGTATGAGGATAATAAGATGGAAAGAAAAAAGAAGAAAAAAGGAAAGGAGAAACAAGGGAAAGATACTATTAACAGAACCAAAAGTGAGCAACACAAGCTTTAATCTACATATGAGAAATAAAGTCAATATGTGGAGAAAGAAAAAAGTAAGAAAGAAAGAAATAAAGAGAGAGAAAGAATCTCTCGTGGTGGTGGTGCGGCCCCCACCCAGGCAGTGCACATGTCTAATGACATGGAGTGGAAGGAAGAAGAGTAAACTTAGCAAGGTAATAATAACGATTGGTCAAAGTCAGTCGGTAAGTAATGTTTGACCCCAGGTTGCCAAATCTTGCGAAATATATTTATATTATTATTTTATATAGCCGTCATTTTGGCAAAAATAAGGGCTCTGTTCATCCTATGTTTAGCCTCAGCCACTACCAAAAGTTTGAGATTTCCATGCTTTGGCTATAGTTTGTTTAGCTGCAGTGGCAAGGTGAATGAATAATTTGAATTGAGTTTGCGTTAGAAAGAAAAGAGGTACCCAGAGCTTTGGAGGCCATCTCAAATATTTTCTTCCAAAATTCTTGGACTATCGGGCATAGCCACCAGATATGAAAGTGTGTTCCAGGTGTTGGACATCCCTGAAAACATGAGTCTGAATAGGATGGGACAAATGTTGCTATTCTGGCCGGTACTAAATACCATCGTGCCAAAACTTTAAAGTTGGTTTCTAACGCAAAGCAATTTGGGGAAGAAGTTTTAGTAGCTAACCAGATATTAGACCACTCTTATATGTCAAAAGCAGGGATGAGCTGAACACCCTTCGGTTCGCAGCAGAACTTGCGAACAGGCAAAAAATTTGTTCGAACACGCGAACACCATTAAAGTCTATGGGACACGAACATGAATAATCAAAAGTGCTCATTTTAAAGGCTTATATGAAAGTTATTGTCATAAATAGTGTTTGGGGACCTGGTTCCTGCCCCAGGGGACATGTATCAATGCAAAAAGATTTTTTAAAAGGGGCCGTTTTTTCAGGATCAGTGATTTTAATAATGCTTAAAGTGAAACAATAAAAGTGTAATATTCCTTTATATTTTGTACCTGGGGGTGTCTATAGTATGCCTGTAAAGGGGCGCATGTTTCCCGTGTTTAGAACAGTCTGACGGCAAAATGACATTTCAAAGGAAAAAAAGTCATTTAAAATTACTCACGGCTATTAATGAATTGTCGGTCCGAAAACTACATGGGATTTACCCTCAGGGGAACCCCAAACCAAAATTAAAAAAAAATGCATGGGGGTCCCCCCAAATTCCATACCAGGCCCTTCAGGTCTGGTATGGATATTTAGGGGAACCCCGTGCCAAAATTTTTAAAAAAATGGCGTGGGGGTCCCCCTAAATTCCATACCAGGCCCTTCTGGTCTGGTATGGATATTAAGGGGAACCCCTCACCAAAATTTAAAAAACAAATGGGTGGGGGTCCCCCTCAAAATCCATACCAGACACTTCAGGTCTGGTATGGATTTTAAGGGGAACCCGTGCCAAAATTGAAAAGAAAAAAAGGGGGGTCCCCCCAAAAATCCATACCAGACCCTTATCCGAGCACGCAATCTGGCAGGCTGCAGGAAAAGAGGGGGGATGAGAGAGCGCCGCTCCTCCTGAACCGTACCAGGCCACATGCCCTCAACATTGAGAGGGTGTTTTGAGGTAGCCCCTCAAAGCACCTTGTCCCCATGTTGATGAGGACAAGGGCCTAATCCCCACAACCCTTGGCCAGTGGTTGTGGGGGTCTGCGGGCGGGGGGTTTATCGAAATCTGGAAGCCCCCTTTAACATTTGATTGCTAATAAGTACTTGCAATTGGGGTATATATATATATATATATATATATATATATATATATATATCAACCTATATTTCCTGCCAAGGCCTTGTAACCAAGCGCAGGGAATCCTAGAAGAGGAAATATCCACGCCATTTACATTTAGATTATCTCAGTTTTTTCTTAAATTTACAAGTGTGCTTCAGTACTGGTCATAATATATTCTCCCAGATCCGTAGTAATCAATAATGGAGAAAGTGGAGAGCTGCATAACGCCTTATGCTGTTGTTAATGTGTATTGTGACCAGTTGGGTTCGCTCTGACTAACTATGCTAGTAAATGCTGCTATTCAGGAATTAATTTGTTGCCACTTTGTGGCATTTTCTATGGCTTTTATTCATTCTTGTTTTTACCAAATTCTACCAATTCTATTCCCCTATAAGGGCAGTTTATGTTTTGGGAAATTTTATAATGGAATGATTCCGCATGGGTCCCACATTGTGGATGCTGGTGGTTGTAATAACAGAAGGTCGCTGGGAGTGAGGAGTACGTGGTGTGGTTGGGGTGGTGGGAATATGAGGTAAACTTTGAGGGGATGATTCTGATGCGGTCTTTGATAGGGTGACACTGGATACCAGGTTCAGAGGTTGAGGGCTTGCTTTGGGTTCTATTGACTTCACATGTAAATGCGTCATCATGGCTTGGAGGTGTTCTTTGTCTTTAGAAAGCTGTAACTCTAATTGCGGTACAACTTGCATCTGAACTGGACATTGACCCGTGCTCCTGTCATCCAACGCATGCTCATTGTTGAGATGTTTAAGGAATGATGGAAAATCATCACACACAGCCTCGCAGCCCAGCCACTTGCATACACCGTGCCCATATAAGGGGTGATTCTGCATGTAGTCCTTGTGGGAGCTCTCTCTTTTTGGAGTGAGAACTGAGGCCTGGCCATTTTTTTATGCCTGTTGGTTGACGAGAAAGGAGGTCTTGGGGGCTGCCACCGAAGAAACACATGTCGTGGACAGGTCCAACGTGCTGTGGTTATTACAGCCACCATCTAGTGCCATGTGCGAGCTCGTCACTTCTTTCCAGAGCTGCTGCAGCTCCGCTGGAATCATGCCTTGGGCAAGAGATTGCAGTGGAAGGGCGGGCTGCCCCGGCTGGATTGAAAGGAGACCTTGATGTTGCAGTGACAGAAGGTGCTGCTGTTGCAGCTGCTGCATTTGTAGGAGCTGTTGCTGAAAAGTCAACCGCTGCATAGCCACTTGCTGCTGCTGCTGCTCTTTTGGCTGTTTTTCTACATGTTGTTGTTTTAATAACTGAAGCTGCAGCTGTTCCTGTTGTTTCTTGTAAAACTCCTGAAGCTGCTGCTGCTGGAGCATGAGGGCTTGTTGTTGCTGAAGTAAGACCTGTAGCTGTTGGGGCGTTAGCACTTGCTGCTGGTGAATTTGTTGCATTTACTGAGGAGTGATTACTTGGGGTGTCATCAGATCTAAGAGAGGGTGTCGAGGG
The DNA here is from genome assembly GCF_042186555.1 of Aquarana catesbeiana. Lineage (NCBI taxonomy): Eukaryota > Metazoa > Chordata > Amphibia > Anura > Ranidae > Aquarana > Aquarana catesbeiana. The sequence continues at coordinate 38,721,752 of NC_133324.1, forward strand.
GGGGGGAGACTACAGAGAAGAAAAGAGAAAAAGAGTTTAGTGGGGCAAGGGGTATTTAATTTGAGTACTCAAACACTTACCCACGCTGAAATATCAGTGCTTGATAAGGGTCTCAAATATGCCCCCCCTAAGAAATTAAATAAATTCCATACGTTCATCGACGTCCACAAGTATATACGCAAAATTAATATTTAAAGGTACTTGATTTCTAATCCAACACGGACAGATTATCCGATAGATACTTCAGGAACTGTACACTCGGGACTATCTAATCCTTCCCTATTCGTCCCCCCTGTCCCCATCACTCCTGCAGTAAAAATCTTTAGGGATCTCGTTCTTGATGATCTTGCAAGATTACCAGAAAAGCATATTCGACATTCACCATTGTCAAAAGAAGGATTACAATCCTTGTGTGCACGAAAAAATTTAGTGGTCCGCCCAGCAGACAAGGGAGGAGGAATAGTTGTACTGGATAGGAGCCAGTATGATGAGGAGATGTATCGGATACTGAGAGAACCGGATACTTATATGGAACTCCCCAGTAATCCTACTAGCATCTATAAAAAACAATTACAGACACTTATAACTAAAGGTTATAAATCTAAGATCTTAAACAAAAAAGAAAAAGCGTTCCTGATACCCTCTGCGCCAAGAATCCCCACTATATACTATTTGCCTAAAATCCACAAAAATCCGGTGTGCCCTCCAGGTAGGCCCATCGTGAGTGGTATTAATTCTATTACCTCAAGAATAGGCAAGTATATTGACTTTTATTTGCAGCCTATTGTAATGAAAACACCCTCTTTTTTGAAAGATACTGGTTCCACGATTAAACTTCTGGAAGGGATCCAATTGCAGGAAGGGTATATCATGGCCACAGCGGATGTGGCCTCGTTATACACGTGCATACCTCATGAGAGAGGCATAGAAGCTGTCAGACATTTCCTTTACCGGGAACAATCTCTGGCATCTTTTTAATTTGATTTTTTGATAGAACTGCTTGAATTCGCAACCAAACACAACTACTTCTGGTTCGATCAACGTTACTATCTACAACAACGTGGAGTAGCCATGGGAGCTAAATTCGCTCCGAGCCTTGCGAACCTCTTCATGGCCAAGTGGGAGGAGGATGTCGTCTATACCCAAGGAACCACTTCATTGGTTCTGTGGGCTAGATATATAGACGACATCCTCCTCCTATGGAGTGGCACTCCAGAATCATTGAAACAATTTTTCGAGTGTCTCAATACGAATGATAGAGGTATCTCCTTAACATATGAAGCTAGCGAAAATAAGATCCACTTCCTCGACTTAGAAATTAAGATTGTCAATAAACAGTTTGAATTCAATACTTATTTCAAGCCAACTGATCGAAATAGCTTTATCCCCAGGGATAGCTGTCATCACAGATCTTGGCTTAATGCAGTCCCCCGGAGTCAGTTCTTGCATCTCTGGAGGAACTGCACCAATCTAGATGTGTTTGTAGAACAAGCGAATGTCTTGAAACAACGGTTTCTCGACAAGGGATATGATGGCACCACTCTAGAATCGGACCTTCAGAGAGTCATTAGTATGGATAGAGATTCTCTCTTTGAGGCGAAACCTGAAAGAGAACCGGATTCCACATTTAAGTGGGCAATGTTAACCTCATACTCAGTGCAACATAAACAAATTAAGAATATTATGAAAAAACATTGGGGGGTCTTGAAGCAAGATAACATTCTAGGTAAAATGCTACCTGAACAAGCCAAACTAATTTTTAAGGGAGCACCATCCCTACGTGGCCTAGTAGCACCTAATGTCACTAACCCTCCAGTGCGGCCTTCATTTTTTCATAACTGGACTGGCTTCTTTCCATGTAGAAAATGTGTTGTATGCCAACATAATACACTAATGGGACGTAAATTAACAGAATTTACATCTACGGTCACAGGAAAAAGGTATACCATCAAGCCTTTTTGCACATGTACCTCTAGACATGTGGTTTATTTAATTACATGTCCATGCGGCCAACAATACGTTGACCGCACAACGCGAACTTTCACCAGAAGAGTAGGTGAACATATTGCCCTCATCAAAGGGAGGAAGTCGAAACATAGTGTACCCAGACATTTTAAGGAATTCCATAACGGTAACCCACTAGGTTCACAATTTTTAGTGATTGACCAGTACATTCCACCCTGGAGAGGGGGCGCTATGACCAGGGGTGTTTCTCGTCTAGAAACATTCTGGATACATGAGCTACAGTCCCTCTCTCCACGTGGTATGAATATGGAACTAGATATAAATGCATTTATTAATGACTCTTAGATTACATACCTACAGTAAAAATGTATGTTGTATATGTTATTATATGCACAACTCTGTGGAACTTTTTTGAGAATCCATCTCGGATTTATATTGGGTTATTTTCTTTTGTGTGAATTTATTCATTTTTTCATATATTGAATGACTCACTGATATTTTTATCACAAAGATCTCTCACACCCTCTGGCTTTTTAGGTCACACTTCATTTACTCGATGACACAGGTTTGCCACTCATGGCACTTTGATTCTTGTGTCCTTATTTGATGATATGTGCACCCTAAGATGTTAGTTTATTACGTTCTTTTTAATACATTAATGTCACTATTCACAATTTTAATTTAAAAACCTTTTGGTCTTTATTTTATGATATACACACCCTAAGGTGATGTTCACCATCACCTTCTTAAATTAACATTCCACATTTTTTCACATTATAATTTTATTCCCATTTCTCTCTTCTCTCTTTTATATTTATCTTTACCCTCATTTTCATATTTATATTCATTTTTATTTTTTATTTTATTTTATTTTATCTTTTCTCTATTTAATTCACCTATTTTCACTTTCAGTTGTATTATATTTTTTATTTATATATATATATATATATATATTTTTTTTTTTATATTTTTTATTTCTATTTTTTCATTTATTTTTGTATTTTTTTATTCTTATTTTATTATTTTTTTATTTCACTTTTATTTTATTTTTCCTACTCATCTCTAAATTTTTTTTTCTTCTTTTTTATATTTCTATCTTTTTCATTTAATTTTTCTTAATAACACTTAGGCTTCACTATCACAGTATTTTATTCATTCATTTCTATTTATTTCTCTCTTCTCCATTTTTTTGTCTCTCATTACACCTTCACGATATCACCACTCAGTGGAGTGACAATTGACATTGATACACCACTTAATATTTAGTCCTAATTATATACATTCATATATTTTATTCAATTCTACATCTATTCTTCGGTTGCACAGATCCTAGCTGACGTTACTGCGCATAGTCGAATGCTTTGCTGTATTGTCAGTATAGAGCGTAGCTGACGTCACTGCGCACTGTGGATCGCCATAACGAGGCTTGAGCCGCATGGCCTAGCCTCTGTTTACCTTTAGCGCTCCACGAGAGAGGAAGCAATGTGCGCCCGCCTCATTAGACGAGGTGACGCATGTCCGGTTACACGCTCTCTCTACCTTTGGGTATAAATTATATTATCAGATATCTTGAGCATATTGTAACCCCACTAGTTCAAGTTCTTGAGGAAGTGGTTTACATTTATGATTATACACACATTATACTTATTAGAATACTGGGATAAAATTTGGCACAATGTTGGAACGCACACAGACAAACCATAGTGAGGCTTGGAACGCACGCGGGTCCGCCATTTTGGCCAAACCCGGAAGTGCATGTTAATTGTAGATACGAGCTGGATTCTCATCAAGGGGGCCTCTATATTATATGGCATCTATATTAAGGGGTATGGCAGCAGTGGGGGAGTACCCCAGATGAAGTCTTGTAAGACGAAACGCGTCGGAAGACTCCACTGCCTGCCATAATTTTACTTGAAGCTCTTTTTTTACTACAGAAATGTAAGTTGTTTACTTGTTTTAATAAACTTGTTTTACAAACTGTATTATGCTATATGGCCCCTTTTTATTTTATATGGGCTATTCTTCTGAGATGATCCATTGGAAGGTTTGCTATCCACTATAAAGAGAGTTCCCTCACGGCTCTGGATACGTTTGGAGTTCTGCTGCCATCCAATTGGGAGATCCTTTCTTTTATTGCCTGTTGGTGATACAAGCTTGATTGACTCATTGAACGTATAATCTTATGAGTTCAATCCCTCTGGTAAGCCTTCACTCTTTCTGTGTGGAGGGTCCATCACACCTAATTGTCTGCATGTGTTATCCACGTGGTGATTAAGGAATTATATATACCCTTTGGATTAGCAACATCCTTCTGTATTTGAAGTGACATCTGAAGAGCACCAGAGACTGTATTTTTGCACATTGTGGACTGACATAGACTTTTCTTTTCATATTCTTATATATACGTTATATCACAAGCTTTCAAAATCTCTAGCGCTACACTTGTTTGTGCACTTTTAACTTTAGACAAAATCCTTATTTGTTGTGTGAGCTGCTGATGTGTTGGGTAAGCGCAGGGTTAAACTTTTTTCTTCTCTGTGTATTACTTGGGGTGTCATCATAGCCACTGAGACAGGAACCTTTTTATCTGTCTCATCTCTCTCCTCTGTAGCCAGCCCCTCTCTATTGGCAGTGGTATCCTGTAGGGGTAGTTGCTTGTCATTCCTCTTGTGGGTCTTAACTCCACTGACTTGCTGCTGGTGTATTAATAGCTGCCGTGAAACTTGAAAAGCCTGAATTTGGCTCGGTATCAGTCTCTTGGAATCCCCTGTACAGCAGAGCTCAAACTGGTGTTACTGAAGATGTGCGAGGTCTGCGGCACCTATTTCCAGAGAAGGCGTCTTGCCGTTAGAGCGCTTCTCGCGTAACGTGCACTCCAATACCATATGTACTCAAGTATAAGCTGACCCAAATATAAGACGAGGCACCTAATTTTACCACAAAAAACTGGGAAAACTTATTGACTCGAGTATAAGCCTAGGGTGAGAAATGTGCAGCTACTGTAAGTGGAAAAGAGGGTCATCAATGCCCATTTGCAGCCTTACTGTGCCATAGGTCCACCAAACTTCAAACTCAGTAGTTAAGAGTTCCTAGATGCCCCCTAGCTGCAGCTAAAATGTGGGGTCTCTGGACCCAAAGGGTCCCGAAATGACATTGCTGCAGATGGACACAGTTGACTGATTTTGGGGCCTCATATCTCGGGGCTACTTGGTGCTAGGAACCCCAAATTTGGTATGCAAACCCAGTAGAACTAGCACTACAAAATATCCAAAGCTGGGGTTCTATCTCCAAGTGGCCCGGTGATATGGGGCCCCAAATTCGGTTCAGAAAATGTCAAGCACTTCTACAGCAAAGAATGACATTTTCTGAACCGACTTTGGGGTCTTTCATGAATCCGTGCTCAAAAAGTTGTCAGGGTCATTGTCTTATTGCTGCATTGAGATTAGGTGACCAATCACTCATAAACTGTAGACGTTTAGTAGTAGCCCTGGGAGGTTTTACCCACTTCCTGACCAGGCCATTTTTTGCGATACGGCACTGTGACACTTTAACTGACAATTGTGCGGTCGTGCGACGCTGTACCCAAAAAAAAATGATGTTTTTTTCCCCACAAATAGAACTTTCTTTTGGTGGTATTTGATCACCTCTGTGGTTTTTATTTTTTATTGCGCTATAAACAAAAAAAGCATGACAATTTTGAAAAAAAAAAAAATATATATATATTTTTTACTTTCTGCTATATTACATATAAAAAAAATGTAAAAAAACTAATTTCTTCATCAATTTAGGCTTATATGTATTCTGTGACATATTTTTGGTTAAAAAATTCCAACAAGTGTATATTGATTGGTTTGAGCAAAAGTTATCACGTCTACAAATAGGGGATTGATTTAGGGACTTTTATATTTTTTTGTGATAGTTTTAACTGCCAATGGCGGCGATCTGCGTTTTTTAGCGGGACTGTGGCATTGCGGTGGACAAATCTGATACAAGTGCCACTTTTTGGGGACAGGTGACACCAATACAGTGATAATTGCTAAAAGAAATGCACTGTCACTGTATAAATGACACTGGCAGGGAAGGGGTTAACTACAGGGGTGATCAAGGGAATAAATGTGTTCCCTGGGAGGTGTTTCTAAAGCCTCGTACACACGCTTAGATTTTCGGACGACCGAACGTCTGTATTTTGTGGCATGCTAGTCTCATGTCGAAAGTGAAGAGGTTACTGACAATACGAACATTTTTCATATGACAGAATACAACGTCAGAAGTGATGTAATGTGTTGAATAGTTTTGTATGTATTCTTTCATTTCTGAGCATGCGTAGTCTTGCTCTTACGATTTTTTCAAATAAAAATCGGACGTTGAGTTCACATCCGATAATAATGTTATAGTTTGCACATCCAGCTTTTGTCTGATGAAAAAGCAAAATCAGCTGTCGAAAATACCGTACTAACGATCCGAAAATTGGCAGACAGCTCGTCGTACAAATTTTTCCATCTGATTTTCGTATCCTGTGTACGGGGCATTAACTGTGGGGGGAGTGGATTCACTGGAGGAAAAAAGAGATTGTGATTCAGCTTAGCTAATACACAATGGCTCTCTTTTCCTCCATGACAGAGCAGTGGTGTGCCTTGTTTACATTGGCACACCGCTGCTCCTTCTCTCCTGTGAATGATAAGTGGGTTGCGGCAGCCATCGCGGCCGCCGGACCCACTGATTGGCTCCTGCTGTGTCCTATCGCAGCAGGAGCAACGCTCTGGTGGCACGAGCATGCCCCCTAAACCACGTGCACAAAATCACATACAGGTACGTGATTTTGCCCACCTGGGCTGCCCTGCCACAGTAAATGTACATGGGGCGGTCCGGAAATGGTTAATAGCACAATTGTTGATAATTTGATAACCCTTTATACATACACACACGTGCAATCTGTGCTGCTTTTTTTTTTTTTTTTGTTTTACAAATTCCAGCACAAGGCAAAGTTGAGGGTTCCTGCTGTGAATCGCCCACCCAGATTGTTTTCATGTAGTTTATGGCTTATGTATGTTTTAAAGCAATGTTCCAGCCTCAAGTACCCCCATCGGGTCATGTTTTCAGGCTTCCCATTATTTTGCACAGGTGATTTTATCAGTTTCACTGCCTTAGTAATTACCGCAGCCATTTCAGGGAAATCCTGAAAACATGACCTGATGGGGGTACTTGAGTTGAGAATTTTTTTTTAAAGGACTAAAATCTGAACCCCAGGCAGATATAAAAGACAAAACTGAATGCAGCTCTATCTCTATATTCAATAGTAGATCATTACATTGGTATAAGTGCCGAGATTTTACTTGGTATCAGCTACAGACTGGGGGAGGGATAAGATCTCTCGAGGCCCGTACACACGATACAAAAATCTGAAAAATTTGTACGACGAGTTGTCTGCCGATTTTCGGATCGTTAGTACGGTGCTTTCAACAGCCGATGTTGCTTTTTCATCAGACAAAAGCTGGATGTGCAGACTATAAATTTTTTGTTGGATGTGATCACTGATCACTCAGTTCTCGGAATATTGAGGACTGAAGATGCAGTGGTCCATCAAAGAAACGTAAAGGCTAAGTTCATCTATTTTTTTTTTCTAAATTCCAGCTCCCCTATGTACCAATATAGCATTAATGTACTTCTTTTGCAGAAATAAAACAGCTTTCCATTATTTTCTACACACGCAAACCTCACTGTCTTCATGGTTTCAAAACACTTTTTCCATGACTTCTGCCTTACTTCCTGGACAGACTAGAGGTCATGACACAGGAAGGAGTTGACCAGCTGACCTCATTAGCACACACCCTGCATTCTCTACCCTCCTACCTACCCTCCCACTTCCAGGTGCATGTTTTTTAAATAAAATGCAATTAATCAGTAATTACCTTTCACACTAAATACAGAGGCAGCATTTTTTTTTTTCTTCCTTAACGTTCATCTTTCATTAAACTTTCATTTAGATTTACCAGAACTATGGATTAGGAATACTCACCTATCTATCCATTCACTCTGTATCCAATCGGACAGGCCCTTGCACTACAGAGTTGATGGTAGATCTAAAGGAGATTATACATTCAGATTATATAGTGTATGTTGAGCTCTACAGAACCCAGGACACACTTCTTCTGTTTTCAATACTAAAGCTCTGCTCCACCTAGGCTGTTATCTCATCTCTCAATTCCTGCACACTTCAAAATATCAAATGAACGATCTATGCAAGATGAAAGTTAAGGTAGGAAAAAAATAGATGCCTGTGTATTTAGTAGAGAAGGATGATCACATTTCATTTAAATAACATGCACCTGGAAGTGGGAGGGTAGGTAGGAGGGTAGAGGATGCAGGGTGTGTTCTAATGAGGCCAGCTGGTCAACTCCTTTCTGTATCATGACCTCTAGTCTGTCCAGGAAGTAAGGCAGAGGTAATGGAAAAGTGTTTTGAAATAGCCATGAAGACAGTGAGGTAAACGTAAAAAAAAAAAAAGTGAACAATGGTGAACGTATCCTTTAATGAAGCAGATGAAAGACACATCATGCTTACTTCCCTTTATTATCGGAAGATGTCCCTCAGTGCCAGGAGCACAGAACTGGCAGAAACCAGTGGGACCCAGGTATACCTCCGACGTGGAAACAAGGCTAAGCAACTCAACTATAATGCCCTGTACACACGGTCTGATTTTCCGATGGAAAATGTGTGATAGGACCTTGTTGAAATTCCGACCGTGTGTAGGCTCCATCACACATTTTCCATCGGAATTTCCGACACACAAAGTTTGAGAGCAGGCTATAAAATTTTCCTACAACAAAATCCGTTGTCGGAAATTCCGATCGTGTGTATACAAATCCGACGCACAAAGTGCCACGCATGCTCAGAATAAATTAAGAGATGAAAGCTATTGGCTACTGCCCCGTTTATAGTCCCAACGTACGTGTTTTACGTCACCGCATTCAGAACGATCGGATTTTCCGACAACTTTGTGTGAGCGTGTGTATGCAAGACAAGTTTGCGCCAACATCGGTCGGAAAAAATCCATGGATTTTGTTGTCGGAATGTCCGATCAATGTCCGACCGTGTGTATGGGGCATAAAGGAAAACATAGGAACTGGGGTGAAAGAAAATGGCAACAGGTGCTCTGACTGAAAATTTGAAATATTTGGCTTTAGCAGGAGGCAGTTTGTTCATGAAGGGCTGGAGAGCGGCACAATAATGAATGTCTGCAGGCAATAATGAAGCATGGTAGAGGTTCCTTGAAGGTTTGGGGCTGCATTTCTGCAAATGGAGTTGGAGTTCAGGTCAGGATCAATGGTATCCTCAATGAAAAGTACAGGCAGATGCACTATATTACCAAAAATATTTGGACACCTGCCTTTACACGCATATTACCTTTAATGGCATCCCAGTCTTAGTCCATAGGCTTCAATATTGAGTTGGCCCACCCTTTGCAGCTATAACAGCTTCAACTCTTCTGGGAAGGCTAACACAAAATTGGATGGAAATACCACCAACCCGCGCAAATGAAGCAATAATATATAAAATTATATAAGAGCAGCACGTTATATAAACATTAAATGGAAATAATAATTAAATAATTAACAAGTTAATTAGAACCGCGCTCTACTAAAAAGTGAAAGTGCAAAATTGGTCAATATTTCATACATACTGATAAACAGTGAAAGTGCAAAATTGGTCAATTTTTTGACACACAAACTAATAAAATACTGATATTAAATGTATTCACAACAAAAGTTTAATCATGAAAACACCACCATAAGTGTTTCCTGATGAGTGTACAAAAAGCTCAAAATTATAAACAAAAAGTGTTCAATATTGAGCAAAATCTGAAAAACTTCTGGATGCAATCTTCCTATTCAGCGATCATCAGAGGGGTTAAACTTCCACCACCAACACCGGTCACACAGTCTACTCACCGAAAAGTAGTGACTCCCACTACAGGAGTCAAAAAGCGCTTGTATTGGAAATGCCAGATGGAATTGCGGCTTAATCCGAATACTGTGTAGCTGGAAATGCTGTAACTTGACAGGACGCTGGATGGACTTAGTTGCAGAGCCTTCGGTGCAGGATAAGGTCATAAAGACCATTAATGCCATAGATTGGGAAAAATAATATAAATATTCCCATGGTGAAGTATGTAAAAAAAAAAAAAATATTAAAAAAAGTCATAAAAACGGGTAAAACTGCATGAATTACATCAAAGTTTGTGCAGACAATCCTCACACAAACAGACGCCGCTGGTGTAAGGGCGGAATTGACGTGTCACGCTCGGTATACCCTGCCGGTTACGTCAGTATGCTCTGACCTCATCAAGGGCGGACACGTCGCCTCCATCTAAATACAACCGTCAATTTAGGATATCCAATCCATTGCCATCCTTGATGATTGGAGAGAAAAATGTGATTGGGATTAGCTGTATAGATATAAACTACAAAGAACTATTAAATTATGATGTTATTGGTCAAAATTTAGAAGGGATATATGTCTAAAATTAGAAGGGGTTGCTGGTTCCTTTTCCCGGCTTTGGTAATGTTACAACGTATGCTCTCAGCATCTGGGAGGGGAAGGAAGCAGCTGCGGCAGCTGCTTTGAAGAGAGTAACGAGATGGTGCACTAGTGAGGTCTGAAATGTTTTGTAATATTCATTTGAAAACCCATCATGTGGGCTTGGAGGCCCTGCAGGATATTATTTAGGCACAAGTTGAATGCTTTTTTTCACTCTCAAGCCTAATTATTATTAATATTAATTATACAGTATTTATATAGTGCCAACAGTTTACGCAGCGCTTTACAACATTTGGACAGACGGTACAATTACAATACAATTCAATACAGGGGGAATCAGAGAGTCCTGCTCATTAGAGCTTACAATATAGGAGGGAGAGTCAAGTTATACAATAGGGCAATAGCTGTGGGGGGTGAGCTAATGTAGAAAATAGTGCAGTTGTTAGATGGAGGCAGGATAGGCTTCTCTGAAGAGGAAAGTTTTCAGGGATCGCCAAAAAGTGGATACATTTGGAGACAGTCTGACAGATTGGGGTAGTGAATTCCAGAGGATGGGCGGGGCTTGGGAGAAGTCCTGGAGGCGGATATGGGAGGAGGTGATGAGGCATCTAGAGAGCAGGAGGTCTTGGGAGGAACGAAGAGGGCGATTAGATAGTATTTTGAGACTAGGCTAGTGATGTAGCTGGTGGCAGAGTTGTGGATGGCTTTGTAACTTATTGTTATTATTTTGAATTGAATTTGTTGGGCAAGTGACAACCAATGGAGGGATTGGCAGAGAGGGGTAGAAGACACTGTGCAGTTTGTAAGGTGGATGAGTCTGGCAGCAGCATCCATGGTGGACTGAAGGGGGAATAGTCTATTTAAAGGTAAGCCAATGAGGAGGGAGTTGCAGTAGTAAAGGCAAGAGATAACCAAGGAGTGAATCAGGAGCTTTGTGGTTTCATTGGTTAGAAAGGGACGTAGTTTAGAGATGTTGCAGAGGCTGAGGCGGTAAGCTTTGGAAAGTGATTGGATGTGGGGCTGAAAGGAGAGTTCAGAGTCCAGAATAACACCTAGCACGCTGACATGTGGGGATGGGTGGATGGTTGTGCAGTCTAATTGGATTTGCAGTCTAATGATTTTTGCAGTCTAATTGGATAAATAGCCCATGGATGAATGTACAGTATCAGTGACCGAGGGGTCATTAACCTGGAAACATTAGTGAAGATGCTGAGAGAGAATACAAGTATTGGAGGGGTCTTGGAAAAGTTTTGCATTGCAACACCATGCTCTAGAGCTGGCACACACATCCTTATTTGTGATTTTGATCATAATGGCCGCGTGGTTGGACCATGTGATATAGGCTATATCAGCTGGGGATACCCTTTGTAGTAGCCATTTATCTACTGGGAGCATGTCTTTAAGGGAGTACGTAGTGTGCCTAGCCAAGTAGTAAGTATAGTTTTTTTCATGATCATGTAGACGGCTCAATGCATCATACAGTTCCTCCTGGTGCAGCAGGGTCTGAAGTGTCAGGGAAAATTTAAGCTTCTCCCTATAAGCATATAATTTCTTTGTGCTTAAAAGCACAAAGAGCTCTCTTATACAATGTTGTGAAAGCGCGCTCGTTTATCTCTCCAAGTAACACAAACAGATGCTGGTATCACCTCGAGCTCAGTATCATCCTGCACAAGGTAGCCAAGCTGCTTTTATTTATACTAAACACATGGATAACAAAAGAGGCTGCTGACTTCAGAATCAGTCAGACACTTGTATTCATTCAAAAGAACCAATGACACGCATGCATATATTCAAATAGAAATGCAGTAGTGATGTGTGCAGACGGTGGTGTGCAAAACCATGCGGCGTGCACATGGATCCAAACACAACCGTGTGCACACTCCCACTGCTACCAATGATGCGAGCCATACTACATTATGGCCCAGTGGGCCATAATTTGTATGGTTATACTATGATTCCCAAGTACTCAGACCTGCTTACTTAGGAGTTTAAATGCCAGTTCCCTGGTGAGGCATAAACAAACATCCTTAAAAGAGCAAACAGATCCGTCGTGTCCACGGGAAGGTTTCCGCATCCAATGGTCTTTAAGCAGCGTCTGTCTGTGTGAATACCCTCGCATAAGTGTATACAGCAATACAGACACTGGGGGGCATCTGACAACATACATTAATAAAAATTTCCACAACAGCTCCTACTCTTTGTCATATGCTCCCATGGGTTCCTCGATGAATCTTGATCTTCTTTTTACACCTGGAAATGAATCAGTCCTTACAGTCCATAAAAAATAAAAACACAGCTTGACATGTAGACTCTGTTCTTCAGGAGAAATTACTTAAAGGGAGGACATGGCATGTTGAGCTGTAGTAATCGCCGGTTGGTCTGGGATCCTCTGTGTCTTGTATGTGGGCTGGGCTTCGGGGTTTCTCATCTCGGTAAGGAAGATGTGGTCATCTGCTCGGGCTCTGTTCACTCGTTCAATTAGGCAACAGGAGCACCTCATCACGACATATAGAAGGAATAGAAATAAAAACAACATGAGTATATATACCCCTACTTCCTTCCACCATGATCCGATGGAAAATAAAAAATCCCACAAGTTTCCCAAACCGTTAAAAGCATTCCAACCTTCATTAGCTATAGCTCTGGCTTTGCCTTGCAGGGATCTGAACCTTATCTATATGGGCCTGAACTTTGTCACTACTATCCTCGATCCAGGTATAACAATCATTACTTATGAATTCCCAGAAACCCCCCTTGGGCTGTGGGAACTTCCTTGTAGCTTCAACAGTTACATGAAACATCCCATCCTCAATGGACGAGAAATTTTTTAATCGTTTCATAAGCTCAAGCCCCCACCGTGCACAAGCAATTCCCTTCCAGCTGTCCCTGCCATTCTCACCTTCTCTCGCGCCATCAGATCCTCACGATCGACTGCGACATAAGATGCTCGGACGAGTTTCACCAGCACACATGAACCTTTTGCTTTAGGGGAATTACCTTATAAGCTTCCGCATTAATACCAAACTAAAGTTGAAGCACACTTGTGGGCTACCTACCCTGTTTCCCCGAAAATAAGACCTAGCATGATTGTCAGTGATGGCTGCAATATAAGCCCTACCCCCCAAATAAGCCCTACCCTGTTTCCCCGAAAATGAGCCCTACCCTGAAAATAAGACCTACAAGGACTTTAACTAGGGCTTATTTGGGGAGTAGGGCTTATATTGCAGCCATCACCGACAATCACGCTAGGTCTTATTTTTGGGGAAACAGGGTAGTTGTCCTGATACCAAAGCTGCCAAGAACCAGAGCTATTGTTAAAATTATAATGAATTGTACCCTCTATAAATGTAACGTTAAATTCTATTGATAATTTTCTTTTACTAGTTTGTCAAAACTCCTCACACCAATATGAACATCACATATAGCATGTACCGCACCATGTGTCCTGTTCCCTTTCTTAGCTAGTTGTAAAATACACTTTAAAAATATAAATAAACAAAGATACTCCTCAACCTTTGATGTAGTTGAGCAGCTTCTTGCAGTGGCTGGTCACGTCCATCAAGCTTCTTTACAATGACCCGGTCACCTGGTTAGAAAGAATGTAAACTGGTTACTGTGTCAGGGTCCAGGAGGGACTCATGAACCCTGTGGTGGACCTTTTGAAGTTCATGTTACAGTGACTGCACCCAGCCCATCAGCTGAGAATGTTGACAGCTGCCGAGGAAAGTAAAACTTTGGACTTGGTTGACCTCCAAGCAAACCTCATATGGCAATAAAATCGAAAATGTAGCGCTAAATAAGACAATAACTTAAAACTAAATATAATAGTCCATAGAAGCAAATGAAGAGTAGAGATAAGATAAAACCTCCACCAAAACTTCCGTGTGCAAGGGATGAGCACACCACACCCACAAGTGCTATCAATCTGCTTACCAGAAGGATATGAGAAACAAGCGATGTATTAATATGGTACAAAGGCTCAGCAGTAAATCCAATTGGCACACTCCATCATGGACAGACAGATTGAGTTGTCACATATCACCAGGAGCTCAAGTTTCACATGGGACGATGAATAAATGATGCGATCATAAGCAGGATAACCCAATAAGAAGAAAGTAACAATAGTGAAGCCCGTATGGGTAAAATACACGTTTTTATTGTAGTCTACTTACAGGCGTCAATAGAACAACATCACAGAATAAAAGAAATGGTCCGCGGCTCAACAGCGTGCTTGTATCAGCCAGCCTGACATGTTTCATCCTATGTGGATATCATCAGAGGCGTGGCCGATGATGCAAGCACACACAAATATATGGTGAACAACCTAAGTCACGCTGCCCCCTGATAGGACAGCTTGACAAATACAACAGCTGTTTTGCATGACGAATCCAGCTATGGAATAGACAATGAAAATAGATCCCGTTCGGCCGCACATGCGCATGTTCAGGGCAGGAACATGAAGCCAGCTGAGTGAGCGGAACGGCATGAGTGATGCCGTCGCTCCTAGAGATGTAAACAACATGGCCGCGCATGCGCAACACGGCCGCGCGTTCCATCAGGGCAGGAACATGAAACTAGCCGAGTGAGTGGAACGGCGTGCGTGACGCTGTCATTCCTAAAGGAGTAAACAACACGGCTGCACATGCGCACCACGGTCACGTCACACAGGGGACATGTAGTAAACAGTACATCACAGGGCCGCATATGTGCAAAACGGCCGGACAACTAGACAGCGAAAATACTCAAAATAGCCTAGCTGTTTTATTTAAAATAAAAACAGAGAATCAACGTCGGCGAAAATTACTAACACCGCGTCAATGGACTGTACACATACATTAGAATTCCACATTAATAGATAATTGTCTCAAAAATACAATATGATATACATGGATAAAAAAGAATATTCAAATCTATATTTTATCTAAAATAAGGATAAACGTGTATTCCTGAAGGGCCATTAACCGCATTGAAGAGAGGATAAGGAGGCTCTCGAAACAATGCTGCAATTAAACAGTCTTAGTCCCCAAAGAACACATATATCATTCCTAAAACCTAAAGGATGTATATATTAAGGAAGCTGAATAAAAAAATAAAAATATTAAAATGATAAAAAAGTGAAGGTGAATAAAACCATGACAAAATATACAAACACCCTCCCCTAGGTGTTAATATATGTAAAATTTAGCTATTATTAATAAAACAATTTATATCCCAATCGACATTCATGCCAAAAGGGTATAACATTTTAAATCATAAATCAACCGGGTTTCGAGTTTAGAGATTTCCCGTTTGGATGAACTACCACGCCAGTATGGATTGAATCTATCAATGGCCACAAAAGTAGTCCCCTTAGGATTCTGACCGTGACACTCCAAGTAATGTCGAGAAACGGTGTGTTTCGGAAATCCCTTTTTGATATTTGTGATGTGCTCATTTACCCTAACGTGCATAGCCCGTGTAGTGCGGCCCACATATTGCAGGCCACAGGGGCAAATTAATAAGTATACCACGTTGAGTGAGGTGCAAGTGATATATGTCAAAAATCCTACCCGTAGTGTGAAATTTAAATTGACATATTTTCCTACTTTTATCATTATTGATGGCACAAACATTACAACACCGGCAGGGATAATAGCCTTTAGATTTTTGAAAAAAAGACACTCTCAAAATATTGGGTGCAACTTGGAGTTTAAGAGGGGGAACTCCTCTAATTATGACCTGTGGCCAATCAGGAAGTACTGGACCCAAGAATTTATCATTTTTAAGGACTCCCCAATGCTTGGTAAGATTTTTTTTAATCTCAGAATGTTGTTGAGAATAAGTGGTGATCATTGAGAAATTATAATTAATCTCACTTGGTAAGGGTTTTTTCTTAATCTGTAGGATGGAGGCACGATCCATACTCCCCACTTCATTAATCACTACATTCAAATCATTAGGTAGGTATCCTTTCTCAATGAATCTCTCTTTCAAGGTGGCAGCCTGTGTGAGGAAATCTTCCTTACCGGGTTGTTGTTAAGCTGGTGCACAAAAGTGGTGAGTGATATCATATCGCCATCCCACAGGAGGATGTCGTCTATATAGCTACCCGAGAAGATCAATTCTGATTGTCTGTTGGAATAGACGACATCCTCCTCCCATTTGGCCATAAATAAATTGGCAATACTGGGTGCGAATTTTGCACCCATGGCGACCCCTCCGTTCTGGGGGTAGTGAGTACCTCCAAACCAGAAGTAATTATGGGTCATGGTTCAAAAAATCTAAAATGAAATCTCATTGAGCAGAAATCAACTCAGCATCTCTCCTCAAAAACAGCTCCACAGCTTCTAAACTGTCTGAGTGGGAAATAATAGTATAAAGGGACGCCACGTCCGCAGTAGCCATAATGTATCCCTCTTTCCACTCCAAATTCTCAAAACTGCTAATCACTTGCGCAGAATCTTTGATATAAGAGGGTGTACCAGATACTAGGGGTTGTACTCCCGTCAGCTCAATTTTAAGACCCACTTTAAGCCAACTGACCGCAACAGTTTCATATCCACCGACAGTTGCCACCATAGGTCTTGGCTTAAATCAGTCCCCCACAGCCAGTTCTTGAGGCTGCGGAGGAACTGTACTACCATTGAGACATTTCAAACACAGGCGTTATGCTTAAAACAAAAATTCATCGATAAAGGATATGATATAACTACCTTGGAATCAGAAATACAGTATGCTACACATATCGATAGGAGAACATTGTTGACTCCTAAAAACTCTCATTCCCCCAATGACACTTATAAATGCTCCTTGCTGACTTCCTATTCGACTCAGCATAGGGACATTAAAACCATTATGGAACGTCATTGGGGAATATTGGAAAATGACCATATACTGAACAACATATTATCTGATAAACCTAAGATTATTTATAGAGGAGCCCCTTCTCTACAAGGTAGGGTTGCCCCCAACATAATAGATCCCCCTAAATGTCAGTCTTTTTTCCATGAAATAGTGGGATACTTCCCATGTAAGAAATGCAAAGTGTGTCATTACAACATCAGTGGTAGACAAAAAACATTGGAGTTTCGGTCCAATGTAACCAACAAAACATATTCAATTAAGAAGTTTTGTACTTGTGCAACTAAAAATGTGGTCTATCTTATTACCTGCCCATGTGGAAAACATTATGTGGGCCGTACCACTAGGGCGTTCTCCACTCGGGTAGGTGAACACATAACAAAGATTCTAGGTGGCGATACTAAACACACTGTCCCTAGACACTACAGACAGCATCACAACCGAGACCCCTCTAGATCACAATTTTTGATCATTGACCGGTATGTCCCCCCCTGGCGTGGAGGGGCTTCTACTCGTGGTGTATCCCAATTAGAGACATGCTGGATATATGAAATCCAGTCCCATACGCCACTGGGACTCAATGTCGAGTGGGACATCAATGCCTTTATTAACCAATCCTAAATAATTATTGGCCTTCTCTTCCCCTTCTCTCCATTATCTTTCCAACCAATAATAATTTTTTCACCATCATTTCTTTTATTAGTATTCATCAATCTTTTTTTCCTTTTTTGTCAATGTGAGATGGTATAAATTGAACCATGTATTCGGTATCACTTTGATTATTTTATGTAGATTGAGATTATATTGGTTTACTATGTATAGAAATGTAAGTCCTAGACCCCCATGTGAGACTGTGGTTCCGTTTTCCTTTTTTCTTTTTTAATTAATTTTTTATTTATAGCTATTATAGATATGGTAGTCATACCAATTATCTTTACCCTTTATTCTTAATATGAGGAGTTTTCTACTTTCGATCCTCCTCACCGTTATAGGTATTGCCTGTTCATCTAGAACACAGTATGATAATCAACTTCCTTGCTTCCTGCCTCTATTGCGTTCCACTAGTTGGTTTAAAAAGAGGCTCGACACGCCGCGCCATGACGTCATTACATCATATACTGGCACAGCGGCTCCTTAGTGATGACTCAGGAGAGATGGGGTCATAACAAATGTGACGCGTCGCTACGGCGACGCGCGCCTTTGCGTTCCACCTCATCCATCCGGAGGAGGCGTATCACGGACCCGGCTGTCACCTAGCGCGAGATGTTACCTTGGTAACATACATCTCTGCACTTCACCTTACATGCCAAAGAGAGGCGTGTAACGCACATGGCCGACGCCATGTTCCTCTCCACCCGGAAGTAACTTTTACACCGCGGATTGGAGCCACATTTCAACAAGGGGGTCTTATACAGTATATAAGGGGCAGTGTACAGAGTGGTAAGGCACCCCAGATGACGTCCAGTAGGACGAAATGCATCGGGATCGCTTGCTGACACCACTGACACTGCCACGATTTTATCTTCATCCAGCGCTGCTTTTTATCTTCTTAAATGTGAGTGTTCTACTTTTAATAAATGGGCTGTAAAGCTTCTTGTATACAGTATTACGCTATGTGTCTCCATATCTTTTCTACACATGATTTGAAAATTTTATGGGACCCATCCCTGCTACATATACCATCATCAGGTATCCTCGCTATCCTGGCTACATTTCCTGGGATCCATATCCATATAAGTTTACTTGACGCAGTGGGTGTACACCCATCTGTGTCCAGTTGCTCTGGTAAGCCCCCTCTTTATACATATGGTGGTGGATCATCTATCAACACGATATCTGCATATTGTTTTCACTCTGCTTGGTGTTACACATTCAATTGATGTTCCATGGACTTTTTTTGTATTCCAAAATATGCCGGATATGCTCACTTCAAGTGGATATCCCTGGGACTCTATTGTTAGCAAATGTGGTATCTAAACATACTCACTGATTTCCATTTATTTTGTGCTTTCTATATTTTTTTTGATCACATTTATCTATATTTTGATGATCTATTTACATTGTATATTAAGATTCAATGTTAGTCACTATCTAATTTTTAGCGCTGCACTTACTGTTTGGGTATTCACAATTTTACACAAGTTTTTGATTGCTTTGTGCTAGCTGCTCACTTCTACATTGCGACAGCGCGATATTTTCTCTTAATTTGTCACTTTATACTATTATTTCCCACTCAGATGGTTTAGAAGCTGTGGAGCTGTTTTTGAGGAGAGATGCTGAGTTTATTTCTGCTCAACGAGATTTCATTTTAGATCTTTTGAACCATGACCCATAATTACTTCTGGTTTGGAGGTACTCACTACCTCCAGAACAGAGGGGTCGCCATGGGTGCAAAATTCGCACTCAGTATTGCCAATTTATTTATGGCTAAATGGGAGGAGGATGTCGTCTATTCCAACAGACAATCAGAATTGATCTTCTGGGGTAGATATATATTGATGACATCCTCCTCCTGTGGGATGGCGATATGGTATCACTCACCACTTTTATGCACCAGCTTAACAACAACCCATTGGGGATTGTGTTACAGCTTGAGAGCAGTACCAGCAAAATTAATTTTTTAGACTTAACCATACAAGTCAAAGATGGGATATTTAATATGTCCACTTTCTTTAAGAGTACTGATAGGAATGGTTACATTGGACAGGGTAGTTGCTATCATCCCTCATGGCTTAAATCAGTACCCAGGAGCCAATTCCTCCGCTTGCGGTAAGGAAGATTTCCTCACACAGGCTGCCACCTTGAAAGAGAGATTCATTGAGAAAGGGTACCTACCTAATGATTTGAATGTAGAGATTAATGAAGTGGGGAGTATGGACCGTGCCTCCATCCTACAGATTAAGAAAAAACCCTTACCAAGTGAGATTGATTATAATTTCTCAATGATCACCACTTATTCTCAACAACATTCTGAGATTGAAAAAATTCTTACCAAGCATTGGGGGGTCCTTAAAAATGATAAATTCTTGGGTCCAGTACTTCCAGATCGGCCACTGGTCATATTTAGAGGAGTTCCCCCTCTTAAACTCCAAGTTTCACCCAATATTTTGTATGCTCCGAATAGAGTGTCTTTTTTTTTCAAAAATCTAAAGGCTATTATGCCTGCCGGTGTTGTAATGTTTGTGCCATCAATAGTGATAAGAGTAGCAAAATATGTCAATTTAAATCTCACACTACGGGTAGGATTTTTGACATTAACACCTTTATCACTTGCACCTCACTCAACGTGGTATACTTATTAATTTGCCCCTGTGGCCTGCAATATGTGGGCCACACTACACGGGCTATGCACGTTAGGATAAATGAGCACATCACAAATATCAAAAAGGGATTTCCGAAACACACCGTTTCTTGACATTACTTGGAGTGTCACGGTCAGAATCCTAAGGGGACTACTTTTCTGGCGTGGTAGTTCATCCAAACGGGAAATCTCTAAACTCGAAACCCGGTTGATTTATGATTTAAAATGTTATACCCCTTTTGGCATGAATGTCGATTGGGATATAAATTGTTTTATTAATAATAGCTAAATTTTACATATATTAACACCTAGGGGAGGGTGTTTGTATATTTTGTCATGGTTTTATTCACCTTCACTTTTTTATCATTTTAATATTTTTATTTTTGGGGAATAAGACTGTTTAATTGCAGCATTGTTTTGAGAGCCTCCTTATCCTCTCTTCAATGCGGTTAATGGCACTTCAGGAATACACGTTTATCCTTATTTTAAATAAAATATAGATTTGAATATTTTTTTATCCATGTATATCATATTGTATTTTTGAGACAATTATCTATTAATGTGGAATTCTAATGTATGTATACAGTCTATTGACGCCGTGTTAATAATTTTCGCCGACGTTGATTCTCTGTTTTTATTTTAAATAGAACAGCTAGGCTATTTTGAGTATTTTCGCTGTCTAGTTGTCCGGCCGTTTTGCGCATGTGCGGCCCTGTGAAGTACTGTTTACTACATGTCCCCTGTGTGACACCACCGCGGTGCGCATGCGTGGTCGTGTTGTTTACTTCTTTAGGAATGATGGCATCACGCACGCCGTTCCGCTCACTCGGCTGGTTTCATGTTCCTGCCCTGATGGAACGCACGGCCATGCTGCGCATGTGCGGCCGAACGGGATCTATTTTCATTGTCTATTCCATAGATAGAGCGCCTCTAGTGCGCATGAGGAGCTGGATTCATCATGCAAAACAACTGTTGTATTTGTCACGCTGTCTTTAAGGGGGCAGCGTGACTTAGGTTGTTCACCATATATTTGTGCGTGCTTGCATCATTGGCCACGCCTCTGATGATATCCACATAGGATGAAACATGTCAGGCTGGCTGATACAAGCACGCTGTTGAGCCGCGGACCATTTCTTTTATTCTGTGATGTTGTTCTATTGACGCCTGTAAGTAGACTACAATAAAAACGTGTATTTTACCCATACGGGCTTCACAATTGTTCTTCTTATTGGGTTATCCTGCTGATGATCGCATCATTTATTCATCATCCCATGTGAAACATGAGCTCCAGGTGATATGTGACAACTCAATCTGTCTGTCCACGATGGAGTGTGCCAATTGGATTTACTGCTGAGCCTTTGTACCATATTAATTCATCGCTTGTTTCTCATATCCTTCTGGTAAGCAGATTGATAGCACTTGGGTGTGGTGTGCTCATCCCTTGCACACAGAAGTTTTGGTAGAGGTTTCATCTCATCTCTACTCTTCATTTGCTTCTATGGACTATTATATTTAGTTTTAAGTTATTGTCTTATTTAGCGCTGCATTTTCGATTTTTATTTCTGTGTTTGATGAATCAACAAACTATGCTGGCTGCTTACCAAATGTATATCTATTTCAGATAGCGCAGATATTTGTTATATTTATTTCTCATATGGCAATAACCCAGACATGTGAGAACTTAATGACTGTGGTCACTGCATCTTACCATCTGGGGTGTAATACCTGGAACCATTGAAAAAAAAGGTTCCTATGGGAGCGTCCTTCACCAGACTGCTGATTCAAATACCATCAAAGGAAGAAAGTTGTGGAACCTGTTGTTACTGCTAGGTCACAAACTTGGCTAGAATTAGAGCGGTTAATATTATTGGTTTGAAAATTTGTCATTTTCACCACTATCCCCCCCCCCTTTTTTTCCTCCTCATTACAAACTGGAGGAAGACACTCAGGGATTAGAATGGTGCAGAAAAAAACTATGAAAACAGTGAAATAGCCTATGATACTTTTACCTTCTTATAAACATGCTTTCTATGTACTGTAAAGTTGGGGGTTGTTTAACTAGCGAGACCAATCCACGCCAGAAATTCAATTTCAGGGCTTGTTGGCCCATTTTTATTAAGAAAGTTCAAAAACAAAATCAAAGGTTTTCCCTTGCAGAGGTTTTCACCGTCCATACAAAATAATGATAAATTCAGCCTCCTGGCTTATACATACAGCAGTGCTGCTCAGGCCTACCACTTCAGGCTCTCGTCTGTCTCTGTCAGACTATTACCTTGCCAACACCGTCCATATAGATAGCAGCCCCTCACTGCTCTGACCCACATTTTTAAACACTGGTTTAGTGAAAAGTGGGGGCTCTGTTATTGGGGTGACACTGGTCTGTCTCTGCACTCTATGTACGGGCACCCTCTTACTGTCCAAACTTTGCGTCACTTGTTTCCTGTACACTGCATGCTTCCTTTTGTCAATTTAATCACTAACATCCTCATATGACTGCAGCCTCATCCTAGTCTCCCTCTGAAGGACATCCTGACCGTCTTGCCACTTTGAGGTTTTAAAGTCATGTGACACCTTGCTGAGCTTTGGCCCATTTCCCTCTGACCATTGTTTACCATGATCCTTCTCAGACCTTAAAAGTTTTCTCAAACCTTAGGAAATCTTCCCCAGAACTTCCCTCCTGAACCTGTAGGGGGCCTAATTCTGCTGTACCTTTTACCTCGTCTGTGTCAATCATACCATTCCCTATCTTATTATTCACGGTTTGCTACAACCAGATCAACTTGACCAAGACTATCATGTCTACCATTATTTTTGTTGTCACCCATGACAACCAAACCATCAAAAATTGAAAATGCGCTGCATTTTTCATCATGGTCAGAAATATAAATGCATTTGTCATATTTCATTTCACCCATGTTTGACAGGGCAGTGTCTGGAGAGGAACTGCACCCAGCTGAGTGGTTGTCTATGGTAGCTTCACTATATTCCACTGGAATGATATCCTCTGCCAGAAACTGTCCTGACCCCTGACCATCATCACATAAAATAACATTTGGACCTGTGAGTACAATCACTTCAT
Organism: Aquarana catesbeiana; assembly: GCF_042186555.1. Taxonomy (NCBI): domain Eukaryota; kingdom Metazoa; phylum Chordata; class Amphibia; order Anura; family Ranidae; genus Aquarana; species Aquarana catesbeiana. The sequence continues at coordinate 38,745,475 of NC_133324.1, forward strand.
TTATTGCTGTGCCATCTGGCACTTCCACCAACACCAGCTCATTTGGCACAGCATCATCTATTACCACATCATTAGGCCCTTTGTGGATCACAGACATGACCTCTTCTGTGCGTTCGCCCTTACTTGGCGTTTCCATCTCATGAGCAACATCATCTGCTGTAGCAAGTGCACCCTTGCATATAAGTTTCTCTGCAGGTCCTTCATCTGGCACCGCAGAAATCATGTCTGCTCCACTTTTACCATCAGAGGCCTTTTCCAACAAAGCCAACAGACTTTTTGCCCACCTGTCCCAGTCTGTTATCTCTGTGCTCCCAGAGGTACCACGCAGTACTGCTCCTACTCACAAGGAGACCCAGAGGGACAGAGTGGTTCAGCAACAGACACATTGCACATATCACTTTGGTTCAAATCAGATTGTGGCACTATATTTTTAACAATAGCAGACTGCAATACCGCACCTCCACCACCTTGCTCTGGTGGCGCTTCATTAAATGCATGAATGCTTTGATACCTGTCATTGCCAGACTGCATTAACCCATTTCCACCATGAGTGTTTTCAAACATTTCAGTTTTAACATTTAACATTTTGTTATCACCAGATTTGGGTATCCTCTTATCCCTCAGAGCAGCATCATAGCTGTCCCAGGCAACCTCCAGCTTCAGAACGCAGAGCTCCCTGGGGGTTTCTAGGGACACCTCTGTGACCTTCATCACTGTTGCTAGGGGAGATAGCACATCTTTAACCACATTCATAGCAATGTTTTTACCTCTAGTGAGTTGCACTAGCCCATTAGCAACTGGACCATCAACTTTAGCCAACACGATATTAGCAGTTTTACCCATCACATTGTCACATTTAAGTTTACCACTTGCCTCCCCACTGGACAGGGCACTGCAGTGAGGCAAGTCCTTTTCCACTCAGACAGTGGATCTCCCATTTGGGGTCACTTCCACTCCAGTGTGCACAGTCACATACTCAGTCTCTTCTATGCATTTACCAGCAACAGTCTTACCCATCACTGTAACAGGGGTTGCCATGTTTGTTTGAGTAAGTTGTCTATCCTTTATCGCACTTTTACTGGCCAACTCTCCCTGGTGGCCATGAGATGAAATTGCAGCAGCCATTTCTGACTCCTTAGCACCCCCTGCAGGCACAACAAGTACTTCTTTCATTGTTGCCAGGGGTGATTGCAAACATTTTTGAACAAGACTCTGGACTTACAGACCAAGACTTCTGCCCAGTAGCAATATCTTCAGCCATATTCCACAACCCGGGACAAGAAAAGATCCCATGCCCCAGTTGACCACATTTCAGGCATGGTACATTTCTGCACATATCTTTAGTGGGATGCTGCTCCACATCTCTGATGTAGCTCCTCCTTCCGGTTAACACTCGATCTCTCGTTGCTAAGGGAGATGGCACTCTTCCAGCTCTTCTTACTTTGCTGACTCTCCCAAATGCAGCAACTTTGCTCTCCTTGAAGTATTGTTGCTTTTAACTTGCCACGATCCTCTGCAGACAATACTTTTCTCACGTGGTGGTCTGCAGCCTTGACATTACCACTATTGCTATGGGCAACCACATACTTCTCCAACTTCCGGTCAGCCTGTTGATCACTCCTGGCAATCAAATCAGGCTTCCCAAACATTGTTGCATATCTTTGTCTGGCCATGTCACCTTGTATTGGAGACTGAGACAATGGGCACTTGGAGACAATATGACCCCACTCTCTACACCGCAAACAGCGCTCTTGCTTCAGAACCTTAACAGGGCTTCCCCAATTGCATCCTCTTTCAAACTTAGGTCTCTGTACATCGATAGCTGGCCTGCTTGCACTCGCATTGCCAGGGGCAACAGCATGCCAGCAGGGGCAACAGCAATACTTGCCAGCAGGCTCAAATCCTTGCTTCATCTTTGCAGTCACTCCACAACACTTTTGTGCAGTCCAGCAGCAAAATGGAGCACTGTCACTTTAAAGCACGTTGCTTTTCTCTTCATGCAAGCTTTCCTCACCTGCACACACAGATTGTGCTGTCTCATGCACACAAACACAGTTCATATAACAGATGAACTCACTTTTTTTTCCAGGGATCTCCAGTTCTGCCCGCATTCTCCACCACTTGTAAAGTTGGGGGTCGTTTAACTCAAGTGTAGCACCCGCTAGCTAGACCAATCCACGCCAGAAATTCAATTTCAGGGCCTGTTGGCCCACTTTTAATAAGAAAAGTTCAAAAACAGAATCAAAGATTTTCCCTCGCAGGGTTTTTCACCGTCCCTACAAAATAATGATAAATTCAGCCTCCTGGCTTATACATACAGCAGTGTTGCTCAGGCCTTCCACTTCAGGCTCTCGTCTGTCTCCTTCAGACTATTACCTTGCCAACACTATCCATATAGATAGCAGGCCTCACTGCTCTGACCCTCAGACTTGGGTCTCTGGCTTTCACTGTGCAGCCTACACTCTCTGGCTACTCCAGTGCACACCTGCACTCGCTGGGTCCTCCCTTGCAAGCCTGGACTCCTCAAGAGGGTGGAGCCCAGAACCATGGTCCTGACTCTGCTACTAGGCACACACACACCTGAACAATCAGTGTGCCGGTGAGTCCCAAAACTTGGACCCAGGACTGGGGATTTCAGTGGACTTTAGTAAATAATGAGGAAATTGAAAAGTCAGTTTCAGCTTCACGTTACAAGCTCCCTGGAGCCTCTCAACCCATCTGGTTGAGAATTCTGGGTACATACACTGGTGGGGTACCACACTACCACAGTACATACACTTTCAGAAACTCCTTGGACCTGAAAAGGTACTTATAAACAAAAGTTATTACTCTATCCTTCATATTTATCCTGCAAAGAATGGTAAACAATACAACATTCTTGTACATTGGTAAATTGTCACTGACTTTCCTCAAAACCAATAATAACTAAACCCTCTGTAACCCTTACTTTCAAGTTCTTACTAAAATACAACACCCGCGACACGTAAGAGGGCTGTTGCGGTAGGTTCAAACATATTCTTGTTACTACAAACAATGAGAAGACTAAAACATGAAACAAACATTTAGATACAAATGTGGGGGAGATATTTCATAGTTCCCAAAACAAAAATGAAAAAAACAAAACAAGCAGACAGAATGCTACCTTCACTCTTTTAGCGACAGAAAAAAATACAATGGGAAAAACACAAGAGCATCTCGGAATCTTGTATGGACCAGCCACACAAAGTCCAAAAACAGGCCTGAGAAATTTTTAAACACACAAACGTGTACTGCACATCCACCAACTCACTCATCATTACAGATTTCTGAAGCCACAGCTGAACTATATCCAAGGTATTTTTATTCTGGGGTCTCGTACCTCCAACATCAAAAGTACCTTTCAAAGGAATACACCTTACTGTACCCTCTGACCATATCTGCCAATCTTTATGGTGTCTAATGGCCTTAGCCCTAAACCTAGGTTTCATGTATTGTGCAGCTGTCTGAGTGGGGTACATGGACGACCCATTGCCCATGACTATTCAAATCGCTTTTTTTTGGCAGACTCTGCGTCCAGAGAACCCTGTGCTTTACTTTCAGAGTGGTTATTGTTTGCGCCTTTATCACTATAACCGGCCTCCCTTCCCGATTATTGTACACGGCCTGAGAGGGGCTGCTAGCGTACTACTCCTCACGTTTATGCTAATACTATCGCGCACTGGAATTCCAATTATTATACACGGCCCGACCGGTCTCACGATATACAGCCTTCTAAACGTGTTTGTCCGACAACAACAAAAACACAAAATGAAATCCTCCACTACCAAAACAATCTTATGGCTTCTATCTGTACCTAGATATTACAACAATAATATGGATGCCTCCTGTTTACTTCTACCCAAAACTGTATTATAGTATTACATTAAAAAATCAAAATGATTTTGTCATCTTCCAAACACGAGTCAAAGAACCCCAAGCTCCTCCCACCAACTTTCTGTTGTATATCACATAATATAAATGAATAAGAAGACGGACAGGAGGGGAAGCCTAGTCTCATACCATGTGCATCAAAAAAAATCTATGGTGCAACAAAAGCCAAAAACTGAAACTCCTGCAAAAAGACGGCTGAATGAGGTCAACCAAAGCTTTTCCCTTCCACTGCAGGCCACAAACAATCAAAAACACAAACAACACACACCATTTTAAAAGTACAAAAACTGAAAAGATTGAATTCACTTAAAAGGAAACGGTGCCTTAAATTACGCCTAGAAATGGCATCCGGGACAAACGAAAATCAAGACATGGCCACATGGTGACTACAAGAATGGAAAATGGCAGACGAAAGCCAGGCCACAACAAATTGGCGCCATTAACACATGAAATTTAGTTGTTGATCCCGCCAAAATCGAGATTTCTTCACTAGAAACATAAACTTCTCCTAAACAACTGGAATAAAAACCTAAATGATTCTACTGGAAATGGAATTCAGTACAAAAACAACTATATTTCGCTCGAGACTAAAATCAGCAGAAACAAAAAGGCAGTTGCAGCAATTGAAAATCGGTCCATGGCAAAATGGTGGATTAAATCCGAACTGCAGAAAAATGGCCCACATTAACAAATGAAAACCAACACAAACCAGGATTTCTCCCTACAAAAACTGACTATACAATTGAGACACCAATATTAACACTGATCCCTAGACAAACACTTTAGGCTATATCAATTAGGGCCCATACTAAAATATAGGCATATTTAACTAAACAATATATCCAAAAATGCCCCCCATGCTATTACCTAGAAACCTGAGACCCCCCACAGGGTGTAAACGGCTCCTATTGTGATGTCCCAACAATGCATGGCCACTTGAATATGCGGCAGGCATTTCAATTTAAAACCAAAGCCTTTAAAAATATTATTACACTTATGGGGACATGTGTCTTGATCCCATACAAAGGTAAAAATCACAATTCATCCATTTCTATTTCTCATATACATCACAAACATATTACACAGCATACAGTTACACAGCCTTCTCAGTCACACACAACATTCACTTTAGGTTTGTATTAAATTATAGAGAAATTAAATATAGGTGCTTCCCCAATTAATAGACCTACTTACAATGACAAAAATACAAACCTACAATAAAAGTCCCATCATTATACAGAAAGTGACAAAAAAACATAAGGTTCTTTGCCTGGCAGTTCTTACCTCATTCAGCGGACAGAGAATCAAGATCCCGAACACAGAACAGCAAAAATGTTCAAAAAACTTGAAAACTTGAAGTATGGTTATCTTACAATAGAGCGGCATTTGCTGGTCTGGTTCTGGAGGTCTCTTCCCCCTCGAGGTCCGCTGAATTAGGAAGATCTGTTGGCTTCCTTTCTGGCCCACCATGAATGTCAGGGAAAATTTAAGCTTCTCCCTATAAGCATATAATTTCTTTGTGCTTAAAAACACAAAGAGCTCTCTTATATAATGCCGGGAAAGCATGCTCGTTTATCTCTCCAAGTAACACAAACCGATGCTGGCCCAGTGGGCCATAATTTTGTATGGTTATACTATGGTTCCCAAGGACGCAGACCTGCTTACTTTAGAGTTTAAATGCAATCGCAGTGGAGTGGCCAGTTCCCTGGTGAGGCAGAAAACAAACATCCTTAAATGAGCAAACAGATCCGCCGTGTCCATGGGAAGGTTTCCGCATCCAATGGTCTTCCACCAGCGTCAGTATGTGTGAACACCCTCGCATAAGTATATTACAGCAAAACAGACACTGGGGGGCATCTGACAACATACATTAAAAAAAAATTCCACAACAGAAGGGAAGGCAGATGATGCTGCACAGGGGAATATGGGGGTTTACTGAGACATTAAAGTCACACATCCCCACACACACACACATAAAATTAGGTTTCCATACTTAACCTTGTCAATCTTAGACATTAATAGCATAAAACAAGTAAAAATTCGCACTGAACTGAAAAAAGCAAGCGGCCAGCAAAGTTCGTAGATAACAAACAAAAAGTCACATGCATAAAAATTATTGCGGCGCTGAAAAGTTCAAAAATGAAATTGAAGAGTGGGAGGAATCCAATCACCAAATATATTGTGCAGATGTAGAAAGAGTCACTCGTCACCACGTGGTAATGTAGTCTGCTTAGCAGAAGGTGTTAGATTAGGCATAGATGATAAATTCTCAATAGCATCCAGCAAATCCAGCCCACTGGAACCCCTCATCAGACCACAACATCCGTGGGATTTCCTTCACATATAAACATCTCCCAATGGTCACTTCAGAATTAGGCATTCAGGCATGTAGTCATCATATATCGGAGAAAAGAAAATGAAGGACCCATAGTGAAGCCCGTAATGATAGATAAAAAAACTTTTATTGTAGTAACTTACAGTTGAAGCTTAAAACAGCATGCATCAATGATAGGAACAAACGGCTGCAGCAATCAGCGTACGGATGTCAGCCTGCCTGACATGTTTCATCGTAACAGATGTCTTCAGAGGCATGAGCCATGAGGCACTGCCTCTGAAGACATCTGTTACGATGAAACATGTCAGGCAGGCTGACATCCGTACGCTGACTGCTGCAGCCGTTTGTTCCTATCATTGATGCATGCTGTTTTAAGCTTCAACTGTAAGTTACTACAATAAAAGTTTTTTTATCTATCATTACGGGCTTCACTATGGGTCCTTCATTTTCTTTTCTCCGATATATGATGACTACATGCCTGAATGCCTAATTCTGAAGTGACCATTGGGAGATGTTTATATGTGAAGGAAATCCCACGGATGTTGTGGTCTGATGAGGGGTTCCAGTGGGCTGGATTTGCTGGATGCTATTGAGAATTTATCATCTATGCCTAATCCTTAACACCTTCTGGTAAGCAGACTACATTACCACGTGGTGACGAGTGACTCTTTTTACATCTGCACAATATATTTGGTGATTGGATTCCTCCCACTCTTCAATTTCATTTTTGAACTTTTCAGCGCAGCAATAATTTTTATGCATGTAATCTTAGACATTAATTTACCCATAAAGCATAACTGATGTGACTTTGCAGCATATATCCCTACCAGGGTGTACGGGCAATTATTTACAGTATCTCACAAAAGTGTGTACACCCCTCACATATTTGTAAATACTTTATTCTATCTTTTCATGTGACAACACTACAGAAACGACACTTTGCTACAATGTAAAGTAGTGAGTGTACAGCTTGTATAACAGTGTAAATTTGCTGTCCCCTCAAAATAACTCAACACACAGCCATTAATGTGTAAACCACTGGCGATAAAAGTTAGTACACCCCTAAGTGAAAATGTCCAAATTGGGCCCAAAGTGTCAATATGTTGTGTGGCCACCATTATTCTCCAGCACTGCCTTAACCCTCTTAGGCATGGAGTTATCCAAAGCTTCACAGGTTGCCACTGGAGTCCTCTTCCACTCCTCCATGACAACATCATGGAGCTAGTAGATGTTAGAGACCTTGTGCTCCTCCACCTTCCATTTGAGGATGCCCCACAGATGCTCAATAGGGTTTATGTCTGGAGACACGCTTGGCCTGTCTATCACCTTTATCCTCAGCTTCTTTAGCAAGGCAGTGATCATCTTGGAGGTGTGTTTTGGGGTCATTATCATGTTGGAATACTGCCCTTCGACTCGGTCTCCGAAGGGAAGGGATCATGCTCTGCTTTAGTATGTCACAGCACATGTTGGCATTCATGGTTCCCTCAATGAACTGTAGCTCCCCTGTACCGGCAGCACTCATGCAGCCCCAAACCATGACATCCACCATGCTTGACTGTAGGCAAGACACACTTGTCTTTGTACTCCTCACCTGGTTGCCGCCACACACGCTTGACACCATCTGAACCAAATAAGTTTGACGTGGTCTCATCAGAACACAGGACATGGTTCCAGTAATCCATGTCCTTAGTCTGCTTGTCTTCAGGAAACTGTTTGCGGGCTTTCTTGTGCATCATCTTTAGAAGAGGCTTCCTTCTGGGATTACAGCCATGCAGACCAATTTGATGCAGTGTGCGGCGTATAGTCTGAGCGCTGACAGGCTGATCTCCCACCCCTTCAACCTCTGCAGCAATGCTGGCAGCACTCTTGCATCTATTTCCCAAAGACAACCTCTGGATAGGACGTTGAGCACATGCACTCAACTTCTTTGGTCGACCATGGCAAGGCCTGTTCTGAGTGGAACCTGTCCTGTTAAACTGTTGTCTTAGGTAAGTGGCAGTCCTTAAGTCATGATGGTTGGCAGACTAGGAGCAATACTCACTGCTACAAAACAACTAATCTTAATCAGACCGACCTCCACTTACAAAGTAAAAGTGCTACAAAGTATTATTATACACCGTAAAATAAGAATAAACACACACATTGCTGTTAACACTCTAAAGTGTTTTCACCTTACTTCTAAAAATTCAACAAACAAAATATTAGTGTAGTGCAACATGAATATAAATATATATAAACTGCATGTGCAACAAAATCTCATAACGAAAAGTATATAAGATAATATCAACCGTGCAAATTGTCCATTTGGCTCAAAAAATCACATTGAATAGTCCATAAATAATGCTCTTCCACCTCCGTGCTTAAAAAAGTGATTTAAGGTGACCAATTGTATATAAAGTCCCTGTGCAATGCTCCTCCAGTGCTCACTGGCTGCTCACCTCATGCTAAAACCCCTGTTTTACCAGTGCGTCATAGCAAGCTTCTCCCTATGAGGGATGTGATCAGATCTGTATTCCGTTTTCCTTACTCAACTCCATGCATCACAGGTGCAGATACAGGCTTGCGAAATATGCAAATAGAACATAAGACATTTAGTGCTTTCTATCTTAAAAGCTTTATTCCAATAAAAAGTATACAGATATGCAGTGCACTCACATTGGTGGCACTTAGCCATGCTAGCTGTAAAGACTTGTACTGTATAATCACATCAGCTTGCCATTGTATAACTCAGGATGGCCGCGGGATGATGTCAAAGATCAGGCTCCAATCCCCCCCATACGCGTTGCATTCTGGGTGTGAACTTCATGAGTAGGTGCATACCTGTATACTTTTTATTGGAATAAAGCTTTTAAGACAGAGACCACTAGATGTCTTATGTTCTATTTGCATATATCACTATCCTGTATCTGCACCTGTGTTGCGTGGAGTTGAGTAAAGGAAATGGAATACAGATCTGATTACATCCCTAATAGGGAACAACTTGCTATGACTCACTGGTAATGCAGGGGTCTTAGCGCAAGGTGAGCGACCAGTAAACACTGGTGGAGGATTGCACGGACACTTTATGTATAGTTGGTCTACTTGAAACACTTTTTTAAGCAGGGAGGTTGAAGAACATTATTTATGGACTATTCAGTGTGATTTTTTTTAAGCCAAATGAACAATTTGCACAGATGATATTATTTTATATACTTTTCAATATTGATGTGATATGAGATTTTGTTGCACATGCACTTTATATAGATTTATATTCATGTGCTGCATTAAGGATGGTGATGCAGAGACTTATTTTGTGGAACTTTCTGCCAGTTTGGTGGAATTTGGTGAGGGTCACTTATCCAGGGCGAGGAGGAGGAGGATCTGGGATGATATCAGTCACAGGCCTTCATCCAGTGTTGAGATGGTCCTCATCACTCCATTGTGCGTGATTGTAAGTTTGGCGGGATACTTCCAACAATGCAGGATCTTATGGTTCCAATTAGTGATGGTGAGAAGGTTGCTACAGAGAGGTAGGAGTTGAAGCTTGGAAAATGGGTTGTGAAGATGATCTGCTTTGGGATAGGAGTTAGCTGGGTCTAACCCTTTGGATTCGATCAATGGTCAATTCTATTGATGTAAGAGTAGGTAAAATTGCCAGGAAGAGATCTTGTGAAAATTGTGGTAGTTGGGTTTGCTTGACCATTTCCGGGACCCCCAAATCTTCCAGTTATTTTGACGAGACCTGTCCTCCAATCCACCACTTTAGACTTCAGCCATGCAATTGCATCCTTATGTGTGATGAGTGGGAATTGACTAGTGCATTGAAAGATTCTGCATAATCACACAATTTGTCCTCTATATGATTCACCCTATCTCAGGACTTGTATGTCAGCTTACATGCGGTGGAAGTATGAGTTCATATAGATTTGGAGAGACTCCCTGCGGGAAGTTAGTATGTATTTAGGCACATTCTCTAACACTGGGTGGTCTGAGACGGTGATCACAGCAAAGGGATCTGTGTTTGGTTGTGAGGCCTGTGGGTCAGTAGCTTGTGCTCTCACCTCCATGTCCAGAGATCCTGGGGCATCATCTGAGGAGTCCCTCCACAGCCTGGAATTTGTTGGGCTTCTTGTGGAGGGTGTGGCAGCCCCTGAAGAATGGGAACTAGTTTGTAAACCCCTGTGGATAAGCCCCCTGTGGAGAGCAAGGGCCTGTGCCATGTTCTGAGGAGGCCCCATTCCTCCTCTGAGAGCCGCCGCAGGCGCCATTTTGGTGAGCACCAGTGGGGAGTTTGCAGAAGAAGCCATACAGCTTGACAGGCTGCGGCACTTTCCTCTTTCTACGGGATATAGCTGAGAGTTGCCTGAGGTGGAGGGAGCAAAAACCTCTACTCTGATGTCCGCATGGGCCCGAGAATCATCGATTGTCTCATTGCTTGAGCGGAGCTCTTGTGTCAGGTGGCCATTCAGCAGCGCGTTCCCCATGCCCCCCCCCAACATTGACTATCACCCTTTACCTTATATAGCTAATGACAGCTCAGGGAGCAGCTATTTGGCTAGTGTTACCATCAGGGATGAGCCGAACACCCCCGACTCGGTTCGCAGCAGAACTTGCGAACAGGCAAAAAATTTGTTCGAACACGCGAACACCGTTAAAGTCTATGGGACACGAACATGAATAATCCAAAGTGCTAATTTTAAAGGCTTATATGCAAGTTATTGTCAAAAAAAGTGTTTGGGGACCTGGGTCCTATATAATTGTGTGACCCCGCCCCCCTCTGACGTCACGGGGAAAGCCATAGGGAAATCCCCGTCAAGTCCCCGTGCGTCAGAGAGGGCAGGGTCAATGGATGGCCCCGCTCTCCTCTTTAAAGGAAGTGTCAGAAGAAGAGAAGCGTCACACAGCGGGAGCCTCCCATGGATGCGGAGTGGCCCAAGAATGAAGAGGGGAAGAAAACGCAGCGGAGGAAGATGCCGGACGAGAACACTGGAGCAAGAAGCAGAGGATCGGAGGATGAACCAGAGGAAGAAGAAGATTGAGGAAGAAACTGAAGGAAGAAGGAAGAAGACCCGAAAAGGATGGAAAGAAGAAGACTTTAAATAAAGGAATTGTCAAAAATTGTCTCTTGTTATTTTTAACATTTTTGACATTTTTTTGTGAAATGGTAGGGGTACATTTGTACCCCATTAGCATTTCACACGGGGAGGCCGGGATCTGGGTGTCCCCTTGTTAAAGGGGACTTCCAGATTCCGATAAGCCCCCCGCCTGCAGACCCCCACAACCACTGGCCTAGGGTTTTGGGGATGAGGCCCTTGTCCTCATCAACATGGGGACAAGGTGTTTTGAGGGGCTACCTCAAAGCACCCTCCCAATGTTGAGGGCATGTGGCCTGGTACGGTTTAGGAGGGTGGGCGCTCTCTCGTCCCCCCTCTTTTAATGCGGCCTGCCAGGTTGCATGCTTGGATAAGGGTCTGGTATGGATTTTGAGGGGGACCCCCACGCCTTTTTTTTTTTAATTTTGGTGAGGGGTTCCCTTTAATATCCATACCAGACCTGAAGGGCCTGGTATGGAATTTGGGGGGACCCCCACGCATTTTTTCTTATTTTGGTTCAGGGTTCCCCTGTGGGGAAATCCCATGCAGTTTTTATCAATGAACTTTTATGTGCATTGTCGGACCGACAATTCATTAATAGTCGCGAGTAGTTTTTCAAACAAAGTTTTTTTTATTTTTGAACCAAATTGCATACAGGTTATATTATTTGCATATACCCATACATGTATACATTACACAGTAACTGTACGATAAATAAAGGTGTTTACATATAATAATGATCTACTGTACGTTTCCTCTAATGTTCTTTATTATTTTTTTTTTTATTTTATCACTTAATGTAGGATGTGAATACAATATTCTCTTTAAGGAAGGATATTTCCCTGGTGTGAAAGGGATAGATGTGGCTCATGAGCAAGTTTCCGAGTCCTGTAGCCATCGGTCCCATATTTTATTGAATTTGGCTGGGCATCCTCTATTGATGTATAACACCCGTTTATATGGGAGTGTCCCATTTATATCTGCTCTCCATTCTTTAGTTTCAGGTGGTAAGGGACGCATCCATTTCCTAGCTATCATCTTCCTACATGAAAAGAGAGCCTCCTGTAGAAATACCTTGGTGTATTTATCCAGTGGGTCTGGAAACACACCTAACAAACACTGTTTAGAGTCCAATGTCACAGGTGAGCCCATGTTGTCATGTAAGAAGTTTACTATCTGTTCCCAGAGGCCTTGTATTTGTGGACATGACCATAGGAGATGAAAGAATGAACACTCTGTGGACTTACACATTGGGCACAAAGTTGAGTAGTTTTGTTTGTATCTGGCCACTCTAAGCGGGGTTAGGTATGCACGATGTAGTATGTATAACTGTGTCAACCTGTCTGATAGTTTGGGCGATACCTCTTTACATGTATCTAAAGCTTCTTCCCATTCCTCATCTTCCAAACTGCCCAGGTCTCTCTCCCAGCGAGTTTTGAGATTGTATGCTATTTTTGTGGCTACTGGAGTAGTGAGCATGTTGTAAAAACATGAGATCAGTTTTTTTGGGTCTGTGTCTTTTATGATTGCTATTAAGGGATTGGGAGATAATAGTATTGGGGGTTGTGGGAATTGTGCCTGTGTTGCGTGTCTCAATTGGAGAAATCTAAATAACATATTGCTAGGTAGATTAAATTCTGTTTTAAGGCTATCAAAGCTTTTAAGGGTTCCGTTTGACCATATATGGTGTAGATATAGTATACCCCTCTCTATCCAAAGCTCAGGGCTCTGAATGCGGTGGAGCTCTGGTAAGTCTTTATTGTACCATAAAGGGGTAAAGTCATTATGTCCAGGTATGTTGAGTTTGTTGTTAGCGAGTTCCTAGATGCGTCTATACTGGTACATCAGGGACATTTTGTGTATGTTTCCCTCACTGGTCTTTGTGCCCATGGTGATAGCATATATTGAATCTAAGGTTCTTAGCGCCCACCGCGGGCAGAGTAGCATTCGGAATCTTTCGCTATCCACTTTGTCTATATGGTATAGTTGTGACAGTTGGGACGCAATGTAATAGGGATTAAAGTCTGGGAGTGCAGTAGTCACGAGTAGTTTTAAATGACTTTTTTTTCCTTTGAAATGTCATTTTCAAAGGAAAATGACACCCCCCAGGTACAAAATTTAAAGGAATATTACACTTCTATTGTTTCACTTTAAGCATTATTAAAATCACTGCTCCCGAAAAAATGGCCTTTTTTAAAACTTTTTTTTGCATTGATACATGTCCCCTGGGGCAGGACCCGGGTCCCCAAACACTCCTTATAACGAAACCATGCATATAATCTTTAAAATTAGCACTTTTGATTTCTCCCATAGACTTTTAAAGGGTGTTCTACGGCTTCGAATTTTGCCGCGAACACCCCAAATTGTTCACTGTTCGGCGAACAGTTGAACAGCCGATGTTCGAGTCGAACATGAGTTCAACTCGAACTCAAAGCTCATCCCTAGTTACTATTGGGATCGGCTGAATGTGTCAGGTCTTCTGTTTTTTTTCCAGCAATTAAGCAGGTGTCAGGCATCATGACTGATGATGGATTTACAATGAGGAATATTTTTTGAGGATTAATGTTTTTTTTTTAATACAGGACCTGCCAAATATTTGAGTATCTTTATTTTTTTTTTGTTTGTTTTTGTGAATGAGTAGGGGTATTCGTGGGGGGTATCTACAGACCCCCTTATTATAAAAGGGGGCATTCAGATTCTGCTAAGATCCTCATGTGCAAACCACCAGGCAAGATATGTGGGGAAGAGGACCTTGTTTTCATTAACAGGGGGACAGGCTGCTTTACCAGGGCGGCCACCTCCCGGCAAGGTACCCCTCGTGATCAGGGCATGTAGCCTGATATGGTTCAGGAGGGGAGGCGCATGCGCAATCCCCCCTTCCCAGTCCAGCCTGGCTGCATGCTTAGATTAAGGGTCTTATATTAGATTTTTAGGAGGACCTCACTTTTTTTTTTTTTCACGTGGAGACCCCATTAAAATCTGTGCCAGAATCAAAGGGTCTGGTATTTCTCAGGGTCTGGTATTTCTCAGGCATTTTTTTTGTGCGAAGTACCTCCTTAAAATCCACAGGAGACTTAAAGGGTTTGCCTTTAAGCATTTAAAAAAATCACTATATTAAGAAAAATTGTTTCTTAATATATTTTTATTTTTTTACATTGGTACATGTTCCCTAAGGCAATGTCCACCCCCTTTTGACAACCCTTTGCCTATTAGCGCAGAAAATTTGCATTTTTAATTAAAGTGGTTTCAGTGAAGTTGACCAAATTTCCTGCTGAACTGAACCCAAGGCAGTTTGGCTCATCACTACCTGCCAGACCTGTGCAGAATATATCAAAACAGTCCACAAGTAGATCAAAAGGCCACATGGCTATTTTAAACACCTAGTGGTGAGACTTTAATTTACAGACATGCTGTGAAAAACTCAGCAATAACTTAACATTGTTTTTGCTGTTTTATATATTCCCCAGGAGTCATTGCCTAAAAGACTTTCCCTCTGTATTTAATGTTAACCTGATCACATGTACAAATATTTTAAAAATATTTTACAAATATATAGAAATTAATAACTTACTGTTTTGGAAAAAAAAAAACCTTTTTAGCCCCTCTGTCGGGTATTACCGGAACCTCCTAGCTTTCCTTTTCGCAATTGATAATATTAACCGGGATCCAGACATCTTACCGAATATCAGTCTAGGCTTCCATTTATATGATTCATGGCTGGAACCCAGGAAGGGTGTACAGAGTGTTCTGCAGATCTTATCTGGACCAAATGGGACATTTCCTAATTATTCCTGTAAAGGACAAGGCAAGCTGGCTGGTGTTATTGGAGATCGCTATTCATCCACTACAATCCCAATCGCCCAAATCCTTGGACTGTACAGATACACACAGGTGAGTGAAAACCACTTGTATATTTGTAATACTGTTCTATGTCAACGGAGACAACAATATACATTTTACAAAAACATGCCAGTCTATGAAAGTTAAAGTGTATGTAAACTCAGTTAAAATTAATGAATACACAGCTGGCACCATCACTAAGGATTTTGCCCCATTTTTCATAATTACAATCCAATCCAATTAAAGTCCAATTAATGTGCTGCGCTTCGAAACAAACCTGAAAACCTCCTTCTAAACAGATCCTATGTATCACTCTATATATACTGGATAACATCAAGTGCTTATGTAATAAATCTCTGCATGCAAATGACAAATATATATATATATATATATATATATATATATATATATATATATATATATATATATATATATATATATATATATATATATATATATATATATATATATATATATAAAAAATATATACAATATTGTCAATTTCTTATCTCACATTAAATCACAACAATCCCAATATCATAACTAAAATTTGATTCATCAAGTGAGGTCAGAGTGGTGCACTACAAGCACCCTAAATATGTGAGTAGCGATTTGTTGAAATTTTAATAAAGTGTTGGTTTTAAATGATATACTGTAAGTACTATGGGAGTATTTTTCTTGCATACATGAATCCTATGATTAGAGACATTACCACAGCCAAAGAGGATTGAAGGTAGACAGAACATCCTTACTCATTAGTCCACTGGTGACTAAAAAGCGAGCACTGACCAAACTTAATTGTGGGGTCACTGGCATAGAGGTGAGAGCCCACCCAGAAGGGGAACACGAGTGAAGTGTTCCCCACAAGGTTTTACCCCCTTAATGATCAGACCATTTTTTTTAATATGGCACTGTGTTACTTTAACTAACGATTGCACAGTCGTGCGATGCTGTACCCTAATAAAATGTATCTTCTTTTTTCCCCACAAACAGAGCTTTCTTTTGGTGGTATTTAATCACCTCTATGGTTTTTAGTTTTTGCTCTATAAGCAAAAAAAGACCGTCAATTTTGAAATGAAAAAAAAAAAAATTTTTTTACTTTATGCTATAAAACATATACAATAAAAAAATAAATAAAAAAAAATAAAAAAGCTAATTTCTTCATCAGTTTAAGCCAATATGTATTCTGCTACAAATTTTTAGTTATAGTGTCTACAAACTAGGGGATATTTTTATGGAATTTTTACTTAATAATTTTTTTTTACTAGTAATGTCGGCCATCATTAATGGTACTGCAAGATTGTGGTGGACAAATCAGACACCTAACTGACTCTTTTTGAGGACAAGTGACATTATTACAGTGATCAGTGCTAAATAATATGCACTGTAACTGTACTAATGACTAGGGATGAGCTTTGCGTTCGAGTCAAACCCATGTTCGACTCGAACATCGGCTGTTCGATCGTTCGCCGAATTGCGAACGTTATGAGCCGTTCACGCCAAATTCGTGTGGCGCGTCACGGCCCATAATTCGCTGCGGCATCGCAGTGCATTGCTGGCTGATGATTGGCCAAGCATGCATCCGCATGCTTGGCCAATCACAGCGCCGTCAGTAGAGAGAGCTGTAATTGGCCAAAGCCAGGGTGGCTTTGGCCAATTATGGCTCAGGGGGTTTAGAACACGCCCCACACTATATAAGGCCTCCTGCACTGCAGCCCTGTGTAGTGTGTTCCGGCATGCTGAGAGATAGAGAGAGAGACAGTGTCATTTCATTTGAGTTAGCTAGATTAGGCAGGACAGTCAGTGAGTTAGCTGCACTTACAGTGTATTGTGTATGCATCCCAGCTGTTGCATATATATATATCTAGCTAAACTGTATTCAGTTTAGCTAGATCCATTGCTGTTATCTTCCTACTGACAGGCAGGCTTGTCTTGTTACAGTATTTACAGCTACCTGAAGAAAATTGCTGGTGATCTTTTGATCCTATTAGTACCACAGTCAGGCAGCTAGACTATTTACAGTTAGTGTAGTGCGACCTCCTCACAGTGTTCAGTTAAAGCTACAAGTTAGTTTAGTGTGACCTCTGCACAGTGTTCAGCTAAAACTACAATTTAGTGTAGTGCACAGTGTTCAGCTAAAGCTACAAGTTAGGGTAGTGCATCCTCCTCACAGTGTTCAGCTAAAGCTACAAGTTAATTTAGTGTGACCTCTGCACAGTGTTCAGCTAAAGCTATAAGTTAGGGTAGTGCGTCCTCCTCACAGTGTTCAGCTAAAACTACAAGTTAGTGTAGTGCAACCTCTGCACAGTGTTCAGCTAAAGCTACAAGTTAGTGTAGTGCGTCCTCCTCACAGTGTTCAGCTAAAACTACAAGTTAGTGTAGTGCGACCTCTGCACAGTGTTCAGCTAAAGCTACAAGTTAGTGTAGTGAGACCTCTGCACAGTGTTCAGCTAAAGCTACAAGTTAGTGTAGTGCGTCCTCCTCTAAAGCTACAAGTTAGGGTAGTGCATCCTCCTCACAGTGTTCAGCTAAATCTACAAGTTGGTGTAGTGCGTCCTCCTCACAGTGTTCAGCTAAAACTACAAGTTAGTGTAGTGCGACCTCTGCACAGTGTTCAGCTAAAGCTACAAGTTAGTGTAGTGCGTCCTCCTCACAGTGTTCAGCTAAAACTACAAGTTAGTGTAGTGAGACCTCTGCACAGTGTTCAGCTAAAGCTACAAGTTAGTGTAGTGCGTCCTGCTCACAGTGTTCAGCTAAAACTACAAGTTAGTGTAGTGCGACCTCTGCACAGTGTTTAGCTAAAGCTACAAGTTAGTGTAGTGAGACCTCTGCACAGTGTTCAGCTAAAGCTACAAGTTAGTGTAGTGCGTCCTGCTCACAGTGTTCAGCTAACACTACAAGTTAGTGTAGTGCAACCTCTGCACAGTGTTCAGCTAAAGCTACAAGTTAGTGTAGTGTGTCCTCCTCACAGTGTTCAGCTAAAACTACAAGTTAGTGTAGTGAGACCTCTGCACAGTGTTCAGCTAAAGCTAAAAATTAGTGTAGTGCGTCCTCCTCACAGTGTTCAGCTAAAGCTACAAGTTAGTGTAGTGCGACCTCTGCACAGTGTTCAGCTAAAGCTACAAGTTAGTGTAGTGCGTCCTCCTCTAAAACTACAAGTTAGGGTAGTGCATCCTCCTCACAGTGTTCAGCTAAAGCTACAAGTTGGTGTAGTGTGTCCTCCTCACAGTGTTCAGCTAAAGCTACAAGTTAGTGTAGTGTGTCCTCCTCACAGTGTTCAGCTAAAGCTACAAGTTAGGGTAGTGCCTCCTCCTCACAGTGTTCAGCTAAAGCTACAAGTTAGTTTAGTGTGACCTCTGCACAGTGTTCAGCTAAAGCTACAAATTAGTGTAGTGCGTCCTCCTCACAGTGTTCAGCTAAAGCTACAAGTTAGTTTAGTGTGACCTCTGCACAGTGTTCAGCTAAAGCTACAAGTTAGTTTAGTGTGACCTCTGCACAGTGTTCAGCTAAAGCTACAAATTAGTGTAGTGCGTCCTCCTCACAGTGTTCAGCTAAAGCTACAAGTTAGTTTAGTGTGACCTCTGCACAGTGTTCAGCTAAAGCTACAAGTTAGTTTAGTGTGACCTCTGCACAGTGTTCAGCTAAAGCTACAAGTTGGGGTAGTGCATCCTCCTCACAGTGTTCAGCTAAAGCTACAAGTTGGTGCAGTGTGTCCTCCTCACAGTGTTCAGCGAAAACTACAAGTTAGTGTAGTGCGACCTCTGCTCAGTGTCCAGCTAAAGCTACAAGTTAGTGTAGTGCGTCCTCCTCACAGTGTTCAGCTAAAGCTACAAGTTAGTTTAGTGTGACCTCTGCACAGTGTTCAGCTAAAGCTACAAATTAGTGTAGTGCGTCCTGCTCACAGTGTTCAGCTAAAACTACAAGTTAGTGTAGTGCGACCTCTGCACAGTGTTCAGCTAAAGCTACAAGTTAGTGTAGTGAGACCTCTGCACAGTGTTCAGCTAAAGCTACAAGTTAGTGTAGTGCATCCTCCTCACAGTGTTCAGCTAAAACTACAAGTTAGTGTAGTGCGACCTCTGCACAGTGTTCAGCTAAAGCTACAAGTTAGTGTAGTGCGTCCTCCTCACAGTGTTCAGCTAAACCTACAAGTTATTTTTTGGCGAGCTCTGCACAGTGTTCACCTAAAGCTACCTGTAGAAGGTTGGTGGTGTTTTTCTCATCCTATAACTACCGCAGGTAGCTAAATAAGCTACAAGTTAGTGTAGTGTGAGCTCTGCACAGTGTTCGGCTAAAGCTACAAGTTAGTGTAGTGCATCCTCCTCTAAAGCTACAAGTTAGGGTAGTGCGTCCTCCTCACAGTGTTCAGCTAAAGCTACAAGTTGGTGTATTGTGTCCTCCTCACAGTGTTCAGCGAAAACTACAAGTTAGTGTAGTGTGACCTCTGCACAGTGTTCAGCTAAAGCTACAAGTTAGTGTAGTGCGTCCTCCTCACAGTGTTCAGCTAAAACTACAAGTTAGTGTAGTGAGACCTCTGCACAGTGTTCAGCTAAAGCAACAAGTTAGTGTAGTGCATCCTCCTCACAGTGTTCAGCTAAAGCTACAAGTTAGTTTAGTGTGACCTCTGCACAGTGTTCAGCTAAAGCTACAAGTTAGGGTAGTGCATCCTCCTCACAGTGTTCAGCTAAAACTACAAGTTAGTGTAGTGCGACCTCTGCACAGTGTTCAGCTAAAGCTACAAGTTAGTGTAGTGAGACCTCTGCACAGTGTTCAGCTAAAGCTACAAGTTAGTGTAGTGTGTCCTCCTCACAGTGTTCAGCTAAAACTACAAGTTAGTGTAGTGCGACCTCTGCTCAGTGTTCAGCTAAAGCTACAAGTTAGTGTAGTGCGTCCTCCTCACAGTGTTCAGCTAAAGCTACAAGTTAGTTTAGTGTGACCTCTGCACAGTGTTCAGCTAAAGCTACAAGTTAGTGTAGTGCGTCCTGCTCACAGTGTTCAGCTAAAACTACAATTTAGTGTAGTGCATCCTCCTCACAGTGTTCAGCTAAAACTACAAGTTAGTGTAGTGCGACCTCTGCACAGTGTTCAGCTAAAGCTACAAGTTAGTGTAGTGCGTCCTCCTCACAGTGTTCAGCTAAACCTACAAGTTATTTTTTGGCGAGCTCTGCACAGTGTTCACCTAAAGCTACCTGTAGAAGGTTGGTGGTGTTTTCCTCATCCTATAACTACCGCAGGTAGCTAAATAAGCTACAAGTTAGTGTAGTGTGAGCTCTGCACAGTGTTCGGCTAAAGCTACAAGTTAGTGTAGTGCATCCTCCTCTAAAGCTACAAGTTAGGGTAGTGCGTCCTCCTCACAGTGTTCAGCTAAAGCTACAAGTTGGTGTATTGTGTCCTCCTCACAGTGTTCAGCGAAAACTACAAGTTAGTGTAGTGTGACCTCTGCACAGTGTTCAGCTAAAGCTACAAGTTAGTGTAGTGCGTCCTCCTCACAGTGTTCAGCTAAAACTACAAGTTAGTGTAGTGAGACCTCTGCACAGTGTTCAGCTAAAGCAACAAGTTAGTGTAGTGCATCCTCCTCACAGTGTTCAGCTAAAGCTACAAGTTAGTTTAGTGTGACCTCTGCACAGTGTTCAGCTAAAGCTACAAGTTAGGGTAGTGCATCCTCCTCACAGTGTTCAGCTAAAACTACAAGTTAGTGTAGTGCGACCTCTGCACAGTGTTCAGCTAAAGCTACAAGTTAGTGTAGTGAGACCTCTGCACAGTGTTCAGCTAAAGCTTCAAGTTAGTGTAGTGTGTCCTCCTCACAGTGTTCAGCTAAAACTACAAGTTAGTGTAGTGCGACCTCTGCTCAGTGTTCAGCTAAAGCTACAAGTTAGTGTAGTGCGTCCTCCTCACAGTGTTCAGCTAAAGCTACAAGTTAGTTTAGTGTGACCTCTGCACAGTGTTCAGCTAAAGCTACAAGTTAGTGTAGTGCGTCCTGCTCACAGTGTTCAGCTAAAACTACAATTTAGTGTAGTGCATCCTCCTCACAGTGTTCAGCTAAAACTACAAGTTAGTGTAGTGCGACCTCTGCACAGTGTTCAGCTAAAGCTACAAGTTAGTGTAGTGCGTCCTCCTCACAGTGTTCAGCTAAACCTACAAGTTATTTTTTGGCGAGCTCTGCACAGTGTTCACCTAAAGCTACCTGTAGAAGGTTGGTGGTGTTTTCCTCATCCTATAACTACCGCAGGTAGCTAAATAAGCTACAAGTTAGTGTAGTGTGAGCTCTGCACAGTGTTCGGCTAAAGCTACAAGTTAGTGTAGTGCATCCTCCTCTAAAGCTACAAGTTAGGGTAGTGCGTCCTCCTCACAGTGTTCAGCTAAAGCTACAAGTTGGTGTATTGTGTCCTCCTCACAGTGTTCAGCGAAAACTACAAGTTAGTGTAGTGTGACCTCTGCACAGTGTTCAGCTAAAGCTACCTGTAGAAGGTTGGTGGTGTTCTCATACTACTGGCAGGCAGTTGATTTTGCTAGCTGCAGTATCAGTACACATATATATATATATATATATATATCCCAGCTTAGTGCAGCTACAGGCCATTAGTATGTCTGGAAGGCCAACAAGGAGAGGCAGACAGTCACAAGCCAATAAAAGAGGGCAAGCAGGCTCTGTGTCTAGAGGCAACAGTGCTGGTCGTGGAGACGGTGCATCCTCATCAGCACGTCGCCGTGGGACACGCTTGGCCTTTTCTTCGGCAGCTGGCCGCGTTGAGCCGCAACCTGCGGAAGACTTGGTCGAGTGGATGACCAAGCTGTCCTCATCCTCCTCATCCTCTCTCACTCATGCTCAGGGTACTTTGTCTGGCAAAGCAGCGGCCTCTTCCCTCCGCTCAATGTCATCAGTGACTCCTTCACTAGCCCCACCATGTCCTCCTGAGGAGTCCCTCGAACTGTATGACCACAGTGTTGGGTACATGCTCCAGGAGGATACCCAGCGTTTGGAAGGCTCTGATGATGATACTGAGCTAGATGAAGGCAGTAACGTGAGCACGGACAGAGGGGGTGACCAAGAAGGACAGCAATCTGGCAGTCATGCTCCCCCTGCTGCAGCATACTGCCAGGTTTGCTCCAGTGATGAGGAGGGAGGGGACGATGAGGTCACTGACTCAACGTGGGTGCCTGATAGGAGAGAGGAGGAGGAGGTACATCCCCAACGAGGCAGGATGCCCTCCAGGGGCCAGCCTAAGGGCAGCACACTGACTGCATCACACTCCAAAGCTCCGTTATTCCAAACGTTTTTTGGTGTGGACCTTTTTAGAGACGAGTGCATCAGATCGCACCGCTGCTATTCGCCACATATGTCTCAAGCGTATCTCGCGTGGCCAAAACATCTCCCGCTTGGGCAACACATGCTTGACCAGACATGTGTTGACCTGCCATGCAGTTCGTTGGCAAGCTTATCTAAAAGACCCACACCAAAGAACAAAGAGGACCTCTCCTTGCTCCTCATCAGCTATCTCCAACCCCACTATACCTTCAGTCCTCTCTGAGACCTGCACTGAGAGGAATGAAGGTGTAGAATTAGGTGTGTCACAGCCAAGTACTTGTGGGCAATCTGCTTTCGGTACACCGACGTCAGATTGTACCAGGCAAATTTCCCTAACCCAGCTGCTGCACCGCCGAAAGAAGTTCGCTCCCAGCCATCCACATGCCCAGTGGTTGAATGCTAGCTTGGCAAAATTGCTAGCACTTCAACTGCTGCCTTTTCAGTTGGTAGACTCTGCCCCCTTCCATGAGTTTGTGGAATGTGCGGTTCCTCGGTGGCAGGTACTCAAACGCCACTTTTTCTCATGGAAGGCGATTCCGGCTCTCTACCAGCATGTGGAAGGCAATGTCTTGGCCTTGCTGGACAGGGCGGTCAGCGGTAAGGTGCATATTAAAAAAAAAAACAACACCCTTAGGTCATACATATTCACTTATCTATATATATATATACATATATATTATGACTTTCTTGTTTACTACTTCAAGGTCTACCACTGACCACTCATCTATGTTATTTTTGGACACCGAATCCCCTACCAATTCCGAAAGATATTATACATTTTACCAATTCTCTGTACACATATGTGTTTTCCATCTATTATATCCATCTATTGATTTATGTATTTATATCCACTTATTGATTTATGCATTTTTACTCACCATGCGTTTCCTGTGTTGCATATATTTTTTCTGATCTCTGCTTCACCTAGAACGCTTATACGTGGACTGGTATGGAACACAGAAAACCATATTCCCCATTTCAGGCCATCTTTTCCAACCAGCCATTATGTTGATGTACAGATTTTTGGCCTACTGGCCCATAGAGACTGTGCCCTGGTTCTCAAAGGCTCTGATGAAGAGGTTATCCTCGAAACGCATCAGCCAACTCTAAACACCAGCCTCAATATGGGCTCATGATACTTTTAACCCATTTTTATCTTTAAATTTCCATGTTTTTTATATTTTGTTACCTGTTTGTATTGATATGTAGTATTGGCATTATTTAATCGCTTTTATTTGCCTTTATTGGCTTTTATTATCATATGAATAAATTGTATACTTTTTGATGTGAGCAACTGATCACGCGCCCTTTATCCATCACTCTCCATATAGCCTTACCTGACCACCCCGGGGTCATTTTCTGGGCAGCGGGACATGCAACACCATCTCTTTCAGCTTTGCTATAATTTCACAATACTACTTCTCTCAAACCCAAAAAGACCCTCACAAGCGCAGGAGTAATCTTTCCTTGTCCACAATTTGCATATTACCGCTGACTCATGGTCCAGCAGGCATGGACAGGGTTGTTACCTAAGTTTCACAGTGCATTGGGTGACTCTGCTGGCAGCTGGGAAGGATGCAGGACAAGGTGCAGTAGTGTTGGAGGTTGTTCCGCCACCACGCCTCCAAAATGCCACTGCTAATGATTGTGACATATCTCTCTCCTCCACCCCCTCCTCTTCTTCTTCCTCCATGGCCTCTTCCTGTGCTTTGTCCTCGGAACCAGCGGTGCTCCGTAGCCATTCAAGGGGCTACACAAGTATGCAGGTCAAAAGATGCCATGCGGTGCTTGAGCTGGTGTGCTTGGGGGACAGGAGCCACACTGGGGCAGAGGTTCTGTCAGCTCTGCAGGGGCAGGTTCAGAGGTGGTTGACGCCACGTCAACTGAAGGCAGGAATGGTGGTTTGCGACAATGGCACCAACCACCTCTCTGCCTTCCGATAGGGACAAATGACCCATGTGCCCTGTTTGGCTCACGTCCTTAACTTGGTGGTGCAGCGGTTCTTGGGCAGGTACCCGGGCTTACAGGATGTCCTGAGGCAGGCCAGGAAAGTCTGTGTGCATTTCCGCAGGTCATATAATGCCAGTGCTTTGCTGGCAGACCCCCAAAAGGAGTTTAACCTGCCCAAGAACCGCCTAATCTTTGACATGCCCAACAGGTGGAACTCAACGTTTGCCATGCTGCAGCCGCTGCACACGCAGCAGAGGGCCATCAATGAGTACCTGTGCGACTATGGCACCAGGACAGGGTCAGGGGAGCTTGTTTTTTTTCCCCACGCCAGAGGGCCATGATCAGGGATGCATGCACTGTCCTGTCACCATTTGAGGAGGCCACAAGGATGGTGAGCAGTGACAGTGCATGCATCGGTGACACTGTCCCCCTTGTCCACCTGTTGGAGCACACGCTGTGTGGAATAATGGACAGGGCACTTGAGGCAGAACAGAGGCAGGAAGAAGAGGACTTCCTTAGCTCTCAAGGCCCCCTTTATCCAGACAGTGTTCCTGCGTGCCCGCCGATCACACAGGAAGAGGAGGAGGACCAGGAGGAGGAGGAGGATTGTGTCAGTATGGAGGTGGAGCCTGGCACTCAGCATCAGCAGCAGTCTTTCAGGGATCAGTCCCAAGAAACACATGGACTTGTATGTGGCTGGGAGGAGGTGGCTGCGGATCATGTCCTCCTTAGTGACCCAGAGGACTCCGGACCGAATGCCTCAGCAAACCTACGCTGCATGGCCTCCCTGATCCTGCAAAGCCTGCATAAGGATCCTCGTATTCGTGGTATCAAGGAGAAGGACCAATACTGGCTGGCAACCCTCCTTGATCCACGTTACAGGGGTACAGTTTTGGACCTTATCTTGCCATCGCAGAGGGAGCAGAAGATGAAACATCTTCGAGAGGCCTTGCAGAAAGGTCTGTGCAATGCGTTCCCAGAGACTGGGAGGTTACAAACTCCTGTTTCTGGACAACGTGTTGCTGAGGCTTCCGTCAGTCAAAGAAGGAGCGGTGGAGAAGGTGGCCGTCTGACCGATGCGTTCAGACAATTTTTTGGTCCGTAACCCCAAGGTATGATCGTTTCCAGCAACCATCGCCTGCGTCTGTTTTACATGGTGCAGGAAAACCTAGTGGCAAGATCTGACTTGGACACCTTTCCCACCGAAAATCCTCTGGGTTACTGGGTCTTGAGGATGGATCACTGGCCAGAGCTTGCACAGTATGCAATTGAGCTACTGGCCTGTCCTGCATCCAGCGTTCTTTCGGAATGCATACTCAGTGCTGCTGGAGGCTTTGTAACCGATCACAGGGTGCGTCTGTCCACTGACTCGGTCGATCGACTGACCTTCATAAAAATGAATTAGTCTTGGATCACCACCAGCTACCAAGCACCTATAGTTACATAGTTACATAGTAGGTGAGGTTGAAAAAAGACACAAGTCCATCAAGTCCAACCTATGTGTGTGATTATGTGTCAGTATTTCATTACATATCCCTGTATGTTGCGGTCATTCAGGTGATTATCTAATAGTTTCTTGAAGCTATCAATGCTCCCCGCTGAGACCACCGCCTGTGGAAGGGAATTCCACATCCTTGCCGCTCTTACAGTAAAGAACCCTCTATGTAGTTTAAGGCTAAACCTCTTTTCTTCTAATTGTAATGAGTGGCCACGAGTCTTATTAAACCCTCTTCTGCGAAAAAGTTTTATCCCTATTGTGGGGTCACCAGTACAGTATTTGTAAATTGAAATCATATCCCCTCTCAAGCGTCTCTTCTCCAGAGAGAATAAGTTCAGTGCTCGCAACCTTTCCTCATAACTAAGATCCTCCAGACCCTTTATTAGCTTTGTTGCCCTTCTTTGTACTCGCTCCATTTCCAGTACATCCCTCCTGAGGACTGGTGCCCAGAACTGGACAGCATACTCCAGGTGCGGGCGGACCAGAGTCTTGTAGAGCGGGAGAATTATCGTTTTATCTCTGGAGTTGATCCCCCTTTTAATACATGCCAATATTCTGTTTGCTTTATTAGCAGCAGCTTGGCATTGCATGCCATTGCTGAGCCTATCATCTACTAGGACCCCCAGGTCCTTTTCCATCCTAGATTCCCCCAGAGGTTCTCCCCCCAGTGTATAGGTTGCATTCATATTTTTGCCACCCAAATGCATTATTTTACATTTTTCTATATTGAACCTCATTTGCCATGTAGTCGCCCACCCCATTAATTTGTTCAGGTCTTTTTGCAAGGTTTCCACATCCTGCAGAGAAGTTATTGCCCTGCTT
Source organism: Aquarana catesbeiana (assembly GCF_042186555.1). Classification (NCBI taxonomy): domain Eukaryota; kingdom Metazoa; phylum Chordata; class Amphibia; order Anura; family Ranidae; genus Aquarana; species Aquarana catesbeiana. Next base: position 38,772,204 of record NC_133324.1, read on the forward strand.
AGCTTAGTATCGTCTGCAAATATAGAGATTGAACTGTTTATCCCATCCTCCAGGTCGTTTATAAACAAATTAAATAGGATTGGTCCCAGCACAGAACCCTGGGGAACCCCACTACCCACCCCTGACCATTCTGAGTACTCCCCATTTATCACCACCCTCTGAAAACGCCCTTGTAGCCAGTTTTCAATCCATGTACTCACCCTATGGTCCATGCCAATGGACCTTATTTTGTACAGTAAACGTTTATGGGGAACTGTGTCAATGCTTTTGCAAAATCCAGATACACCACGTCTACGGGCCTTCCTTTATCTAGATGGCAACTCACCTCCTCATAGAAGGTTAATAGATTGGTTTGGCAAGAACGATTCTTCATGAATCCATGCTGATTACTGCTAATGATATCATTCTTATTACTAAAATCTTGTATATAGTCCCTTATCATCCCCTCCAAGAGTTTACATACTATTAATGTTAGGCTAACTGGTCTGTAATTCCCAGGGATGTTTTTTGGGCCCTTTTTAAATATTGGTGCTACATTGGCTTTTCTCCAATCAGCTGGTACCATTCCAGTCAATAGACTGTCTGTAAAAATTAGGAACAACGGTCTGGCAATCACCTGACTGAGTTCCCTAAGTACCCTCGGATGCAAGCCATCTGGTCCCGGTGATTTATTAATGTTAAGTTTCTCAAGTCTAATTTTAATCCCGTCCTCTGTTAACCATGTAGGTGCTTCCTGTGTTGTGTCATGAGGATAAACACGGCAGTTTTGGTTACTGAAGCCCCCCGATTCACTCGTGAATACTGAGGAGAAGAATAAATTTAATACCTTTGCCATCTCCCAATCCTTTGTAACCAGATGTCCTTCCTCATTCTTTATGGGGCCAATATGGTCTGTCCTCCCTTTTTTACTGTTTACATACTTAAAGAATTTCTTGGGATTTTTTTTGCTCTCCTCTGCTATGTGTCTTTCCTGTTCTATCTTAGCCGTCCTAATTGCACCCTTACATTTCTTATTGCATTCTTTATAAAGTCTGAATGCTGAGGATGATCCCTCAACCTTGTATTTTTTGAAGGCCTTCTCCTTTGCTTTTATATGCATTTTTACATTGGCGTTAAGCCATCCAGGATTTTTGTTCGCTCTTTTAAATTTATTACCCAATGGGATACATTGGCTAATGCCCTTATTTAATATGCTCTTAAAGCAAACCCATCTCTCCTCTGTATTCTTTGTTCCTAATATTTTATCCCAATTTATGCCTTTTAGCAAGGTTTATAGTTTAGGGAAGTTGGCTCTTTTGAAATTCAGTGTCTTTGTGTTCCCTTCATGTTTCCTATTTGTGTGATTTATACTGAAACTAATTGACCTGTGATCGCTGTTACCTAAATTGCCCCATATTTCCACATCTGTGATCAGGTCTGTATTGTTGGTAATCAGTAGATCCAGTAATGTTTTATTTCTAGTTGGTGCGTCTACCATCTGACCCATAAAATTGTCCTGCAAGACATTAAGGAACTGGCGAGCCTTAAATGAATGCGCGGTTCCCTCCTCCCAGTCTATGTCTGGATTATTAAAATCCCCCATTATGATAACACTTCCCATCCTTGCTGCTAATCCAATTTGTGATAGGAGATCCGTCTCCACTTCCTCCCTCAGGTTAGAGGTCCTATAGCATACTCCCAGTATTATTTTCCCCTTAGCTTCATCCCTTTGGAGCTCTACCCATAAGGATTCCACCTCCTCACTAGCTCCCTCAGTGATATCATCTCTCACATTCACTTGTACATTATTCTTGATATATAGACATACCCCTCCCCACCTGATGCTGATGTAACCGTATAATTTTTTTGAAATCTCAGATCCCTTCAAAGACTGCCTATGCTGATGCTGAGTGACTATCCTGAGTAATTATCCTCTTCCTCCTCAGTGATCACGCTGATAGCTTGTAAGAACATTTTTGGTTCTGGGCATCACCACCAGTGCCTAAGGCCCAATTTTTCAGCCCCTGTTTAACAGGGGCGTATAATTACAATTTTTGATGCAATACTTTGCAGCAGGGCTCATTTCTGCTTTCCACTGATGCTTTATCACCAATCCAAAAAAAACCCAAATTTTCAAAAAACATTTGTCATTGGGACAAAAAATGAGGTGAAATCTTCTGAAGAGGAGCACAGACAGCAAAACAAATGTCACAGGGGTGATAACCCTTCCCTATGTTTTAGAAAAAGCTTAAAATAGATTTTTTGGCTGGAGCTAAACACATTAAAAATGTACCAGTTCAAAATTACAAACAGATTCTACTTAACAACAAACCTACAGTCCCTGTCTTGTTTGCACCGCCTGTATACTGCTGTGCAGTGTATATAGGGCCTGGTGGCCCCCACGCCTTTCCTTTTTTTACTTTTGGTGCGGGGTTCCCCTTAATATCCATACAAGACCCAATGGGCCTGGTAATGGACTGGGGGGTACCCATGTCGTTTGTCTCACTGATTTTCATCCATATTGCCAGGACCCGACATTACATTAAAGCCGCAAGCAGTTTTAAATTACTTTTTTTCCTTTAAAAATGACATTTTGTGCAGGGACTGTTCTAAGCACGGGAAACACGCGCCACTTTACAGGCATACTATAGACACCCCCCCAGGTACGATATTTAAAGGAATATTTCACTTTTTTTAACTTTAAGCATCATTAAAATCACTGCTCCCGAAAAAACAGACGTTTTTAAAAATTTTTTTTGCATTGATACATGTCCCCTGGGGTAGGACCCGGGTCCCCAAATCCTTTTTAGGACAATACCATGCAAATTAGCCTTTAAAATTAGCACTTTTGATTTCGAACATTCGAGTCCCATAGACGTCAATGGGGGTTCTAACATTCGTGCAAATTTTCGGTCTGTTCGCAGGTTCCAGTGATGCCATCATGGAGGAGTGGAAAAGGACTCCAGTGGCAACCTGTGAATTTATGGTGAACTCCATGCCCAAGAGGGTTAAGGCAGTGCTGGAATGTAATGATGGCCACACAAAATATTGACACTTTGGGCCCAATTTTGACATTTTCACTTAGGGGTGTACTCACTTTTGTTGCCAATAATGGCTGAGTGTTGAGTTATTTTGAGGGGACAGCAAATTTACACTGTTATACAAGCTGTATACTCACTAATTTTCATTGTAGCAAAGTGTCATTTCTTCAGTGTTGTCACATGAAAAAGATATAATAAAATATTTACAAAAATTTACAAAAATGTTAGGGGTGTACTCACTTATGTGAGCTACTGTATATATAAATATATATAACAATGTTTAACATATATATACTGAAGGAAGGTATTCTATCGCATCGGCTGTACCACCACCACTTCCTTATCCAGGCCCCTAGCCACGATCCCACCAGCTCAGGGACAACTATTGCCACCTTCTTGCCCAATATAGCCCAATGACCGATATCCCATGATTACCATATAGGGAAGGTACCCATACTGAGATAGGCCCAACCCATTCAACACCATTTACTGTATACATTCCACCATTCCGACCTTCACGAACCAGAGACCCCTGCCACAGGCGCCCACTCATGACACCTTACATGTGGGCGGCCCACCCCAGCCGCAAGGCCCATTGGAGACCTTCCTGGAGCCCCAGGAACCCACATATCTATGCCCACAGCTGACAAGTGAACCCCGTCCCCCCTTAAATACAGGCCAAAGTCTCTTTCTAACTCACAATGGCGAACCACCAGACCCCCATTGCAGACCACAAATTTTGCCACTGCTTTGTTGACCTTGATCCTGGCCTTATTTATCTTTTCCACTGACCTTGCCCCCCTTCAAGCTGCTCTGCCAATGATGTCTGACCACAGTAAGACAGTATCTGGAAATGCCATACGCAACCAAAGGAAATCCAATTTACGTCTCTAATGAGGTCCCTGGATGCCATGATATTAAGGTCATTGCCCCCAACGTGCAGAAGCAGCACATCAGGAGGTCTATCCATCCTAGCGTACCACTGTATTTCCGGCACTACTCGGGACCACAGCATGCCAGGTATACTGATCCAGCAGACCATGGCCTCCACCCAGGAAAAACCCTGCCTAACTTCCAGTCTAACCAGAGCCCTCCTAGCCCCCCAGTGTACATAGGAGTGACTCACGATCCACATCAGGCACACCGAGCCTGAAAAACAGAAACACAAAAAAGATCATAGGCAACAAGACCCAAGACACCAAACACACATAAGCCCCACATTGCACTACCATCCCCAGACCAGAAAGGCCACACACAATCAACACCACACAACAACACCAAAAAGGACATAGACCCCCCCTTTGACCCTCCAACCCCTTGCGTTGAGGGCTCCACATCCTCCCCCCTTTGTCACCCACTTTAAAGGAGATGAGGTCGTACATATAACCAAAATCAGTGAGATTCCCAACGACCAATACACGGAAGTATCTGATCACTGACACCCCAACGCGCCACCTCAGTGGCTGCTCCAATCCTGAATGAATGTGAGGGCTCCACATCCTCCCCCCTTTGTCACCCACTTTAAAGGAGATGAGGTCGTACATATAACCAAAATCAGTGAGATTGCCAACGACCAATACACGGAAGTATCTGATCACTGACACCCCAACGCGCCGCCTCAGTGGCTGCTCCAATCCTGAATGAATGTGAAGAATAGTCCCTCAAAGAGAAACCACCCCCCTCCAATCATTTTTGGAACACACTCACAAACTGATACTGAGACAACGCTGAAACGTCCCTGTGGACCAAAAAGGGGCCAGGCCAAGCCCTCAACTGACTAATCCCCACCCCCCACTGACCACGTTACCTATGTAAACCACACCTCATATCTCTCTCATTGCACCAAACCCATTCTAAACCTTTTTAACCACCCCCCTTCCAGGATACACCCTGTGCAACCACTTACAGCAACCCCCAGTCATGTGGGCCCTCCACCCAGGTTCCCAGCCGCCACTTTTACTGCGTTTACTGGGCTCTCTGATTAATTTCTGGCTTATATGCATACACATGTACTGAGAGAAACATATAGACTATCCTTTGCAGGGCTCTTCCAGAAAATGCTGGTAAACTGCCAGTATCAATGATCCAGAGCAAACAGATCACAAGTAAAGTCAGGTTGATGTCACATCTCCTAATTTGTATAGTTTCTGGTTATGCATAATTTTGCCTAGGAAAGCCTGTCCCATGCCAGCCTGGTGCAGAGAAGGGTGAATGTTCTCTGTATGAAGTCCAACATACCCACTTATAAGTCCAAGCTTTAGCATATAATACTAATGACCCTTGCTGTTGATTGGAGAGCTATATATCTGACACAACAGGGGGCACGTTGCACGTCTTCACGTAGACCTCTGTAACAATGCAAAGAGCAAAGATCCTTCTCTACAGTATGCTGGCAGGGGCCAGGCTTGACTATTCAGTTTTCTGTAAGACTGAATATCTTTGTTTTGATGCACATGGAAGGTATTTAGCTGATTTAATCTGAAAGATCAATTGTATTTTTATATATTTGTACAAGTCAGTCTCTAATTATCATTTTAGCAGCCAATGGATATGAATGTAATCTGCAAATATAGTCACATTATTATTTATAGTTAATCCTTCTCTTTTCAGATCAGCTATTGGGCCACTGATTACTCATTAAGTGACAGACTCCTTTACCCGCATGTTTTCAGGACCATTCAGAATGATTATGTCCATTATTTAGCAATTGCCAAACTAGTGAAATATTTTGGCTGGAACTGGGTTGGAATAATTTCATCAGACAATGATGCCGGAGAGAATGAAGCGCAAATTCTGAAAAAACATTTGGCTTCCCAGGAGATTTGTGTGGCTTTTGAAAAAAGAATGACTGACAATTCTGCTACAATAAATCAGTGGAGAGACACACTTAGTAAAGTACAATGTAAAGTTTTAATACTTTGTGGTTCCTTTACAAACAATGCTCTGGGATACCTTTCTGCATACACTGATAGCAATAGAAACAGTATGCTTATCCTTCCCCCAGGCTGGACTTTAGAAGAAATGAACATAATGACTGTTTTCATAGGTTTTATAACAAGTTTGTCTTTAAGTATTTCTGATCCACCAATTCATATAGATGAAAACCTGTTTGGTGTCAATTTATTGTCAAGACATTCACAAATTGGGCTGCTGATGGATGATCTGATCATTACATTTCAAAATATAACATCAACTCAAAATGGAAAAAATATTTATTTCCAAAATGTTTCTAATTCTACCAGCAGTGTATTAAGAATGCGTGTTCGAATAATTGAGAAACGTATAATTTTTAAAGAATCATTACGAGTGTATATTGCAGTAGAAGCTATGGCTGAAGCTATACAAATTTTCATCAAGTTTAATCACAGTTTTAACATTAACAGATTTAATCAGGTAAAGTTAGTTTAAAATGTATTTGTTGGGTGAGCGCAAGCCAGTGAGGGATTGGCAAAGAGGGTTGGTGGGTAATGAGCTGTTGGTGACATTGGAAAGAAGGGGTGTATTCTGGAGATGTTAGGGAGGTTGAGGCAGCAAAGTTTGGACAGTGATTGGATATGGGGGTCAAAAAGAGAGGTCAGAGTCCAGGATCACAACTAGCGTGCATGAGGGGATAGACTAATGATTGTGTTATTTATCTCAAAGAAAAAGTTGGGGGAGGGGACATGGGGAAGGAAATCTATGTTTTTTAAGCTTTTGGCATTTGACCATATCTCAGGGCTGCAAAGGGAATTGGTTCTGAGACTTCTCTCTGGTGGACTTTGGGATCTCATATCTGAACAGGGAAATTGTATAATTTTCATCATATGTAACTAAGTGTAGGTCCCACTCTGACCAATGTCTGAATAATAGCTCCACTGAGCGACACCAACCAAACATATCTTTTTAGTAGAAGATAGCCAGAGCTGGAATAGACTGAAATTTGAGCTGTGGGTTGCCATGTCAGCACCACCCGGCTCGACAAACTTTGACTGAAAAATCGAAGGAGGCGGGTAGAATATTGTAGGCCGAACAGTGACAGTAAAAGAAATTAATTTAAATAATGAAGTAATCATACAGTATGCTGCTTGTGCAAATTCCTAAGTGTATTATTCTTTAACCACTTAATTATTGCTGCCCCATAGCAGATTTACTGCTACAGGGAGGCCGTTCTGTGCAGAATCATCTATATATAAATATATAGGTGATTCTGAACTTCTGACTAGTTGGAGCATGTACATCACTTCTACTGTGATTAATCATAGTAAAAGCCGATTACTGGGTGCTGGCCAATGGATGTCTGCCGGCACCCACCAATCGTTGGGAAGACACACAGGACACAACTCTGGCTATGTAAACAAGGTAGAGCTCCATTCTGACAGGGGGAAGTGATTTTTTTTTCCTTGCAAAGGGAATGAAAATCCATCACTTCCTGTAATAAATGCACCTTACACAGTACACAAAAACACTGGCTAGACACATTTAACAGTTTAATTGCCCCTTTCCAGCCAGTGTTATTAGTACAGTGAGAGTGCATATTTTTTATCGCTGATCACTGTATTAGTGTCATTGGTTCCCACAAAGTGTCAAAAGTGTCAGTGTTCAGTTGGCTTCCACTATTTTGCAGGCCTGCTATAGTCACTGATATGTGGGCACTTCTGGGGCGAGCTGGTGAGAGGAATCCCATCACAATGACATGTTTTGTGTGCCTGCGCCTTGTCAAAGGCATCCTTACCTCTTACTAAATACATTGTACTGTCTACTTTGCAAAAAAAGGGTAATTTGGGGGGTATTTGTACTGTCCTGACATTTCAGGGCCTCAAGAAATAAGATAGGACGTCAGTACATCAGGTTTGATCAATAATATCCACGAATTAGGGTTATATTTATCAAAGATATGTAGCAGTATAAATTTTGGCCCAAATTTTTGATAGCAAGGCCTGTTCCTGTGCCCAACAAGAGTAACTGTGAGGGGTTACAGTGCTGTCGCACTACCAACACCCAAGGCCCAATTTTTATGCCCCTGTTTAACAGGGCCATGTAATTACAATTTTTGAAATAATATTTAACAGCAGGACCTGTTCCTGCGCCCAACAAGAGTAACTGTGAGGGGTTACAGTGTTCAGGCACCACCAACACCCAAGGCCCAATTTTTCTGTACCTGTTTGACAGGGTCATGTCATTTCATTTTTTTTCTAATTGTTAACAGCAGGGCCCGTTCCTGCACCCAACAAGAGTAACTGTGAGGAGTTACAGTGTTCAGGCACCACTTGGGATTGTCGAACGGTTTGGGCCAAGCATAAGTTTGGCCTGAACATTGCCCATTCAGGTACTCGCCTAAATAACCGCTTCCCCGCTGAGAGCTAAATTTAAAAAAAAAATATTGTACAAAAAATAATGTAAATTCAAAAAATTGGGGAAAAAACGGCATGGGGGACTTTGGGTCTGGTATGGATTTTAACCACTTCCCTACCGGTGCATTCTGAAATGACACCAGCAGGAACCCTCCCTCCCTCCTGCAGCCCATCAGAGTACCAGAATACCTATGTGCAGGCCATGCCTCATAGAATAATTGTTGGGGTGGTTCCTTTCCAAAATTGGATCATTTTGTGGGTAATTACACTGTCCTGGTGCTCCAGGACCTTCAAAAGTGTAATAGGTAGGAATGAAAATAGATGTGTAATTTATGCTCCTAGAACGCTTGATAGTACTCTCTGCATTTTGGGCCTTTCTATGTGGTCAGGCTGTGAAAAAGTCTCACACATGTGGTATCACCATACTCAGGAGGAGTAGCAGAACGTATTTTGGGGTATAATTGGAAGTATGCATATGCTGTGTGTGTGAGAAATAACTTGTTATCATGACAAGTTTGTGTAAAAAAATAAATAATAATTTCTTAATTTTCCCAAGAATTGTGGGAAAAAAATACAACTTCAAAAACTCACCATGGAAGACAGCTGCAAAAATTGATTGGACGCCTGTTGAAGTGAATCAATAAGAGTTGTACAGGGACCCTAAATAATGGACACAAGTACCCCCCGGTACAGCGGGACTTTAAGGGCAAACAAAGTATGTTTAGTATATCATAAAATATCATTTATTTAGAATTTTTTTTATAAAAGAACATGTATAAAAACATGACAATAGACAATATAGCGCTTTGGGTGCAAAAACAAAAAATACATTTGCATCATATTGGATTGTTTACATAATCCAGAAATGAATATAGTTTTCCTACAATTAGCCTGACATGTTTCAGGAAAAAAATCCCTTCCTCAGAGGCGTGTTATAGGAGATAATACAATATATTCTGAAAGAAAAGGTAAGAGTGGTTTTAACAAAGCGTCTTTCAAGGCAAATCAACATCATGATGCATGAGCATAAATAACATACGTACCAATTGTGGGGATTGTATTTGTTTTTCTACAAAGCAATAAATGATAATTTTATTTAAAAACCCTGATTTTGCTGATCACAGCCACCGAACCCCGTCCTTGCTCGGAAAAACTCTCACAAGGGTCCCCACAGAATGGCCACCACAGCTCCACTAAAGGAAAACCCTGCAAAATGATAAAGCGTTCAGGTAAGGGTGGATAATATATGTATACAGCCTTTGCGGTTCAATTGAAGCATTTAGATGAATGAAAATTAGATATAAAAAGTGGCAGAGATAAAGTAACTAATCCGAGTAGGCTCAAGACAAAGCTTTTCGCTTGCTGGAGATATGTGCGTGACCATACACGGCTAAGCTGTTTTTGGATCTGAGGGTTTTGAACTTGGGAGTGCGCCAGCTATGGGGTTAAAAAGCCGCCAGTGCATGCGCAGTGCTGAACCATCATATGGTGTCAGCAGAGTATGTCAGTGTGCGGCGGCGTTGCGTACGATAGCGCAGTGACGTCATCGCACAGCAACTCGGAAAAGGGGGAGTCAATTGGGCGCTCCTTAATGAGTCATTCTAGTGGGTGGATCAGAATGCAAAAGCATTTCTGATCCTTTCCATGGCAGCAGCTAAACATATAGTCTAGGCAAAAAAATAAAAAGGAAGGAAACAGACAAAACATGAGCCATGGAACCTAAAGGAAAGAGCCATGGGGTAGCACATATAAGGGAACCCCCAGGACAAAAACTGCACGGCATCCCCCCACACACCTCATGACAGCAGTCGGGGAACATCATGCAGATCAAGCCCTCCGGTGCAGAACAGCCGCATTGCCCATGTCGACCTAGGTCGACAGGGCATGCAGCATATAGCAGCGGCCCACCACCCCAACCCATGCCTAAATGGAGGAAAAGGAAAAAATGGGCCCCCGTGCGCCGGGTGGGGATGAACTGAGCCCCTCCGGGGGGGACAGGACGAGAGGCTCAGTGGCAAAGATGTCACCAAAATCAAGGAGTTGATATTATTTGATGAGACATTTAGAAGGATGCAATCAGTCAAGGATGCAATCAAACATGCAGTCAATTTAAATATGTTGGCATGTATGTATATATGGTCAAATGCATTAGGTGGAACCAGGATGGAATGATGGTATAAGAGACATACAGGTATGGGTTGGCTTCTTACAGTGTGAAAATACATACAATGTAATCCTATCATCTAGCATGTCAATATAGATAATTTGTAAAATTGAATTTCATAAAACAGAAAAAATAGGTGCAAAACAAATCTGACATTAGTTCAAGAAACAGCGTTTACAAAGGATCTTCAGGAAGTAATGGTTTGTACAGATAATCACAGAAGCAGACCTGAATCCCTGAATCTAAGATCGTTTTTTTCACAGCCTCCTGAGGCAAACCCATCTATAAAGGGACGGAAGCTTAATTGAGCGTTAAGACCTGGGGAAGAGGTTGCATTTAGGTCAGCAATCCAACGGACCTCCCTTTGGAGCAAGATCTTGTTCCAGTTGCCACCCCTGTTGTCCGGGTGAACCTAGTCAAGAATGGTGAATAGAAAGTGGGGAAGTTTGCCCGTGTGGTGGTCTGGAACGTGTAGCCCCAGAGGAAGGTCCGGGTTTGCATATTTCATACTGGTGATGTGTCGAGTTGCTCTCTTGTAAAATTCTAATTTAGTTTTACCAATGTAAAGACATTTACATTTGCAAGTTAATAGATAGATGACGCCGGGTGTTTTGCAGTTGGTCACGGTGTTTAGGTCTATACATCTTGCTATTAGGTAGTAAAAATTTTGATTGTGTGTTCATGTATCGACAACACATGCAACCCCCACATGTAAAAGTCCCAGGTCTTTTGACTTGGCTTTTGATTGAAAGGTCCCTGTGTATTCGCTTTTGACCAAGTGGTCTCTCAGTGAATGTGCTCGTCCTAAAGTTATAGTGGGTGTCGCAGATATGTGCGACTTTAGATTAGGAACAATTTGCAGAAAGTGCCAGTACTTTGGCAACACTTTCTTAATGGCTTTGTGTTGTTTGTTATAGGTGGTTATTAATCTAGTAATTGGTTTTGGTCTGTTTGTTTGGAAAAAAAGGATATCTTGTCTTAGTTGTCTACGTGCACGTTTGAAAGCCTTTTTAAGGCACGTGGGTGAGTAACCTCGATCTAGGAGTCGGTTCTTAAGCCGGTTTGATTCCTGAATGAATTCTGTATCTGTGGAACGATTGCGTCTCAGCCTCAAATATTGCGCATACGGAATGGATCGAACCAAGGACTCAGGATGTGAGCTGGTCGCATGTAAAATGGTATTACCAGCAGTCTCTTTGCGATAGAGACCGCTGGTAATTGAACCATCTGCCAATTTGGTAATATGTAAATCAAGAAACGTAATGGAAGTGTTACTGAAGGACATGGCAAAGTATAAGTTAAACATGTTTTTGTTCATAGCACATATAAACCCTTCCAGATCTTCTGGTGTACTGTCCTATACCATGAAGACATCATCTATATATCTAAACCACGCCAACACGTGGGTGGTGTAGACTGACAGGCTGTCATCAGACAGGAGAAGTTGTTCCCACTCCCCCAGGTACAGGTTTGCATATGATGGGGCACAACATGTCCCCATCGCAACCTCCTGCACCTGGAGGTAGTGGGACCCATTAAAGGAGAAGACATTGTGTGTCGGGATGAAATCCAATGCCTCTACCAAGAAAGAATACAATTTTTGATCATCTTCATGAGATTGTGATATGACATGTTTTATTGCTGAAAGGTCTAGGTTGTGGGGAATGGAGCTATATAGTGCTTCCACATCAATGGCAACTAGCAACAAGTAACGTAAAAAAGATAGTGTGCTAAATACGCTGCTATTAATGTGCTAAGATTACTTAAATATTTTAAGAATAAATTACTTGAACTTATTGTTTAAACTTATAGGCAGATATAATCCATATAAACATTCGTGTAGTAGTCCTCCTAAAAAGATATCAGGTCCACATACTGCATTATAAACTTGAGAAGCTGGTGTGGAACACAAACAAAACAAAGAAATCTCTGGCAAGATGATTATCTCCCTTATTAGGTGGAGTTCAACATGTATTGCGATTGCACCCTATATTAGCTCACTGTTTCTTTTTGGTGATCCACTGATGTTCATCTATGGTATTGTATTCCATTCATGCAATAAAACAGAAAAGAACATTCATAGCGCAATGAACCTTTCACTATTATCTTCTTGGTAATAAAACTAAGCACACTCACTTGTGTCAATATCATGCAACAGCGCATAGAACAGTCAGCCGCCCACTGCAATCTCCACCTTGCACCGAGCTGCGAGTATGAATCAAGCACTATGGATGACGTCACTTGGCTCCTTCCGACGCATTGCGTCACATGTGACATGACTTTATCAAGGGTAGACTCTTGATAAAATCAAGTGACATGTGACACAACGTGTCACAGCAATGAGTTTTCTATATTCTTCACTTAGTAATGTCATCATAGTCTTAGTGCATGCTTGTAGATTTTTCTCCCACTTAGTTTTGAAAGAAGAATCAACATCTTCTAGTATGGGAAAGACCTGGATCCACAATCCTAGAGGATTGATATCCTCTTTGATGTATCTGTAAAAGCTATCGGCATGCCAGAACCATGCAACTTTTTTCTCAAGGATTTTGCCCAGCTGAAAGAACAGGGAGGAAATTTCTGATTGAGAGGTTGATTTTTGACTGTAATCCCTGGAGAAGCCTGCCATAAGGGTGTCCCACTCTTTACCTTGAAACATTGCTGAAAAAACATGTAAATACTATTTAAGCAGAAAATTGAATAAATTACAAAAACATAAACTTATCAAGTTTGAATATATATTAATATTAGTTGAATGTACATGTGGCTCAAAAAGTTGGGGGGATGGGTATTTGCTATCCTAAATTGGAATATATAAAGAGTGAACCACAAAGAGAAATCTCATTCTCAGAAAAGTGTTGCCACCATCCCAGTAGTCATTGTATAGGGACCCTAAATAAGGGACACAAGTACCCCCGGTACAGCGGGACTTTAAGGACGAACAAAGTATGTTTAGTATATCATAAAATATCATTTATTTAGAAAAGTTTTTTAAAAGAACATGTATAAAAACATGAAAATAGACAATATAGCACATGGGTGCAAAAACAAAAAAATATATTTGCATCATATTGGATTGTTTACATAATCCAGAAATGAATATAGTTTTCCTCCAATTAGCCTGACATGTTTCAGGAAAAAAATCCCTTCCTCAGAGGCGTGTTATAGGAGATAATGCAATATATTCTGAAAGAAAAGGTAAGAGTGGTTTTAACAAAGCGTCTTTCAAGGCAAATCAACATCATGATGCATGAGCATGAATAACATACGTACCAATTGTTGGGATTGTATTTGTTTTTCTACAAAGCAATAAATGATAATTTTATTTAAAATACCCTAATTTTACTGATGGTTATCCATCACAGCCACTGAACCCCGTACTTGCTCGGAAAAACCCTCACAAGGGTCCCCACAGAATGGCCACCACGGCTCCACTAAAGGTAAACCCTGCAAAATGATAAAGCGTTCAGGTAAGGGTGGATTATACTGTATATGTATACAGCCATAGCGGTTCAACTGAAGCATTTAGATGAATGAAAATTAGATATAAAAAGTGGCAAAGATAAAGTAACTAATCCGAGTAGGCTGAGGACAAACCTTTTTGCTTGTTGGAGATGACCATACACGGCTAAGCTGTTCATGGATCTGAGGGTTTTGAACTTGGGAGTGCACCAGCTGTGAGCTTAAAAAGCCGCCGGCACATGCGCAGTGCTGAACCATCATATGGTGTCAGCAGGGGATGTCAGTGTGCGGCGGCGTCGCGTACGATAGCACGGTGACGTCATCGCACAGCAACTCAGAAAAGGGGGAGTCAATTGGGCGCTTCTTAATGAGTCATTCTAGTGGGTGTATCAGAATGCAAAAGCATTGCTGATCGTTTCCATGGCAGCACACCATATGATGGTTCAGCAGTGCGCATGCGCCGGCAGGTTTTTAAGCCCACAGCTGGTGCACTCCCAAGTTCAAAACCCTCAGATCCAAAAACAGCTTAGGCATGTATGGTCACGCACGTATCTCCAACAAGCAAAAAGGTTTGTCTTCAGCCTACTCGGATTAATTACTTTATCTCTGCCACTTTTTATATCTAATTTTCATTCTTTTTTTTTTTTTACAGAAAAACGCTGTTGTTTATTTACTTGAGAAGAGTACACAGTTACAGAGTATGCATCACATTGGCTTGTACAAAAAATACTTAACATTGAAAATAAAAGTATACAATTTTCCCTTCGTAACATTTACGGCCTTTATGGTCAACAGAAATAAAACTTATGCAGACCATGATGTGTGATTCTTAGGTATATGGTCATCTATTATAACACAGAGGAGTTGCACCCCAGTAACATTCTGTATACTACATATTTAACTTGTTAATGTTTCTTCATTTGGTGTATTACAAGTATTTGCATTATCTAACCAAGAATCCCATATTTTCCCATATTTAGCTGGGCAACCTCTGTGAGCATATGTTTCTTTTTTGTATGGTAAGACAGTATTAACAGCAGCTATCCATTCCTGAAGTGTTGGCGGGTCTATTCTCAGCCATTTTCTGGCTATGAGCAGTCTTGCTATAAACATTGTTTCTCTAAGAAATATGATGTGAAATTTGTCTGAGTCTGGGTCTGGGAATATTCCCAGAAGGCATTTCTTGGGGCATAGTTTAAGGGGAGATCCCATTTCATCATGTATAAAGCGCACTATGTGGGACCAGTAATCATGTATGACTGGACAGGACCACAGGAGATGGAAAAATGAGCTAGTAGGGTTATCGCATCTAGGACAGAGAGGGCTATGATCGGGCTTGAATCTGATCATTATCGCGGGAGTTAAATATGACCTATGGAGAATATAAAGTTGGGTAAGGCGATCTGAAAGTCTGGTGGACACGGTCTTACAGTTATCTAGCGCATCCTCCCACTCATCGTCCTCCATCTCCCCCACATCTCCAGCCCATCGGTCCTTTAGTCCATAGGCAATTTTCACAGCCACAGGTCTAAGCAAAGATGTGTAAAATGTCGAAATGAGTTTAGAGGGGTCTTGACCCCTAATAATATTGAGAATATCCATTTGGTCTAGATTAGGAGAATTATTTTGAAACTGGACTTGAAGAGCGTGGCGGAGCTGGAGGAACCCGAAATGCATGGAATTGGGAATGGTAAATTCATCCTTCAATTGTTGAAATGATTTTAGCATATTTTCCCTGTAAATATCTGAAAGAAACACCACCCCATGAGCAATCCGCAGTCCGTGGTCTGGCAGAGATGTAAGTTCCTTCAAGCCTGGGTTATCCCAAAGTGGTGTGTGTGAGTGTGTAAGTGGCGCGTTTAACTTACGCCTTACTACTGCCCATATTTTACAGTGAGTATATATTAAGCCTGTACATTTTCCCGACGTCCAGGAGTCTACAGGTTCTTTAAAAATAATTTGAAATGGGTGGGTGCATAGGCGGGAGCACTGGGAGCAAAGCAGAATCATGTACCGTTCTTTGTCGCATTTATCTAAGTAATAAAAATGTGATAATTGCGCTGCCAAGTAGTATAAATTGAAATCAGGCAGGGCTGTGCCACCCAACTCCGTGGGGTTTTTTAATACTTGCCAAGATAGTTTGTGGCGAGCCTTCCCCCACACAAATGAGTTAAGAATTTTTTCTATTGTTTTAAAGATCCTAAGTGGCAGGTATATTGGGGCATGCCAAAAGGCATACAGGAATTTAGGGAGCAAAACCATTAACACGTCCCATAACCCCCAAAGGGAGTTTAGACCAGATCTGAGTTTTATTTTTCAGAGTTGCAAACAAAGGTTCAATGTTTTGTTTGGTGTAGTCTGCGGGATTACGGGTGATGTTAATCCCCAAGTATTTCATTGTGCTAACTATCGTGAGGGGGGAGAAGGCTTGAATTTGTGTGGGTGCACCTATGTCTAAAGGGAGGATTTGGGATTTGTCCCAGTTTATTTTAAGACCCGAATATTTACCAAAGGTTTGTATGGTCTCCAGTGTTGTTTTTAATGAGGGGCCTGAGTCTGATAAGTATAGCAACATGCCATCTGCGTAGAGACTAATTGTCTCCACTAGTCCACCTCTACTCAGGCCTATAATATCCGGGTGTGATCTCAGTGAAGCCGCCAGCGGCTCCACCGCGAGGGCGTATAGTAGCGGAGATAGCGGACATCCTTGACGTGTCCCCCTTGTAAGGGGGAATGCGTCCGAGACCCTCCCGTTGACCAAGATCCTGGCACTAGGATTTTGATACATTAATTGTATCCACCTAATGAATTTTGGTCCAAATCCAAATTTTGCTAGGCATTGCCAAAGGAATGTCCACTCAACAGAGTCAAATGCCTTAGCGGCATCTAGGGACACCACGACTCTGGATCCCATTTGATCATGATGAGCTTGTATGTTCATATGTAATCTACGAAGATTATGAGCCGTGTTTTTTGTGGGCATGAACCCCGTTTGATCCGGGTGGATTAGGTTCAGGATTGCTTTATTGAGTCGAAGTGCCAGGACCTTGGCCAAGATTTTTATATCTAGTTGGAGAAGTGATATGGGGCGGTATGATTCCGGGATTTCTATATTTTTACCAGGTTTGGGAATGAGCACTATGTATGCTTCGGTCATAGATTGAGGGACGGTTCCTGATTTAAACATGTGGGAAAATAATTCATGTAATCTAGGGACGATATTGTCTAGGTATGTTTTATAAAATTCTAGGGGGAGGCCGTCAGATCCGGGTGCTTTTGAAACTTTAAGATGGGATATCGCTTCGACAATGTCATCTGTAGAGATTGGGGCCTCCAGCATCTCAACATTTGTTTGGGGCAGTGTGGGCAGCTCTACATTTGCAAGCAGTGCCCCCGCATCATTGTTATTGATATCAACCGTGGAGGTGTATAGTGATAGGAAGTAAGATCTAAATTCTCCCGCTACTCTGTCAGGTTCGGTGATCAGTTCTCCATTGGTGCTCCTGAGGGATACCACCGTAGGCGGTTTGAGGTCCAAGTGGGCCAAATATGCCAGAAGGCGTCCCGCCCTCTCCCCACACTCATACAACCTCTGTTTAGTGTAGAATATGTTTCTCTCCGCTCTTTCGAAGTGTAGGTTGGACACTATATGGGTTTGTTGCTTTAGTCAGTCAGCATTAATGGAAGTGGGGTTAGAAGTGAATTCCCTCTCTATGTCCGTCAGGGCTTGTTCTGCTTGATAAATTACATGAGAGGACGTTTTCCTATATTTATTGATACGTTGGGCAAGTGTCATTCGGGCGTGGGATTTGAAAGCGTCCCAAACTATCTCAAAAGGTGCCGAGTTTCTGTTATTCTGGAAAAATATATCCCATTCTACCCCAATGTCATCTATTCCCAGGACTACCGATAGCCAGAAGGGGTTGAGTTTCCATGTGTATGTGTTAGGTGGGGATTCAAGTTTAAGTACAGCCCAGTACGGAGCATGATCCGACAGTGTGCGAGGGTTAAAACCAGCGTTCTCCAGCATAGGAAGAAGGGAGCGGGATATTAAAATAAGGTCTATCCTAGACATTGAGTTGTGTGATGCTGAAAAGCAAGAAAAAGCCTTGTCCTGTGGATGACAATGTCTCCACATATCTATCAGGGACATCTCGTTAAGGAGCCTGCCGAATCTAGTGAATTGCGGGGTGGAGTTGCTAGAAGGCTGTGTGGTCAATCTATCTAAGTCTTTGTCTGGTACATTATTAAAATCTCCCAACCATATCACCGGGACAATGGGAAACTGTGACATAAAAGCAACACCTTCATGTATAACATTATAGTGGAACGGGGTGGGTATGTATACCGCCAAAACAAGTAGCTCAAGCTTAATTTTTGCGTGCAAAAACAGGAATCTGCCCTGTGGGTCTGATTTGAGGGTCAGCAAGACAAACTGTACTGTTTTTGCCACTAGTAGTGCAATTCCCCTAGAGTTAGAGGTGTATGGGGCATGATATAACCAGCCCACCCAAGGTTTTTTTAGTGCTGACAATAGTTGCCCGGTAAGATGAGTCTCTGTTAAGACTATTATCTCGGCTTGCATATTTTTAAGGATAGATAGGGCCGCATTCCTCTTTGGTTTAGCTCTAACACCCCGCACGTTCCACGTGACACATTTCAGCTTAGAAGCCATGCCTAATCCCGTTTATCTGTGGCCCTGACGCCTCGGCCGAAAAGAGGCAAGGCCGAAGAGAGGCACCCCCACCCCCCCCGCAGCAACGGGGGCCGTGTGTCGCCTCCCAGCTCGGACGAGGCAGCAAGGCCCGGATCTGCAAATTCGGTAGCTGGGATTGAGTCTGCAATTTTCCATTATAAAGCATGAGGCAACGCATACATGTTAGTATAGTAGCCAAGCATCTGTATGTAAAACTCCTCTTATCTCTATAAGACCATGGCATATCACAACAGCAACAAAACTTTTTCACATTGTAGCTTAACACACTGGGCCGTACAGGCAGACATCTCCCCCCGCACAGCGCGGAAGGAAGACGCTGTACCTGCACATTCCAGGAAAACAAAACTTGCGCCTTGTGGCGAACATTATATGTAATTCCTGTGAAAACAGAATCCGTTAGGGATCCTGTATCTAGGGGGACAACAAATCGCTGTAGAGCAAACAAAACCGTGAGGAACTTGGCTCCCAAAACATGGCTCCCAGGATAGTTTGAAAGGAAGCATTCGGGTGTATAGACTTGAGAGTACTCTCCGGGAGTCATGGAGGGCCTTTGCTTGCCAGTCTTGTCATATATCCGTGGGGGATATTATGATCATAAGTGGGGAAATGGGTTTGCATCGGAAGGTGGTACTTATTTGGCCTAATAAAAAATATTACTGGGGACGTAACAGGGTAAAGAGGATAAAAGTTATTTCACTGCTGATATGAGGGCTGCCTCCTTACGATCTCGCATATTACAGTACCTGAATGGAGTAAGGTACGGTGCGTCTCAATACAAAGGGTAGTGTTGGCAAGTCATTCAGGAATCAAGGGTGATCCGTGGTGCTAGCAGTCATCTGAAAGCCTAGGACGGTGCTCGGTCCGGCGCCGCTCTGTTTTCCATCCACTCAAACACCGCGTCTGGTGTATCGAAGAAGTGGGCTCTATCCTCGCCGACCACACGAAGCCTGGCCAGGAAGAGCATCGCGTAGGTGTAATGGCAGATCCTCAGTTGTCGTTTGGCCTCTGTAAATTGCGCACGCTTTTTTTGCACTTCCACCGAGAAGTCTGGAAAAACTTTCACTTCTCCATTTTTGAAGGGAATGTTGCCCTTCAGCCTGGTGAGCCGGAGGACAGCATCACGATCGCGATAATTGAGCAATTTTGCAATAAATGTTCTAGGAGGTGCACCCTGGGGGGAGGCTTAGATGCCAATCTATGTGCTCTTTCCACCACGAATGAGGTGGAGAATTCGGCCCGGCCAAAGGTGGAGATTAGCAGATTCTCCAGAAAGGAGGGGGGGTCTGTGCCTTCTGCACCCTCCGGTAACCCCACGAACCTCAGGTTGCACCTCCTCAGTCTGTTTTCCATGTCATTCTGTTTCATAAGTACCGTGTTTAGTTGGTGCTGTAGCCGTTCGGTTGTTATCTGCAAGGGCGGTATGTCATCCTCCACCTGACTAATTCTCGTCTCCGCCTCGGTGACCCTTTCTCTTAGTTTCTGCAGATCTTGTCGGATTAACGACACGTCCACCTTCACCTCTTCTATCTTACATGTAAGGGTACTCTTGCAGTCCGAAATTGCTTCCAGGACGCGGGCGGTGTCATCTGCTGTTGAGTCTGACGAAGCGGGTTGATCGGCGCCATTTTCCTCTGAGGCCTTCTTATCTTGCAGGCGATATTTTGCAAGCTTAGCGGCCATATCTGTGGCTTTTTTCATAGGAGACATTCTCTTTGTGCTTTCCCACAGCTGACAGGGCAAAGAAGTTGGTTTGTGCGGTGATTATTTCCCCCAGGATAGCCAGATGCGGATTTTCGGCAAGCGGAGCTCTCAGTCAGTGTTCCTCACGCCATGCCGGTCCAGGCCACGCCCCTAATTTTCATTCTTTTAAATGCTTCAATTGAACCGCTATGGCTGTATACATATATAATCCACCCTTACCTGAATGCTTTATCATTTTGCAGGGTTTACCTTTAGTGGAGCTGTGGTGGCTATTCTGTGGGGACCCTTATGAGGGTTTTTCCAAGCAAGGACTGGGTTCGGTGGCTGTGATGGATAACCATCAGCAAAATCAGGGTTTTTAAATAAAATGATCATTTATTGCTTTGTAGAAAAACAAACACAATCCCAACAATTGGTACGTATGTTATCTATGCTCATGCATCATGATGTTGATTTGCCTTGAAAGACGCTTTGTTAAAACCACTCTTACCTTGTCTTTCAGAATATATTGTATTATCTCCTATAACACGCCTCTGAGGAAGGGATTTTTTTCCTGAAGCATGTCAGGCTAATTGGAGGAAAACTATATTAATTTCAGGATTATGTAAACAATGCAATATGATGCAAATGTAATTTTTGTTTTTGCACCCAAAGTGCTATAATGTCTATTGTCTTGTTTTTATACATGTTCTTTTAAAAAAACTTTTCTAAATAAATGATATTTTATGATATACTAAACATACTTTGTTTGCCCTTAAAGTCTCGCTGTACCCGGGGGGGTACTTGAGTCCCTAATTTAGGGTCCCTATACAATGACTACTGGGATGGTGGCAACGCTTTTCTGAGAATGAGATTTCTCTTTGTGGTTCACTCTTTATATATCCAAATTTAGGGTAGCAAATACCCATCCCCCAACTTTTTGAGCCACATGTACATTCAACTAATATTAATATTTACTCAAACTTGATAAGTTTATGTTTTTGTAATTTATTCAATTTTCTGCTTAAATAGTATTTACATGTTTTTTCAGCAATGTTTCAAGGTAAAGAGTGGGACACCCTTATGGCAGGCTTCTCCAGGATTACAGTCAAAAATCATCCTCTCAATCAGAAATTTCCTCCCTGTTCTTTCAGCTGGGCAAAATCGTTGACAAAAAAGTTACATGCTTCTGGCATGCAAATAGCTTTGCCAGATACATCAAAGAGGATATCAATCTTCTAGCATTGCGGATCCAGGTCTTTCCCATACTAGAAGATGTTGATTCTTCTTTCAAAACTAAGTGTGAGAAGAATCTGCAAGCATGCTATGATGACATTACTAAGTGAAGAATATAGAAAACGCATTGCTATCTTTGATAAAGACATTGATGCAATCTATGCCAAATTACTTCCTTTCAAGGATTTGCCTAGTTTTAAAGAACATGAAGAGAGAATCAGAATTCATTTGAACCACACATCTCAGGAAAAATTAGCAACAAAAGATAAAAAATGTTGGCTGAACAGAAGAGCCTTCCAGGAAGGAAACGCTTACAAATGGCATCAAAATAGCCCGATAAATCGCTAACAAAAGGGCAATTTAGGCTAGAACCTAAAAGATTCGGGGTCAAACTCATCCTTAAATTCCTCTGTTTCTTCTTCTTCTCAATATAGACACAGAAATCGTAAGCCACAAAAAACTAAGAGATCATCATCTGGCGAAGATCCTTAACTAAACAAGAAACGTATCACAGATCCCACTTCTACTCAACAATCCCCCCTCCTTTCTTCTATTGGTAAAGGTAATTCACGTGGTGCTAATCTACCTCTTTCCATAGGGCCTTCTGGTATTGGCACTTCCTCTACTACACACATTGGTGATCTCCCTTCTGCTTCCACCAGTGTCACTTTATCCAAAACTGACAAAGATTTTTTAGTGCACCGCATGGAGGAGAGTCCTCCAGACACTTAACTTCCGCATTTATTTTCACATCAGACACATCTATTTCTGAGACCCACAACATCATCAATCTTTCCAAACATCCACTCACTCAAGTTGAAATAAATCTTTTACACAAAGGTTTAAGCTTCTGTCCAGATGCTGCCTTAAATACCTTCGAAATAATAAAAGGCTTACACCTTTTTGCTCGAAAAATTTATTACAAAAGTCTTCTCTCCAAAGAAACAAATACTGCACAAAAGGAGACTCAGAGATCTGACGAAGCTCTGGAGGATCTTCTAACCCTCCTTGAGGAACAAGATTCCAACGACCTCTTTGACTCAACAGACATTGAGGCTTTATTGGAGGAACACATCTCAAAAGAACCTTTACCTACCTCAGGTATAAAAAAAGTAAAAAAAAGTCGGACAAGTTTCCCTCATTTGCTAATAATCCCAACTTAAAGGTCTTTATAGCCTCAACTACAGCTGAGTTTCGCAAAATAAAATCGCATGTATTGCGTAGCAACCTCACGAAGGATGAACATGCTGCTTTAGATTTCCTAAAAAAAAGAACATTCTTTAACAATTAAACCATCTGACAAGGGAGGGAATATTGTCATTATGACCAATGAACAATATGCAACAATGTGCCAGAAAGTCATTAACAACAAATCTTTGTATAGACCAATCTCCAAAAGCGTCATTGATAAATTCAATGACGCCTTCTATGACCTGATCGATGGAGCATTTTGTAATGGTACCATCAACAAAGACACATGGGAGTACATCAGAACCCCGTTTCCACGTATCCCTACCCTATACTGCCTTCCAAAAATACACCAAAATTCCAAAAATCCCCCCGGCCGGCCCATTATCTCAGGAAATGGTTCCATAACTGAAAACTTGAGCAAACTCATAGACAGTTATCTCAGACCTTTTGTTGCCAATCTTTTTTCGTACACCAAAGACACCGTTACAAAGTTTAGAAGGACTACACCTCCCACCTCATTCGCTGCTAGTTGCCATCAATGTGGAAGCGCTATATAGCTCCATTCCCCACAACCGAGGCCTTTCAGCAATTAAACATGTCATATCACAATCTCATGAAGATGATCAAAAATTGTATTCTTTCTTGGTAGAGGCATTGGATTTCATCCTGACGCACAATGTCTTCTCCTTTAATGGGTCCCACTACCTCCAGGTGCCGGGGGTTGCGATGGGGACATGTTGTGCCACATCGTATGCCAACCTGTACCTGGGGGAGTGGGAACAACTTCTCCTGTCTGATGACAGTCTGTCAGTCTACACCACCCACGTGTTGGCGTGGTTTAGATATATAGATGATGTCTTCATGGTATGAGACAGTTTACCAGAAGACCTAGAGGGGTTTTTATGTGCTATGAACAAAAACATGTTTAACTTATACTTTACCATGTCCTTCAGTAACACTTCCATTACATTTCTTGATTTACATATTACCAAATTGGCAGATGGTTCAATATCCAGCGGTCTCTAACGCAAAGAGACCGCTGGTAATACCATTTTATATGCGACCAGCTCACATCCTGAGTCCTTGGTTCGATCCATTCCATATGGGCAGTAATTGAGGCACAATCGTTCCACAGATACAGAATTCATTCAGGAATCAAACCGGCTTAAGAACCGACTCCTAGATCAAGGGTACTCACCCACGTGCCTTAAAAAGGCTTTCAAATGTGCACGTAGACAACTAAGACAAGATATCCTTTTTTCCAAACAAACATCAGACAATTAAAAACCAATTACTAGATTAATAACCACCTATAACAAACAACACAAAGCTATTAAGAAAGTGTTGCAAAAGCACTGGCACTTGCTGCAAATTGATCCTAATCTAAAGTCACACATATCTGCGACACCCACTATAACTTTTAGACGAGCACGTTCACTGAGAGACCACTTGGTCAAAAGTAAATACACAGGGACCTTTCGATCTGACATCTGTAAAAGACCTGGGACTTTTACATGTGGGGGTTGCATGTGTTGTCGATACATGAACACACAATCAAAATTTATAGTACCCAATGGCAAGATGTATAGACCTAAACACTACGCCAACTGCAAAACACCCGGCATCATCTATCTATTAACTTGCAAATGTAAATGTCTTTACATTGGTAAAACTAAATTAGAATTTTACAAGAGAGCAACTCGACACATCACCAGTATGAAATGTGCAAACCCGGACCTTCCTCTGGGGCGACACATTTGAGACCACCATACGGGCAAACTTCCCCGCTTTCTATTCACCATTCTTGACCAGGTTCACCCAGACAACAGGGATGGCGACTGGAACAAGATCTTGCTCCAAAGGGAGGTCCGTTGGAGGGCTGATCTAGATGCAATCTCTTCCCCAGGTCTTAACACTCAATTAAGTTTCCATCCCTTTCTAGATGGGTTTGCCTCAGGAGGCTGTGAAAAAGAAGAATCTTACATTAAGGGATTCATGTCTGCTTCTTTGATTATCTGTACAAACCATTGCTTCCTGAAGATCCTTTGTAAACGCTGTTTCTTGAACTAATGTCAGATTTGTTTTGCACCTATTTTTTCTGTTTTATGAAATTAAATTTTACAAATTATCTATATTGACATGCTAGATGATAGGATTACATTGTCTGTATTTTCACACTGTAAGAAGCCAACCCATACCTGTATGTCTCTTATACCATCATTCCATCCTGGTTCCACCTAATGCATTTGACCATATATACATACAGGCCAACATATTTAAATTGACTGCATGTTTGATTGCATCCTTGACTGATTGCATCCTTTTAAATGTCTCATCAAATAATATCAACTCCTTGATTCTGGTGACATCTTTGCCACTGAGCCTCTCGTCCTGCCCCCCCCTTGTTGATTTGCCTTGAAAGACGCTTTGTTAAAACCACTCTTACCTTTTCTTTCAGAATATATTGTATTATTTCCTATAACATGCCTCTGAGGAAGGGATTTTTTTCCTGAAACATGTCAGGGTAATTGGAAGAAAACTATATTCATTTTTGGATTATGTAAACAATGCAATATGATGCAAATGTATTTTTTGTTTTTGCACCCAAAGTGCTATATTGTCTATTGTCATGTTTTTATACATGTTATTTTAAAAAACTTTTCTAAATAAATGATATTTTATGATATACTAAACATACTTTGTTCGCCCTTAAAGTCCCGCTGTACCGGGGGTACTTGTCTCCCTTATTTAGGGTCCCTATACAATGACTACTGGGATGGTGGCAACACTTTTCTGAGAACAAGATTTCTCTTTGTGGTTCACTCTTTATATATCTGAATCAATAAGAGTGTTGATTTACTGTAGATGTCAGTCTTATGGGTCATAGCTGCTGGGAAAAAAAACTCTTGGGAAAGAGTACTCAAAAGAAGCGGCAATAAATAATTTCAATTAGCGCTTAGATCCAGATGTATTGGTCTGTGAATAGATGGGATGCGATGGATACATAGCCTGATGACACATCAACTTCTATAAAAAATAAGTTTATTCAAGTAAGTACGTGTTAAGAAAGCTTCCCCCAGCGCAAGTGTCAGATGTATAAAAACAACCCGAGTGGCTGAGCCTGTGTCAGAGGAGTTATCCAGGAAGACTGGCTATTGGGTGCTCCAGTGTGCGCCTGGGCGTGTCGGCGCGGGTGCGCGCACGGCGCTTGGAGCAACTGCTCAATTTAATGTGCTGGAACCTTCTGATCGGTGCTGTCTGATCTGCAGCTCCCAGTGCCTGAGTTCCTGTTTCCTGTCCACTTCCTGTTTGCCTGTCTGATCTCCTAGTGACCCCGGCCTGTCTTTGGACTTCTCTTGCTATCCGCCTGCACCTGACCACGGCTTCCCTTGACTACATCTCTGCCTGCTCCTCTGTACCACGTTGCCCGCCTGCTGCCAACCCTGCCTGTGACCCGGACTTTGAGCCTGCCTGTTCCTCTGTACCTTGCTGACCGTCTGCTGCCAACTCTGCCTGAGACTGGACCTGCCCCTTCTGCTTCTGCTCTGCACCAGCTGCCTAGACCCTTACTTTCTAGGACTTCCAGACCATACGCATCAGGATCCTGGGCCTTACCTCTGCAAGTCACCCGCCAGGCTCTCTTACCACTCTGCACTCCTGTGTCTTCTGTTTACACTACCAGGGGCCAGGAACCAGATATGTACGGGAGGCCTCCCCTGCTATACCAGCTTCGTCAGTCAGGTACGTGTAAGTCTGACAGTATCGGACAGTAAAGAGCCTTCAGGAAGGCTACACTAGGCTGGAAGAGAGAGAGTCCAGGTGCTCCCCTCACCTGCTAACCCTTTAGCTGCTGTTGCTTCCGGACTCTCATCTCCTCCCTCCGTGGTCATGCTTCCTCCTGAGCCGAGGGTACCTACACCCGACAGATTTTCCGGTGAACGTAGCAAGTATCGATCCTTCTGCAATGCCTGCGAACTATACTTTGCTCTGCTACCACGAACCTTCTCCTTGGAAGCAACGAAGGTGGGCTTTGTAATTTCTCTCCTGTCTGGCGAACCACAGACCTGGGCCCACCGTCTCCTGGAACAAAAATCAGCATCCCTAGACAACCTGGATGCATTCTTTGCTGCCATGTCCCAATTTATGAGGACCCCCAGTTGAAAGCCACCGCTGAGTCCGCTTTGCACGCTCTACAACAAGGGCGTAGACCCGCTGAAGATTACGTCCTGGAATTCAGGCGTTGGAGTTCAGACATGGATTGGAACAACGCGGCCTTGCGTTACCAATTTCACATGGGTCTTTCCGATCTGCTTAAGGACGAGTTGACGCGGGTTGGAGTACCACAGACGTTGGAGGATCTCATCAACCTGTCCCTCAGAGAGCGCCGATCCGAAAGAACCACCAGTCAATTCCGTTCTACCTGGGTCCGCCCAAAGGTCCCTAGTGCCACCAGCTCTGTCAGCCCAAGCCTTCGTGTACCGCCTACTCCGGTCCTTGATGCCCCTGAGCCAATGCAGCTTGGCCTTCTCCAACCATCCCTCACACCTGAAGAGCGACAGCGTCGACGGGTCAACAACCTATGCATGTACTGTGGGGAGTCAGGCCACTAAGTGAGATCTTGCCCTAACAAGACACGTAAGTCTCTTTCAGCCTCTACTAAGTGTGCTCCTGTCATACGTAATCCTGCTAATCATCTTGCTCTCCCCATTGTTCTACAGCTTCCAGGACAGGATCTTACAGTCTCGATCATAATTGACTCCGGAGCTTGTAGCTGCTTTATAGACCTAACCTTTGCCGCTAACCACCGCATTCCTCTCCAAGCAAAATCACAGGGAGTTGCGGTCCATCTCGCTGATGGTTCCACCCTCAGCTCGGGGCCCGTCACCCAGGAGACTATTACTCTATTGCCATTATGGATACTCACCATCGAGAATTCCTTTGTTTTGATGCGATTTCTTCTCCACTTTTTCCGATTATTTTGGGAATGCCGTGGCTACAAGCCCATAACCCTAGTATTGATTGGGTTTCCGGAGAAATTAAGTTCTGCTCCCGCTATTGTCATCAATACTGTTTGCCCAGTACCCCTACAGATGCCTCTCAACTCATGTATCTGGATGTGGACACCGAATCGCAGCAAGAGATTCCCACTCCGTATCGGGATTTTCTTGACGTCTTCAGTAAAAAGGGGGGCAGAAACCCTTCCTCCTCAATGACCTTATGATTGCCCGATAGAACTTTTGCCTGGGTCTGAAGTTCCGTTTGGACAAATTTTCCCGTTAACAGAGCAGGAGCTGGCTACTCTCAAGACTTATATTGATGAGAACTTAAAGCGAGGATTCATCCGTCCATCCACGTCACCGGCCGGGGCCGACATTTTCTTCGTGGAGAAGAAGGACCACTCCCTTCGGCCTTGTATCGACTATAGAGAGTTAAACAAAATAACCATCAAGAATCGCTACCCCTTACCTCTGGTACCTGAACTCTTCCAAAGACTAGATTCAGCAACAATCTTCACTAAACTCAATCTCTGTGGGGCCTATAACCTAATCCGCATCAGAGAGGGAGATGAGTGGAAAACTGCCTTCCGTACCCGATTCGGGCACTTTGAATATCTTGTTATGCCCCTTGGTCTGTGCAACGCGCCTGCAACGTTTCAGCACTTCATTAACGACATTTTCCGTGACCTCCTGGACTTATACGTTATAGTATATCTAGATGACATCTTGATTTTCTCCTCCTCAGTCATCAAACATCGCAGGCATGTCCAAAATGTTCTAACCCGGCTCAGGCAGCATGAACTTTATGCCAAATTAGAAAAGTGCAAATTTGAACGCCAATGTATCCAGTTCCTCGGCCTAATCATTCGTAGTGACGGCATTAAGATGGATCGGCAAAAAGTGGCAGCTATCCTCGATTGGCCCGCTCCCTCCGATAAAAAAGGGGTCCAACGCTTCATTGGCTTCGCCAACTTTTATCGCAAATTCATTAAAGGCTTCTCTGCAATTATTACACCAATTACCAAACTAACCAAGCAAGGGAACCGTTTTTGTTGGTCCACCGAGGCGCAATCTGCCTTTGACAAACTTAAAAAAGTTGTTCACCTCCGCCTCCATCCAGAAACGTCCAAACCCTGCCTTACCTTTCATCCTTGAAGTGGACGCTTCAGAAGGTTCCAGTTTCACATCACGTACAGACCTGGCTCCAAGAACACCAAGTCGGATGCATTATTCCGCATGTTCCAGGATTCCGAGGAACCTTTACCTTCTGACACCATCCTTCCTGCTGGAAATTTTTTGTTGCTACAGGGGGATATCATATCCCAAATTAAACAGGCCTCCAGGAATCTGTCCCCACCTATGGGAGTCGACGTATGCTTGCAAAATGGGTTGTTCTGGTACAAAGACAAGATCTTGGTCCCAGAGAATCTAAGCGTGGCAGTACTGGAACTCTGCCATGATCATAAGTTAGCTGGGCATTTTGGCTTACTGAAGATGACAGAGCTGGTGCAACGTACAGGATTGTAAAAGTTATGTGGAATCCTGCACCACCTGTGCTCGGAGCAAGAATAGTCAGACAAAGGCCTGGGGTCTACTAAAACCTTTACCCATTCCAGAAAGACCCTGGAAGATGACTGCGATGGACTTCATCGTGGAACTCCCTCTGGCAGAGGGTTTTTCCACCATTTTTGTCATTGTGGATCGGCTATCTAAGATGGCTCATTTTTTACCCATGAAAGGTACACCTTCTGCAGTGGAAACTGCGAAAATTTTTGTCAGAGAAATCGTAAGATTACATGGAGTACCAGCAAGTATAGTCTCCGATAGAGGTGTGCAGTTTACTTCCAGGTTCTGGAAGGCTCTCTGTGGGTCACTTGAAATTGAGTTGGCGTTCTCATCCGCCTATCACCCCCAGACAAACGGGCAGGCAGAGAGGACTAACCAAACCCTGGAGCAATACCTCCTCTGCTTTTCCACCTTCTCACAGAATGATTGGGTCTCGCTTCTGCCTATTGCTGAGTTTGCATACAACAACTCTGTGCACTCAGATATTAAACAGACACCATTCTTCCCCAATTATGGTTTTCATCCATCATTCCTGCCTGAATCCTTACCCGAGTGCTCTATCCCTGCAGCTGCTAAAATAATGGAATTCTTCGTCACCAATAATAAATTACTACGCAAAACCATGGCTAATACCCAAGAATTTAATAAAAGGATGTTCGATAGGAAGAAGCGCGGAGAACTCATTCTGGAACCTGGCAACCAGGTTTGGCTGTCCACCCTCAACTTAAAGTTGGCCTGTCCCTCAAATAAGTTGGGTCCCAAAGTGTAATAGGTAGGAATGAAACTAGATGTGTAATTTTTTTATTTGAAGTGGTTAAGGGGAATCCTATGACAGAATTAAGAAAAAAAATCTGTGGGGTCCCCCCCTAAATACAATACCAGGCCCTTTGGATCTGGTATATATTTTAAGGGGAACGCAACTGCATTTTTTTTTTTTTTTAATGACATGGGGTCCCCCCCCAAAATCCATACCAGACCCTTATCCGAGCATGCAGCCTGGAAGGTCAGGAAAAGGGGGGATGAGCGAGTGCCCCCCTCCTGAACCATACCAGGCCGCTTGCCCTCAACATGGGGTGGGTGCTTTGGGGTCCACAATGTTGATGGGGACAAGGGCCTCATCCCCACATCCCTTTCCCACACAACCTTCTGGATGTCTTCACTAGTAATAGGTCAAACCAATGACTCTCTCTCACTACCCAACAACCATCCTAGTGCTATCCGATCCAAAAGGACAGACAGCTCCCCTGGATGGAAGTCAAGGGGGAGAGTGGAGGCATATAAAGAGCTATAGAACTGCTTAAAAGTCCCTAAGATTTCTCCTGGGTTGGAAACCATTTTCCCCTCAGGAGTTCTGACTTCAGATATCAGTGTAGCTGGATAATCTTGTTGTGCTAACATTGCCAAGAACTCTTCATTTCTATCTCTCTGTTCAAAAACTTTCTGTCTATTTTTATACAAATCTAATCTGGCTATTTCGTTTATATGTATACCGGTATGCAGATCCCTTTGAGCAGCCATTAGTAGATCAAAATTCTTCATATTAGGATCAGAGCCATATATCTCCTTTTGAAGTTCCAGTTGAATTTGTAGAGACCGGGTATTGGTCTTCTGTCCCTACTGAACTGCCGCTATTGCTGAAATATATTACCCCACACAAATGCCTTGAAAGCATTCCATACAACATCTGGAGAGGATGATCCAGCAGTATTTTCCCAATATTCAGTCATTATTAATGGGATTTTTTCTTCTATCTCAGGATAAGAGACCCAATGGAGTCCAAATCTCCATGCATTTTTTTGAAGGAGGGGTACAAATTAACAAATAAAGAGAACAATGGTCCGAAAGACTGCTCGATAGATATGTGGCTTCTATAATGTCTGTCAACAAAGCTGGATTTGCAAAAGCTAGAACTATTTGAGACAAAGTTTTAAAGGAGGTGCAAAAGTATGCATAGGCCCTTTTTGTTGGATTTTTCCATCTTCAAACTTCTGTAACTCCTGTGGCTTGTGCCCAATTATATAATATCACTGAGTGTTGCTTAGGGGGCCTTGGTCTATCTAAATTTGGGGACATAATAGAATTAAAATTTACCATAAAACGTAACTTAGCTGGACAGTGCTGGATAATCCTCTCCAATATTGCATTTAGTATCTCAGGAGGAAAAGGAGGGGGGATATAAATTGCTAATATAGCATACCTTTGCTGCCACAGTGTAAACACCATGATAATATATTTACCCTGTGAATCAGTATATATGTTCTCATATCTCTTATATATTCTCATATTCTCTTATATTTTAAGTGTTTATTAAGTATTCAATAGAGAAAGAGTAATACAAAAACATTGCCAATTGGGCATTAATTTGTGTACATAAGAGGCAAGTGAGAACAAAGAATGAGGAGTGCTAACTTGTAGCATCTAACAAGTTAGATCAAAACTTGAGGGATTAGTAGTGGACAAACGGTATAAAACAGAAAACAGACCTGCAAATAGTCATAAAATATCACTATAACGAACTGTTAGAGTACTGTGCAAGAGATCTCCCAAGGGTAACAACATTGGTGCCATAAGCAATAAGAACTTTTTTTGAGAATCACAATGAGATCTTCTGTAGGTAAGTGGAGTAGGAAAGAAGGGAGGTACGGGACTTGCTCAAGAAGGCAAGATCATCTAACACAATGGTGCACTTCTAGAGTCAGTGATCCAAAGCTCCCATGCTTTGGTAAATCGGTTTGTGGAACTGTTAGCTTTGGCAAAACAAAATTTCATTAGGAAGTGCAGGTTGAGTATTTGAATGGTATCTTTAATAATAAGGGGGTGTGTCAATTTGCATTTTTTCGCAATTGCTAGTCTTGCTGCTATTAGGATGTGAGTCACCAGAGTTTGTAAATGTTTAGGCCAGGTAGGAATAGAGAGTCCCAGGAGCAGATCAAGTGGGGACATGGGGAAGGATATACCACATAAGGAAAAGATTAGATTCTTCACTTTTTTTCCCAGAATCTCCTGATAGGGAGGCACTCCCACCATATGTGTAAAAGAGATCCAATATTTTCGCAGTTTCTCCAACACTTGGGTGAGGTATTTTGATATATCTTCGCCAGCCTTTCTGGGGTGAAGTACCTTTGTGGAATAACTTTTGTAATGATTCCCAATGGATAATACAGTGAAATAGGCGTAGGGGTAAAGTGAGGGCTTTCTGCCAACTTGTAGACGTAAGTGGTTGGTCTAGCAAAGAGGACCAATATTGTGTGGAGGAGGAGAGTAGGTCTGGAGATGGTCTGGTAAGCAGCTTGTATATTAGGGAAATTCCTTTGATTTTGGATACATCACGATTGTAATATTTTATCAGAGGGAGCGAGAAAGAGTCTGAATTTGACCAGCTCACTTTTGAGAACGTTTGGTTGGATAGGCCAAACTGCTTTACTAGGTGGGAGGGATGCAGTCCTGATCCCGAGAAAAGAACGCCTATGTTGGTGATGCCGGCCTTGGTCCATTCCGATAGTGGTAAGTCCAGGGAGATAAGCTGAAACAATTCAATGGGTATTGTTGACAGGGTTTCCCTTTATGACCCTCGTGCAAGTTGTGTTAATGCAGCCCAAACCCTTGTGGAGGCTGTGATGGTATCAAGCGGGTAGCGCTTAGGGTTGAGGTTAAGCCAGGTGGCAGTCAGGAGAAGTTTAGGATTTGTAAGTAGTATGGGGGCTTCTATTTGTTTCCAAGTTGTGTGGTGCTTGTCTGACAACCAGGCTTTTAATTGGTCCAAGATAGTTGCTCGGGAATAAGCTTGGATATCTGGTGCACCTAGGCCGCCATGTTAAACTGGAGTCAAAATTATGGCTTTTTTCACTCTAGGGCGTTTCTGTTGCCAAATAAAGCTGTTGATGATTCCCTGGAGCTTTTTGATCTGATTTTGTACCAGTGGAAGAGGTATTGTATGAAAAAAAAATATAAGACATGTGGAAGTAAATACATTTTTGCCTGCGCTATCCTTCCAGCCCAAGAGGCTGGAATTTGGCTCAGTTCTTTTACTAGCCATGTGAGTCTGCCCACGAGGTCTTCTAGATTGTCTTTCAGTAATATGTGGCTTGGGAATGTCAGGTGGATTCCTAAATAGGGAAGAAAAGAGTTGGGAGCCCAAGCAAAAGGGGAGTTAGAGGAGATGGCTTGAGACTTTTGGGGGTCTAGGCCGAGATTAAGCATAAGGGATTTACTATGGTTCAGTTCGTACATAGATATTGCACCAAACATTTCTAGGACTTGTTGGACTGCCGGTAGGGACACTAGGGGGTTAGTCAGGGCTATAATCACGTCATCAATGTAAAGGCCAATTTCATGGTCAACAGCTCCAATTTTTATACCTGAGATCGATGGGTCAGATCTTATGGATTGTGCTAGAGGTTCCATTACCTTTGCAAATATTAGAGGGGACAGTGGGCACCCTTGTCTGGTGCCATTGGTAATTTGGAAGGGGTTGGAGACGATGCCCAAGGTCCAGAAGCGTGCTGTTGGATGAGTGTATAAACCTAGTATGGCAGTAAGAAAGGTGCCCGATAATCCAAATTTACGGAGTACTGCTTCCATGTACGGCCAATAGACCCTATCGAACAGACCCTTCTCTGCATCCAAAGATAGGAAGAGAGAAGGCGTTTGAGTATGCTCCATCCACTGGATTAGGTCAATAAACCGTCTGGTTCCATCTGAGGCCTGTCTGCCGGGCACAAATCCAACCTGGTCAGGGTGCATAATTTGGGGGATGACAGTGGAGAGGCGTTGCGCAAGTAGTTTAGCATACATTTTTGTATCCGATTTCAGAAGAGAGATTGGACGATAATTGGCGGGGTTGTCTGGGGCTTTTCCCGGTTTAGAGATGTGACCACTAAGGCATCAAGGGATTCCTTAGGGAATCGGCAAATTGGTTATACATGTTGCAGAGATGGGGGACTAAGGGTTGGGCAAATCGTTTATAATATTCATTGGGCAGTCCGTCAGGGCCTGGGGCTTTATGTAGTGGTAAGTTTTTTAATCAATTTGTGAATTTCTGTGAGAAAGGAGCTGCTAGGAGTTCAAGTTGTTCTGGGAAGATAGAGGGGAGGGAGATGGAGGATAAGAAACCTAATATGTCTGCTTGGGTAGGTGGTGGGAGGGGATCTATTTCGGAGAGATTGTAGAGTTTTGCGTAAAAGTTGCTGAATTCATTGGCGATATCAAGTGGATTAGTTAGGCGCTTACCTAGGGAGTTAGTGAGATGTGCAGTTTTTTTGTAAGCGAGTTGCTTCTTGAATTGTTTGGCCATAAAGGTCCCTGGTTTATTGGCTGCTGAGTAGGTTTGCAGTCAAAGTCTTTTGATATAATAGTCAAAATTTTTGCGAAGGTGGTCATTGAGCTAGTATCTAAGATTTTTAAGTTCCGAAGCGATAGTATTCGAAGGGGATCTTTTGTTAGTGAATTCTAGGGATCAAATCTGTTTTAGGAGGGACTCTGTGATGGAGGAGTGTTTTTTTTGGCGTAGGCCCCAAGTTTAATGAAAAGACCTCATAGGCAAGCCTTATGAGCATTCCATGTCATGGCGTGATCAGTTACAGAGTTTACATTTTGTTGGAAGCAAGTCTCAATCTCGGACTGTATTTGAGTCTCAAAAGCGGGATTGTTGAGTAGGGAGGAGTTTAATCTTCAAATCGTGTGGGTAGGAGTTTGGGCTGGGGAGGCTAGCTTGATTGTGACTGGAGCGTGGTCAGAGCAGGATATTGTGCCTATGTGGGAGGCAGTGATAGTATGAAGTAGGTGTTTGTCTGTTGAATAGATCAATCCGAGAGTAGGACTGGTGCAGTGGGGAGAAAAAGGTGTAGTCCCTCTCCAAATCATGCATGCACCACCATGAGTCATATACCATATATACTCGAGTATAAGTCGACCCGAATATAAGCCGAGGCACCTAATTTTACCACAAAAAACTGGGAAAACTTATTGACTCGAGTATAAGCCTAGGGTGAGAAATGCGTAGCTACTGTAAGTGGAAAAGAGGGTCAACAATGCCCATTTGCAGGATCACTGTGCCCATTTGCATGCCTCACTGTGTCCATTTGCAGCCACAGGTCCCCCGAACTTCAAACTCAGTAGTTAAGGGTTCCTAGATGCCCCCTAGCTGCAGCCAAAATTTGGGGTCTCTGGACCCAAAGGATCCCGAAATGACATTGCTGCAGATGACAAAATTTGGGGCCCTGTATTTCGGGGCCACCTGGTGCTAGGAACCCCAAATTTGGTGTGCAAACCCAGTGGAACTAGCACTACAATATACCCAATGCTGGTGTTCCTAGGTCCAAGTGACCCTGAGATATGGGGCCCCAAATTCAGTTCAGAAAATGTCATTTTTTGCGGCAAAAAAGTGCTTGACTCGAGTATAAGCCGAGGGGGGTACTTTCAGCACAAAAAAAGTGCTGAAAAATTCGGCTTATACTCGAGTATATACGACAAATCTTCCCGTTTAAGATGGGTGGATAGTGTTGAAGGCCTACTTCTTGAATCATTAGAAGTATCTAGTGTGGGGTCAATCACCTCATTAAAGTCTCCACAAATTATCAAAGGTGAGGATCTATAAGAGTGAGTTTGGAGAAGAGGGTAGCATAGAATTTTTTTTGGCCTGTGTTGGGGGCATAAATATTGACTAAGGTGAGGGGGCGATTATCAAATGCGGCTGACAGAATTAAAAATCTGCCATCCTCATCATATTCACAGCGGTGCAGTGTGAAGTTTATTGTCACACTTATGGCGATCGTTACACCTCTGATCTTTTTTGGGGCATTCGCGAAGAAGCAGTGGGGGTATCTTTTGTGATTACATTGGGGTTGTTTAAGTTTAGAAAAGTGAGTCTCTTGTACACAGAGAACATCTGCATGCTGATTTAATGCTTCTTTCCAAAGGAGGTTGCATTTAAAAGGCGAGTTTAGGTCTTTGACATTTAGGGAGGTGATCGTGAGGGTCATGGTGGAGAGGTGGCTTCAGAGGTGCGGGCAGAGGGAGAGAGACTACACCCACTAGTGATACTTAAGAAATATACAAAAAAAAACAATTATATCAATGCTGTATTTGCAGCAGGTTAATGGCAAGAAACTGTATAGCTACTAATACACAAAATAAATGCATTTATGAAAAAGCAATAAAACAGAGCCTAAACAATTCGTCTTGATAAATGTCACAGAAACGTGTGCCTAGCACCTTTTAACCTGGGGGGTGGAGAAAAGAAGGGAAAGGTGTATCGCCCAGGCTAGATTTGAGTGGGCTGAGGGCCTGGGCTAAGACAAAGGTCATATTTTTTCAGCCGTTTTAGTTGTTACATTCCTGGAATCAGATGACGTGCAAGAGGAACTTTTTTGTCCTGTGTCTCCAGGAACAATGGGGAGGAGTTCCCAATTGGTCAGCTTTTTGTAGCCATCTTTTGGGGCGAGGATAGGGACGATCTTTTGTTGGTGAGAGACCAGCAACTTGGTCGGGAAACCACATTTGTACGTTATTTTTTTCTGTTGGAGAATAGATTTAATTGGGGAGAAAACTCTACGCATTTCCATTGTGGCAGGAGACAAATCAGTGAACAGCTTAATATTAGCGTATGGGGCTGGCAAGGTTTTCAAAGATCTGGCGGCAGAAAGAATTTGCTCCTTGATATGGAAGAAATGTATACATTCCAATACATCCCTGGGGATGTCGTCTGAGAGGTGCGGTGGTTTAGCAATTCTGTGGGCCCGATTGATGAGTGTGTCACCTGCATTGAGGCATGAGAGTAAGGTTGGTATAAGTTGTTGCAAGTATGGTGTTATTTTGTTCAGTTTGATTGACTCTGGTATGCCTCTGAATTTGATATTGTTCCGCCTGGAGCAGTCTTCTAAATCAGCTAATTTCATTTTAATGTGATGGATTTCTTCCATTTGGTGTTCATGCGTGTCTAGCAATTCATTATGCATTTTAGAATAATCTTGCAAATCATCCTCCAGAGCATCCGTGCGTTCTTCTAATCAGTCTATTCTGTCATGCATCTGGGATATAGATAACTGAAGCTCCCTATGTAAATCTTGCTGCAATGTGAAGAGCATAGATTTTAGCATTACTTCTGAAACAGTGTTATCTGTGACAGGGATTGCAGCCAGGGAGGGAGTAATTTGGGATCCGTGTGTCCCTGCAACAACAGAGGACCATGGCTGCTTTTTTGCATGTGGCTCCTTGTTTGGGGAATGTGCAGGGGAGGTAGCCAGCCTCTTACCTCTGTCAGCGTGGTGTCCTCCAGGGATGTCTTCTGGAAGGGGAACAGTGTCCATAGTTTCTCTCATAGGAGCAGAGGCTGTGTCTCGTGGTGATTGCGCTGAACGGCAGGCTTGCAGAGTCAGCGTGGGAAGAAGTGCTGGTGCCTTCACCATCTTGGGGCCTTTGCATGCCGCCGGGTAATAATTGGTTAAACGGTGGGGATTAGGCAGATTGTACCGCCGTCCTGACATGCCCTGGAGTGTCCACGGTCCTCCCCCACTCTGGTAGTGTGAGCTGTGGGGAGGATAGTAGCGGTGGGTTGCCGTTATCCAGGCCGTGGAGCGGAGCTCGAACTTCAGACAGCTATCCTGGTCCGCAGCAGGCCACGCCCCCCCGGTTCCAGTTTTTTTTTAATGGCATTAATTTCCCTTCCACCAAATGTGTGTCCTGAAATAATATCATATGTGGGCTATAATTTTATAAATACTGAAATATCAATGCCGGTTTAAACTTAGAATTCAGCCCACAAACAGTCCATGATAAGACAGAAAAGGAGTAATTCTTGCTTGACATTATGCCAAATCAATAAATGTCTCTACCAACTCCAAGACAGGCTGAACCTCATAGAAACTCCAGAGCATATCAATAGGTCTACCAAACCACAAAAATTCCCTTCCTTAAATCCCCAAGTCACAAAAAAACCTTACCCCCCAACAAAACATTTACCCTGTCCCTTTCTACTCCCCTCCCTGAAAAGCAACCATACCAAGACATGGCAGGGAAGTAGAAGGGACCTATATCCTAATAATTAACCAACTGACTATAGCTTCTTCTATACCCAATGCTTTAAAAAAGGAAAGGAAGAGAAAATATCCCCATCTCTCAATCAGCGCGCCTAAGCACGCTCACTTTTCAACTGAGACACTTTCTCCTCTCTCTCCCTTCACTCTTACAAAATTCTGTAACATGCAAACCAAAAATAAAATAAAATAAAAAAAAAACATCTCTCACCCTACCCTATCCTGTGAGTTATGCTCTAAAAAAAAAGAAACCACAAAAAAAAAAAAAAAACATAAAAGGAAGGAAGAGGTGTTTAAACATGGGACCTCATATTTATAAATTTCTTCAAAAAAAAAGGGGGAAGAAGCCTAAAAAAAAAAGAAAAAAAAAGAAAGAGGAGCAATCTCTATACAGTATGAAACCTTCTACCCCATATAACATATTATATATATATAGTGGATATCTGGTGAAAAAAAAAACAATTACGTTTCATTTGTGCTTATATCTACTCATTAGTATTCCTTTATCTTCATGTTTTACAGAGTTAAAGCGAAGTTCCGGACACATTTTCTTTTTTTTTTCTGGTATAATAGCATAATGTATTATTAACAATAAAAACAATTGTGGATGTTGATATTATATGTTTTTTATACTTAGTAAATCTTCTGGCTGTTGCCATCATGATTGTGGGCATGTGAAGCCCAATCGATACCTCTCCCGGGAATAGTGATAGAGAGGTAACCACCATGCACCTCTCGATATCGCGCATGCGCGATTCTCCAGCGGACGTAGTGCCGGTTGTTTCAAAAGTTGCCATAACCAACGGGCGGCGACGGAGGAAGGTCCCCCCCTATTGTTATAGCAACCGCCTTAATTTGTGTAATTTCCTGTCGGAAAATAGTGCAGTTTTTGATCACAGCACTGCCCACAGACTCCTGGGAAATTATGAGTCACATTTCCCAAAAACACAGGCGAGGCAGGAAGAGACGAGGAGCACCGCAGACCAAGGAAGTGGCAGATTAGGAGCGCTAAATAACAACAGGGTGTTTTATGGTAAGTATAAAAAAAAGTCCCCAAATGTTTCTTTATATTATTAAATGTCTGTGAATATGCAAAAAAAAAAATCAGGGTGGAACTCCACTTTAAGTATTACTTAACGTTACAAAGTGCCAATTCATAATCTATGAGAAAAAAAAAATACCCAAAAGCAAAAAACAGCTGATAAAAATGTGTTTCCCTAATTTCCTTACTCCAAAAAAGGTGCATCATGCTAATCAATATTTACCATATTATGCATAACGAAAATAAAAAAAACTTTCATTTGTAAACCTATTCATATATGTTCTTATATATTACTATTTAAAATCTAAGTATTACTCCTAATCCTCAGTGTCAGTGAAAAAACAAAAACAAATAAACTCATACATATGTCCATATATTTTCTATCAAGTATCCAGCCATTCTAATGCTGCTTTTGATTTTTCAAAAAATGGGTATGATCTCCATCTGTTACCCTCAATTTTAAAGGAGACTGAATTTAATTCCCTCATCATGCAGTCTTTTCTGTACTTCCATATAAGCTCTGCTCTGGAAAGCTCAGAAAAAAAAAGCAATTTAGCATTTTACATAGTTACATAGTTACATAGTTACATAGTAGGTGAGGTTGAAAAAAGACACAAGTCCATCAAGTCCAACCTATGTGTGTGATTATGTGTCAGTATTACATTATATATACCTGTATGTTGCGGTCATTCAGGTGATTATCCAATAGTTTCTTGAAGCTATCAATGCTCCCCGCTGAGACCACCGCCTGTGGAAGGGAATTCCACATCCTTGCCGCTCTTACAGTAAAGAACCCTCTACGTAGTTTAAGGTTAAACCTCTTTTCTTCTAATTGTAATGAGTGGCCACGAGTCTTATTAAACTCTCTTCTGCGAAAAAGTTTTATCCCTATTGTGGGGTCACCAGTACAGTATTTGTAAATTGAAATCATATCCCCTCTCAAGCGTCTCTTCTCCAGAGAGAATAAGTTCAGTGCTCGCAACCTTTCCTCATAACTAAGATCCTCCAGACCCTTTATTAGCTTAGTTGCCCTTCTTTGTACTCGCTCCATTTCCAGTACGTCCCTCCTGAGGACTGGTGCCCAGAACTGGACAGCATACTCCAGGTACGGGCGGACCAGAGTCTTGTAGAGCGGGAGAATTATCGTTTTATCTCTGCAGTTGATCCCCCTTTTAATGCATGCCAATATTCTGTTTGCTTTATTAGCAGCAGCTTGGCATTGCATGCCATTGCTGAGCCTATCATCCACTAGGACCCCCAGGTCCTTTTCCATCCTAGATTCCCCCAGAGGTTCTCCCCCCAGTGTATAGATTGCATTCATATTTTTGCCACCCAAATGCATTATTTTACATTTTTCTACATTGAACCTCATTTGCCATGTAGTCGCCCACCCCATTAATTTGTTCAGGTCTTTTTGCAAGATTTCCGCATCCTGCGGAGAAGTTATTGCCCTGCTTAGCTTAGTATCGTCTGCAAATACAGAGATTGAACTGTTTATCCCATCCTCCAGGTCGTTTATGAACAAATTAAATAGGATTGGTCCCAGCACAGAACCCTGGGGAACCCCACTACCCACCCCTGACCATTCTGATTTTCATGTCTCTGTGTGTGTGTGTCTCTGGTATGTGTCAGCTCATCCGCATCTTCCACCGTTAACTGAAATTGGGATCTGCTTGCTGTCTCTGTGTGTGTGTGTCTCTGGTATGTGTCAGCTCATCCGCATCTTCCACCGTTAACTGAAATTGGGATCTGCCTGCTGTCTCTGTGTGTGTGTGTCTCTGGTATGTGGCCTTCTCTATCTGCTGCCCTGTGCGAACAACCATGACATTATTTGTTTTTCTGAACTGTCTTACCTAAGTTTTATGTGTTGATCTTGTCTTGGCCTCTTGCTATTCTGACTTTTGAAGCAAAAAGTTCACTTTGATTGCTAGGCACTCTTATAGTCACTCATGATTAATTAACGAACTTCAACCCCACCCTTATAACAGTATATATTTGAGCATCCTTAAGGGGTCAGCACATTGCTGGGG
Organism: Aquarana catesbeiana; assembly: GCF_042186555.1. Taxonomy (NCBI): domain Eukaryota; kingdom Metazoa; phylum Chordata; class Amphibia; order Anura; family Ranidae; genus Aquarana; species Aquarana catesbeiana. Next base: position 38,813,671 of record NC_133324.1, read on the forward strand.
GGAGCACATTGCAGGGGCTTCTATCTCTAAGTGATTCTTTCTACAAGTGATATGCACTTCATTCTCTGCACTTCAGCGATTGCACAAAGCAAACAAATACAGCAATCTGCACTGGAAAGCAGCTAACAGACTGCAGGTGACCCTGTCTCTCTATTAAGCTCTCCTTCCACTCTGTAACATGCACTCTCTACCACTACTTCTGACACTCCTGTCCTCTCTCCTCAAACTCTCTTACCTTCACCCCCCCTCTCCACCCGCCTGCTTATACATATCACCCAGCCTTCTGTCTTTCCCCTACTACTGCTCTTACCAACTCTCGCTCATTCTACATCCATACACTGATAAAACCTCCAGTACTCTGAGACATGCCCCTTCACATAAATCACAGTCCCACATTACCTCCCTCACCCTCCTGCTTCTCCTAATCTCTGGTGACATATCCCCAAACCCTGGGCCACCATCATCTGTCCTTGCCCAACGCTCCCATCCCCCTACACCCTCTGGCAGGAGCCGCAACCCACAGAACTTGGTCTCTATTCATCTTTCCAATACCAGCCCCCCCTTTTCCTGTGCCCTGTGGAATGCACGTTCTGTCTGCAACAAACTCACCGCCCTCCACGACCTCTTCATCACAAATTCCTTTAACCTACTTGCCATTACTGAAACCTGGCTTCATGAATCGGATACTATTTCTCCTGCTTCCCTCTCCCATGGGGGCCTTCTCTGGACTCACTCCCCCAGACCAAGTGGACGGAAGGGAGGTGGAGTGGGAATCCTTCTAGCTCCATGCAGCACCTATCAGGTTCTTCACCCACCTCCCTCTCTGATACTCTCCTCTTTTGAGGCACACTGCATTCGTCTTTTCTCTCCCATTTCTCTAAGAATTGCTGTCATCTACCGGCCCCCTGGACCGGTATCAGCCTTTCTTGATGACTTCTCTGCCTGGCTACCCTACTTTCTCTCTTCTGAAATCCCCACAATTATTCTTGGGGACTTCAACATCCCTGTCAACACTAACACTACTATTACTTCTAAACTTCTCAGTCTAACCTCATCGCTTGACCTGAAGCAATGGATACAGGCTCCTACCCACTCCAATGGCAACACCCTTGACCTTGCCTTCTCCTATCTGTGCACTCCGTGCAACCTTTCCAACAATCCACTCCCACTCTCTGATCACCACCTTATTAGTTTTGCTCTCTCCTTGTCTTCCACCTCTTCTCCCTCCAACCGCCTAACAGTTACACACAGAAACCTTCGCCACCTCAACCCTTCTCTTCTCTACTCTGCTACTGATCACCTCTATGACAAAATTTCCCCCCTGTCCTGCCCCAACCTAGCTACTTTCGTTTACAACAGCTCACTGTCTTCCTCCCTAGACAAGCTGGCCCCCCTCACTACACGCAGAATTAGGCCCCGACTGCTACAACCCTGGCAAACAGATGACACCAGAAGTCTCAGAAAACGTAGCCGCGCTCTTGAGCACCTGTGGCATAAGACTAAGACCCAGGAAGACTTCACACAATATAAATCTGCCCTCCTAAAATACTACTCCTGCCTTCACACTGCCAAACAGACCTACTTTATCACACTCATCAACACCTTCTCATCCAGTCCACGTCAACTCTTCTCTACCTTCAACACTCTACTCTGTCCTCCACTGCCTCCACCCACCAACTCACTCACTGCCCAGGAGATTGCCAATCACTTCAAAACTAAGATTGATACAATTCATGAGGAGATTGCCAATGCGCAAAAACCTCCCCCATGCAACACCCCATGTCCACAGATACAATCATTACTTCCCTCATTCAACCCTGCTACTACTACTGAGGTTGCTAAACTTTTATCTAGCACTCATCTAACCACTTGCCCCCTGGATCCTGTTCCCTCGCAAATGCTACGCTCACCCTCTGACCCGATTCTACGCTCTCTAACTCACATTTTCAACCTCTCCCTCTCTTGTGGCATCTTCCCAAACTCTCTAAAACATGCGCTAGTCACCCCCATACTAAAAAAGCCCTCACTGGATCCCACCAATCTCAACAACTTACGTCCCATCTCCTTACTCTCCTTCTCCTCCAAACTTCTTGAAAGACTGGTCTACAACCGATTAAGCGACCATCTGACCATGAATAAACTTCTTGATCCCCTTCAGTCCGGTTTTCGCCCTCAACACTCCACGGAAACTGCTCTCTTTAAACTCTCAAATGACCTACTAATGGCTAAAGCCAATGGACACTATTCTGTACTACTTCTCCTGGATCTCTCTGCTGCCTTTGACACAGTGGACCACCCCCTCCTCCTCAAAAAACTCCACTCCTTTGGTCTCCGTGACTGTACTCTTCGCTGGTTCTCATCCTACCTATCCCACCGCTCCTTCAGTGTCACTTACAACTCTACTTCCTCCTCTCCTCTTCCTTTTTCCGTCGGGGTCCCCCAAGGTTCTGTTCTCGGACCTCTCCTTTTCTCAATCTACACCACCTCCTTGGGTCAGTTGATTGCCTCCCACGGCTTTAAATATCATCTCTACGCTGATGACACCCAAATCTATCTCTCCACCCCCCAGCTCTCTCCATCTGTCTCCTCACGCATTACCAACTTATTAGCAGACATATCAGCCTGGATGTCACATCACTTTCTCAAACTCAACCTATCCAAAACCGAGCTCATGATATTTCCTCCCTCAGGTGCCACTTCCCCTGATCTCCCTGTCAAGATCAACGGCTCAACTATCAACCCATCTCCCCACGCCAAGGTCCTAGGTGTAATCCTGGACTCTGAACTAACCTTTCGACCCCACATTCTATCACTATCCAAAGCTTGCCGCCTCTGTCTTCGCAACATCTCCAAGATACGCCCCTTCCTAACCAATGACACCACAAAGCTTCTAATCCACTCCCTGGTCATCTCCCGCCTTGACTACTGCAACTCCCTCCTCATTGGTTTACCTCTAAATAGGCTATCCCCACTTCAGTCCATCATGAACACTGCGGCCAGGCTCATCCACCACACAAACCGCTCAGCGTCTGCTACACCCCTCTGCCAATCCCTCCATTGGCTGCCACTCAGTCACCGAATTAAATTCAAGATACTAACTATAACTTACAAAGCCATCCACAACCTGGCCCCTAGCTACATCTCTAACCTAGTCACAAAATACCAACCTAATCGTTCTCTTCGCTCCTCCCAAGACCTCCTGCTCTCAAACTCCCTTGTCACCTCATCCCATGCTCGCCTTCAGGACTTCTCCAGAGCCTCCCCCATCCTCTGGAATGCTCTTCCCCAATCCGTCCGATTTTCTCCTACCTTATCCACTTTCAGACGATCCCTGAAAACTCATCTCTTCAGAGAAGCCTATCTGGCCCCCACCTAACAACTGTACATTTATCTTCTCAATCAGCACATCACCCACAGTTATTACCTCTTGTATCTCTTGACCTTCCCTCTTAGATTGTAAGCTCTAAGGAGCAGGGCCCTCTGATTCCTACTGTATCAAATTGTATTGTATTTGTACTGTCTACCCTCAAGTTGTAAAGCGCTACGTAAACTGTTGGCGCTATATAAATATTGTATAATAATAATAATAAATAATAATATTGCAAATTTGTATTCTACCGGGCTGTTGTTAAAATATGGTGTTGATCCCTATAGTTCAACAAGCAGAGAAGCAAGGGATGTGGAAAGGTCCCAGGTTTAGGGGATCGAATGGAAATTCTGTGTGCTCGCTCTACCACAAAAGTGGCTTGCATATCTATAAGCCCCAGGACATTTATTAGCAGCCTTTCTGCAAACTCCACTGGTTTAACCCCCTCTGCTTGTTCTGGCAAGCCCATAATACGGATGTTATTTCTCCTCAATCTACTTTCTGTATCCACGGCTCTTTCCTGCAAAGCACAGATTTGTTCTTTTACATTTTGCAGTTCTTTATTATCTGTTCTCACTGTGTCTTCCACCGTTGAGATTTGGACTTCAGCCTCTGATATCCTTGATTTAACCTTATCAAATTCATGCCTCATTATATTAATATCAATTGCCAATGAATCAATTTTTGCTGTAAGGGTCCCAGTGCATGTCTTAATAGCTGTCATTATATCGAGCTAGAGGGAACAGACTCCATCCTCTTTTCTATAACTGTCTGTGTGCTTGCAAATATTGTCGCCCGGGGGGGGGGGGATTTTACAGCTGGTTTGTTTGTTGATTTAGCTGCTGATGAAGAGGAAGAGGAACATGGAATATCTGTTTGTGCTCTGGTAGAGTGTGGCTTACCTGAGGCCATCAAGGCTCGCTGTTATGGAAGCACTACATTTTGTCAGCTGTTTCTGATAGCCGCGCTCCTGTGTTTCTGTCCTTATCTCAACCTCCTCTTTAAACTTTCTGAAGCCCTCAGGCTGTTCCAGGGACTTGCGGCTCTGATCTATCCATCCGTTTGGAAGTGTACACTGTGGGGGAAGTTTGCCAGGACTCTCAGCTTTAACCACTCGGCTCCTATGTCTCCTAATCACCACTTGAAGGGGGTCAGCTGGCTCTGATATCTCTCACTGGAAGCCTCATGAAATCCAAGCACTGACTCACAGCACAGCCTAGGCCTATAGGCAACCTTCTGTGATCTCACATCCTCCACTAACAGGCTGGTCTTTCTCTCTGTGTCTTCTGCTCAGCTTTGTGCATTGAGAGTGGAGACAAGATGACACACTTCTGGTCCCAAACTGCCAGTACAGGAAGTTGTGATCTACCAGACCGCCATCATGTGTTCCAGCACCTGGAAGGGAACAGATAGTAGCCCAGTGCTCTGTTTTATTTCATTTTATCCAATTTTAATTTATAATGAGTGGTATGTGAATAAGAAATATGGGACTAAATCCTGGAGCATCCTTATGTTGTGCTGGAAGGTGAAGTGTATTTAGTGCAATTCATAATAGTATAAATGGACACGACTGTGTAATAAGTTATTGATTGGGCTCAATTGTGGAGTTTGGTATGTTGTGTGCCACTAGGATCATGCAACTTGGGACCATCAGGTGTTCATACCATCAGGTGCAGGGCTGTGACACTGTGGGGGTGGAGGACACAGTTGGACACCGTGGAGGGTGGAGGACACAGTTGGACACTCTTGGGATGGAGGACACTGTGGGGGTGGAGGACACAGTTGCACACCGTGGGGGGTGGAGTACACAGTTGAACACTGTAGGGGTGGAGGGCACAGTTGAACACTGTGGGGGGTGGGGGACACAGTTGGACAGTGTGGAGGGGTGGAGGACACAGTAGGACAGCGTGGGGGGTGAGGGACACAGTTGGACAGCGTGGGGGGATGGAGGACACAGGGGGACACCATGGGGGGTGGAGGACACAGTTGGGCACCATGAGGGGTGGAGGAAAGAGGGGGACAGTATGGGGTGTGGAGGACACAGTGGGGGGTGGAGGACAGAGGGGGACAGCGTGGGGGGTTGAAGAACACAGTGGGTGGTGGAGGAAAGAGGGGGGCAGCATGGGAGGGAGGACACAGTGAGGGTGGAGGACAGAGGGGGACAGTGTGGGGGGTGGAGGACACAGTGGGGGACGGAGGACAGAGAGGGACAGTGTGGGGGGTAGAGGATACACTGGGGGGTGGAAGACACAGTGGGGGGTGGAGGACAGTGGGGGACATCGTGGGTGGTGGAGGTCAAAGTGGGGGTGGAGGACTGAGGGGGACAGCGTGGGGGGTGGAGGATACAGTGGGGGGTGGAGGACAGAGGGAGACAGTGTGGGGTGGAGGACACAGGGGGACAGCGTGGGGGGTGGAGGACACGGGGGGGTGGAGGACAGAGGGGGACAGCATGGGGGGAAACAGGAGAGTATCATGAGGCCTCCTGCGATCCTGCTGGGGCCCGGGCCCCCCTACATCTGTACTGGCTGCCTCTGCTCCCCCCTCCCCAGTGATGGCGATAGTACCTCACCCGATGCCTGCAATAAGAACTCTCCAGGCCGCGCTGTTCTCTGCTGGGCCCTCCGCTCTTCTCGTCCGTCCCAGATGATGTCATCTACAAGCACCTGGGTTAGACGGGAGGGAAGGAGGGGCCGGCATGGAACAGCACGCTGTGAGAGGTCCTATTGCAGCCACTTCCAGTGCTGGTGTTGCAGAGCCTGTCATGGGGCCACACAGTGCTGATAGGTCAGTCCACCCCTGCAGTACAGCAGTGCTCAAAGTAATGGCTGTGCGGGCCCCGCATCCATTACTTTGACAGGCTGTCACTCAAACTGGCCCACTGAGCCATCGGCCCACTGGGAAACTCCCGGTAGTCCTGATGGCCAGTACATGCCTGATCAGGTGTCTCTGACTTCTTTCCCTCTCCCCTTCCCCTCCCACTTAGGGAGATGTGGCAGGACTCATGTATTACTCTAATATAGGGAGGTGAAAGGTGGTTCTGTCATCTGTTTGTACCTATAAGGTTGGAGGGCGGACTTCTGGTTTCTGAATTTATGATACGCTACCATTCTATTTTGGTTTGTGATTATATTTTATCTTTCAACAAAGTGCTTTAGATGATGCACTAGGTGTTTGTGCTATTTTGCTTTTTGTTTGAACAGTTCAAGATTGCCCAATCTGAGGAGGACTGAATCGCTACAATCATTAAGTCTGAGTTGCACAGCAGTCATTGCATTTGCACATCTTATGGCTAGCTTCTCTGCGATGTATTAGAAAGGTGTAGACATGGCGCTAATTCTTCTCTGGGTGTGGGGTCAAAATATAAATGGATGTGACACAAATATATAGAGAGGATAGAGGACCTTCACACGATACATCACTTTATTCAATGGACTTATTGTAAATCATGTATCATGTGAATTAATTTCTTTTTACATATTTTCAGTTGTTTTTTTTTTGTTTAACACAGAGATTTTTATATATTTTTATTTTGATTGGTATTTCTTAATTCTTTATGTCATTTTGTTCACTTTTTCATGTGTAAACTTAAATTCACATTTTTATTCACGATGAATATATGCTTTTTGCATTGGCCTTTGTGAGATAGGATTAACCTCATTGGCCACTTCACATACACAGAGGAACAGAGGTCCTCTATCCTCTCTATATATTTTATGTATGTTAGCACACATTGCAGCTAATAGTTTGCTACCCCAAAGGGTGTAACACACCAATTGGACATCCCAGAGGGTGTAATACATTAAGTTGGATACATTTGGTCACTTGTTTGTTTTTTGCTTTTTGCACTTTTATTTTTATTTGTATCAAAACATAATATTGTGGAATATTCTTTATTAGTCAGAGGGTGTAACACATTTACCATTTATTTATTATTTTTCTCCAAACACTTATAAAGGCTCACCCCACTGTTCACACCCCCTGTACCTCTGATCTGTAAAGGCAGAGGGTGTAGCACCAAAATTTCCACCTTTCTCTCTCTTTTGACCACAAGGCCTGTCTCACTGATTACAAAAGGTTTTCTTTAATCATTATTTTCACTTCAACTACAGGGTAGATCTCTAACAATTTCATACCATCACTTAACTCCCATTTCTACATTTGTGTCACAACTATTTATATTTTGACCCCACACCCAGAGAAGAATTAGCGCCATGTCTACACCTTTCTAATACATTTCCTCTGCTCCACTAAGGTGGTAGCATTTGGTAGAGGCAGCAATTCTTTTTGCAATACTAGGGCACCTATCTGCCCATCTACATTTTCATTTTTTTCCTCCATTGTGTTTGTGGATTCCGTGGCGCAGTATCATGTAACGTTTTTCATTAGCTTCTCTGTGAATACTTAGTGCTGAGGTGTCAAGTTTCTATTGTTTTCTATTGTTCTATGATACATTTTGGATGGTCACACTTCCTAAGATTTTTTACTATTTTATGGCTCTGCTGATACGCTTACCAAACTCGTTTTTCATAGATATTAAATGAATGTTATCTAAATTTATCTGCAAGGCAAATTCACTTATTTTAGACCAAGATAAATGTTGGTTCCTCCTGTCTCTTTTGAAGAAATGGAGTGTGATAGAGCAATCTGTTGCTACCACAGGTACTCTAAAGAATCTCTTATTGGCTTAATCTGCAAATAATTTACTAACCATCCCACTATCTCCGCAACTCCTCAAGAGTGGGAATACCTTCTTAAATCACCCCCAAGAACATAAGATTTGTATTTCTTTACCGTTGGAAATTTTTAGATTCCTCACCCAACATATTTCTTTTAAACACTGGCTTCCTGTAGGTAAATACACCATTGATGGCATAATCTATAATAGAAAACATAAATCTTTTGAATTATTTCCAACTTACTTGCTCTTTCCAACTCAGGATTACATTGCATATGCTACATTAACCACTTCCTGTCCGGCCTATAGCAAAATGACGGGCGGGTGGGGGTTCCGTTATCCTGACTGGACGTCATGTGACCTCTTTCAAGATAACAGCCGGAAAACGCAGCGCTGCGATCGGTGGGGCGGCGTGTCAGTCTGACACACCGTAGCACCGATCTTGATAAAGAGCCTCTGACGGAGGCTCTTTACCACGTGATCAGTAGTGTCCAATCACGGCTGATCACAATGTAAACAGGAAAAGCCATGTATCAGCTTTTCCTTACTCGCGTCTGACAGGCACGAGTAGAGGAGAGCCGTACGGCTGCTTTCCTATCCATCCCCCGAGGATGCCCACTTCAGGGATGCCACCAGGACCACCAGGGATTGCCACCACTGATGACCACCAGATATGCCACCCATACATACACTGACCTACATACACTGACCTATCTACTAGGGATGAGCTTTGAGTTCGAGTCAAACTCATGTTCGCACCGAACAGCGAACAATTTGGGGTGATCGCGGCAAATTTGAATACCGTGGAACACCCTTTAAAAGTCTATGGGAGAAATCAAAAGTGCTAATTTTAAAGGCTTATATTCATGGTATTGTCATAAAAAGTGTTTGGGGACCTGGGTACTGCCCCAGGGGACATGGATCAATGCAAAAAAAAGTTTTAAAAATGGACGTTTTTTCGGGAGCAGTGATTTTAATAATGCTTAAAGTGAAACAATAAAAGTGTAATATCACTTTAAATTTCGTACCTGGGGGGTGTCTATAGTATGCCTGTAAAGGGGCGAATGTTTCCCGTGATTAGAACAGTCTGACAGCAAAATGACATTTCAAAGGAAAAAAAGTCATTTAAAACTACTCGCAGCTATTAATGAATTGCCGGTCTGACAATACACATAAAAGTTCATTGATAAAAATGGAATGGGAATTCCCCACAGGAGAACCGCGAACCAAAATTAAAAAAACAAAAATGACGTGGGGGGTCCCCCTAAATTCCATACCAGGCCCTTCAGGTCTGGTATGGATATTAAGGGGAACCCCGGCCAAAATTAAATAAAAAAAAACGGTGTGGGGTCCCCCCAATAATCCATACCAGACCCTTATCCAAGCACGCAATCTGGCAGGCCACAGGAAAAGAGGGGGGGACGAGAGAGCGCCCCCCCTCCTGAACCGTACCAGGCCACATGCCCTCAGCATTGGGAGGGTGCTTTGGGGTAGCCCCCCAAAACACCTTGTCCCCATGTTGATGGGTACAAGGGCCTCATCCCCACAACCTTTGGCCAGTGGTTGTGTGGGTCTGCGGGCAGGGGGCTTATCGGAATCTGGAAGCCCCCTTTAACAAGGGGACCCCCAGATCCCGGCCCTCCCCCCTGTGTGAAATGGTAAGGGGGTACAAAAGTACCCCTACCATTTCACATAAAAACTGTCAAAAATGTTAAAAATGACAAGAGACAGTTTTTGACAATTCCTTAATTTAAATCTTCTTTCTTCTATCTTCTTTTGGTTTCTTCCTCCATGTTCTTCTTCTTCTGGTTCTTCTGGTTCTTCTGGTTCTTCCTCTGGTGTTCTCGTCTGGCATCTTCCTCTGCGGCGTCTTCTTCCCTTCTTCTCCTTGGGCCGCTGCACATCCAAGATGGCATGGAGGGAGCTCCCGCTGTGTGACGCTTCTCTCTTCATCTTTTTCTCCTTATCTTTTTCTCTTCATCTTCTTCTCTTCATCTTCTTGTCTTCATCTTCTTTTCGATCCACTCCGCATCCATGATGGCATGGAGGGAGGCTTCCGCTGTGTGACGCTTCTCCTCTTCTGACGGTTCTTAAATAATGGGGGGCGGAGCCACACAGTGACCCCGTCTCCTCTGACACACGGGGACTTGACGGAGACTTCCCTGTGGCATTCCCCGTGACGTCAGAAGGGGGCAGGGTTACATAACGGGTGATAGATGCGGAGCGGCCCGAAAAGAAGATGAAGACAAGAAGATGAAGACAAGAAGATGAAGAGAAGAAGATGAAGAGAAAAAGATGAAGAGAAAAAGATGAAGAGAAAAAGATGAAGAGAGAAGCGTCACACAGCGGGAGCCTCCCTCCATGCCATCATGGAAGAAAGCGCGGAGCAGTAATGAAGGCGACAAGACTCTTCAGAGCAAGCATGGTGGTAAGAAGAAAGTACAGAGCGGTAATGAAGGGAATGAAGGTGATAAGAATGGGATGTGCAGAGCAGTAATGAAGGTGACAAGAAAGTGCAGAGCGGTAATCAAGGGGACAAGAAAGTGCAGAGCGGTAATGAAGGTGACAAGAATGTGCAGAGCAAGCATGGTGGTAAAAACAAAGTACAGAGCGGTAATGAAGGTGACAAGACTGTTCAGAGCAGGAATTGTAAGAATAAGGTTGTGAAGAAAATAACTATTGAGCCGAAGAAGGAAATTGTAGAAAAGCATGACCGCGGTATTTGTGTGACTGATCTGGCCTTGGAGTACAAGATGGTGAAGTCGACAATCTTGACTATTATGAAGAAGAAAGCTGCCATCAAAGGAACTGATGTTGGAAAAGGAGTAACAATGTTAACCAAGCAGAGGACACAAGTGCTGGAAGAGGTGGAAAAACTTTTTTTTAGTGTGGTTGAATGAGAAACAACTGGCAGGTGATAGTGTTAGTGAAGCTATGATCTGTGAAATAGCCAAGAAAATGAACAGTGATTTATTGAAAAAACAACCCTCTACAAGTGCATCAAGTGAAGAATTTAAAGCCAGTAGAGGGTGGTTTGAAAAATTCCGCAAGAGAAGTGGCATCCACAGTGTGACAAGACATGGTGAGCCTTCCAGTTCTGACAAGGCCAGAGCAGAAGCCTACAAGAAAGAATTTGCGCAATTCGCAAAAACAGAAGGATACATCGCTCAACAGTGATGAAACAGGGCTCTTCTGAAAAAAGATGCCGAACAGAACCTATATCATGCAGGAGGAAAAGGCACTGCTGGGGCACAAGCCCATGAAGGACAGATTCACCCTTTTGCTGTGTGTGAACGCAAGCCCCAATCTGAAGATTAGCCTGGAGGAAACTGTGGCCAGAATGTGTCACTGAACGTGACTTTGAAGGGACTGATGCAGAGGTAGTGGAAGAGATTGTGTCCATGGGCAACGTTATGGGTCTGGATGTTGATGGTGCAGACATAGAGGCACTTGTTGAAGAACATAAGGAGGAGCTGACCACAGAAGAACTTTCTGTACTCCACAGTGAGCAGCAGAAGGTGCTTATTGAGGAGCATTCCACTGAGGAAGAGGAAGACAGGGAGGCAGTTAGCAGTGATGCCATAAAATCCATTATTGAAAAAAGGAATGAGTGCCATGATGTTTTAGAGAAGCACCACCCCAACATAACTGTAACGAACATAGTGTTAAATCTGATGAACTATAATGTGGATTCTCATTTCCGGAGGGTTATGCAGCACAGGAAAAGACAAGTGACATTGAACTGATTTTTCACCAAAACTGAGCCTGCGGCTAAGAGAAAAAGAAGAGAGGAGAACCCTGAAGGAGATCTCCCCAATGTCCTTATGGAGGGGGTCTCCGAACAATAACCGCCTTCCACCCACCTTCCCCCACACCAGAAGTCGTCTCAAGCAAGGTTAGTATTCTTTCTCTCTTCATACTGTACTGTACTTTGTTTCATATTTTTGTGGTGCAAAAACGAAAAAAGTTCAGAGAACCCTATGGGAAAGTTTGCCTCAGTAAGCGGCCAATTCAGCTTGCGACCAGAGTCGTTTCACAAATTAAGTTTGTGAACCGAGGTATCACTGTATCTATACCGTATATTGTGCACTGTTCAAACAAATGAAAGGAACACTTTTTAATCAGAGTATAGCATAAAGTCAACTAAACTCCTGGGATATTGATCTGGTCAGTTAAGTAGCAGAGGGAGTTGTTAATCAGTTTCAGCTGCTTTGGTGTTAATGAAATTAACAACAGGTGCACTAGATGGGCAACAATGAGATGACCTTCAAAAAAGGAATGTTTCAGCCCGGGTTCACACCTATGCGAATTATATGCGGCTTACAACGCATCCAATTCGCAGGACATTTTAAAATATATTCATATGAATGCATCTGGTTCACATATGTGCATTGCATTCGCACTGCACATTGCACAAAAATCGTGTGCGTTTTCTGGGCATTGCGTTGCGAATTACAAGCCCAGTATCTTCTATGGGAACGCATCTGATTCGCAGATGCATTGCGTTCTGAACATGGAGTTTCTCCTTCTCCTCACTACACCTCCCCCTCTCCCCCTCCCCTCTCCCTGCTCTCTGATCCGCAGCTGAAACGCAGATGAACCTTTGAACAAGTTATTTTTATCTCGCCAGTGAAACCTAAGCTTCAGTTCGCACCGCACATGTGTGAAACCGGGCTTACAGGTAGAAGCCACTGACATTTTTTTTTTCCCTACTCATCTTTTCTGACTGTTTTTCAAGTTTTGCACTTGGCTAGGGTCAGTGTCACTACTGGTAGCATGAGACGATACCTGGACCCTATAGAGGTTGCACAGGCAGTCCAACTCCTCCAGGATGGCACATCAATACGTGACCAGGGCCGGACTGGGAATAAAAACCAGCCCTGGAAATTATTTCATACCAGCCCCATAGTATTTTTATACCAGCCCAACCGCATAACGTCGTTATTTTCTTGTTCACAAAAGGGAAAACCATGCATTTTAAAGCACATTTGAAGTGTATTATATATAGATAAGAGAGACATGGCTTTTACAAACAGCAGCATTTTTTTTCAAGGCAAAAATCATGCCATTTACTGGCACATTTTTTATTGACACTGCAAAAAAAAGGTGCCGTAAATGGCAGTTTTCAGTGCAAATATCAATATTTAAGCTATAAACTGCTATTAGCAATGTGTTAAGTTAAACAAAAGTCAAAAACCATATTTCTCCATTTACATGAAAGTCAGATTAATATAACCCAACACAGAGTTCCCCCTTATATCAGAAGGATTCCCCTTTACAGTGCAAGGGAACTCTGACATAAAGGGGAACATTGCAGATCATGATCTAAGCGGGAACTCTGATATAAAAGGGGGGCACTGGTGACCAGAGACCCCACTTATATCAGAGTCCACTGTATTCCCCTTTACATCAGAGATCCCCCTTGCACTGTAAGGTGGAATCCTGCAGACTATGATGTAAAGGGGATCTCTGGGAATGTGGGGAGGACTCTGGTGACCAGAGAGTACCTTCCGCAGAAAGAAAACACTAAGGTACGGGGGTTTACTAATATAAGGGGGAAACCTTTATATCAGTGCCCCCTTACAATATTGTATTGACCCCCCCCCCCTCAGATAGGCCTGGCGGCGCTGTCACTGACCTCCTCTCAGGTGCACCTTACAGGGCTCAGTCAGTCTGGTTTTATCCCGTAGTTTCCTCTCCACAGTCCATACATGTCTGACTTCTCCCATGGCCCCCATCCCTGCGGCACTCCCACTCTTGACTCCACTCCACTGCAGACGTGATATAAGACAAGAGATGGTCAGAGGCTGCGGATGGTACAGGGGAGGTCAGAGGCTGCGGATGGTACAGGGGAGGTCAGAGGCTGCGGATGGTACAGGAGAGGTCAGAGGCTGCGGATGGTACAGGAGAGGTCAGAGGCTGCCAAAGGTACAGGGGAGGTCAGAGGCTGCCGATGGTACAGGGGAGGTCAGAGGCTGCCGATGGTACAGGGGAGGTCAGAGGCTGCCGATGGTACAGGGGAGGTCAGAGGCTGCCGATGGTACAGGGGAGGTCAGAGGCTGCGGAGGGGACGACAGGAGAGGTCAGAGGCTGCGGAGGGGATCACAGGAGGGGTCAGAGGCTGTGGGGGGGATGTCAGGAGATCAGAGGCTGCGGAGGGGACGACAGGAGAGGTCAGAGGCTGCGGGGGGATGACAGGAGGTCAGAGGCTGCGGTGGGGATGACAGGAGGTCAGAGGCTGCAGGGGGATGACAGGAGGTCAGAGGCTGCGGGGGGATGACAGGAGGTCAGAGGCTGCGGGGGGATGACAGGAGGTCAGAGGCTGCGGGGGGATGACAGGAGGTCAGAGGCCGCGGGGGGATGACAGGAGGTCAGAGGCTGCGGGGGGATGGCAGGAGGTCAGAGGCTGCGGGGGGGATGGCAGGAGGTCTGAGGCTGCGGGGGATGGCAGGAGGTCAGAGGCTGCGGAGGGGAGGGGGGATTACAGGAGGTCAGAGGCTGCGGGGGGATGACAGGAGGTCAGGGGCTGCAGGGGGATGACAGGATGTCAGAGGCTGCGGGGGGATGACAGGAGGTCAGAGGCTGCGGGGGGATGACAGGAGGTCAGAGGCTGCAGGGGGATGACAGGAGGTCAGATGCTGCAGGGGGCGGACAGGAGGCCAGAGGCTGCAGGGGGATGACAGGAGGTCAGAGCCTGCAAGGGGATGACAGGAGGTCAGAGGCTGCAGGGGGATGACAGGAGGTCAGAGGCTGCGGAGGGGAGGGGGGATTACAGGAGGTCAGAGGCTGCGGGGGGATGACAGGAGGTCAGAGGCTGCAGGGGGATGACGGGAGGTCAGAGGCTGCGGGGGGATGACAGGAGGTCAGAGGCTGCGGGGGGATGACAGGAGGTCAGAGGCTGCAGGGGGATGACAGGAGGTCAGAGGCTGCAGGGGGATGACAGGAGGTCAGAGGCTGCAGGGGGGGGGACAGGAGGTCAGAGGCTGCGGAGGGGAGGGGGGCGGACAGGAGGCCAGAGGCTGCAGGGGGATGACAGAAGGTCAGAGGCTGCAGGGGGATGACAGGAGGTCAGAGGCTGCAGGAGGTCAGAGGCTGCAGTGGGGGCAAGAGGTCAGAGGCTGCAGGGGGGGCAGGAGGTCAGAGGCTGCAGGGGGGGCAGGAGGTCAGAGGCTGCAGGGGGGGCAGGAGGTCAGAGGCTGCAGTGGGGGCAGGAGGTCAGAGGCTGCAGGGTGGCAGGAGGTCAGAGGCTGCAGGGGGGGCAGGAGGTCAGAGGCTGCAGTGGGGGCAGGAGGTCAGAGGCTGCAGGGGGGGCAGGAGGTCAGAGGCTGCAGGGGGGGCAGGAGGTCAGAGGCTGCAGGAGGTCAGAGGCTGCAGTGGGGGCAGGAGGTCAGAGGCTGCAGTGGGGGCAGGAGGTCAGAGGCTGCAGTGAGGACAGAGGCTGCCGTGGGGGCAGGAGGTCAGAGGCTGCAGGGGGGGCAGGAGGTCAGAGGCTGCAGTGGGGGTAGGAGGAGGAGGCCACCAGATGAGTACTCACTGCGGTACTTTTAAAAATGGCGCCATCATGTCACTGCACATGCGCCTGCATTTCCGATAATTGCCGAGTGTGTACGGACTTTCCCGAGCACGGCTAGCTCGGGAAAGCCCGTACACACTTCCGAGAATAGCACTAGCGCATGCGCAGTTGCATGTCAGCCTGGCGGCCAAGCAGCCATATTTCTTTCAGGCGCCGCTGCCCTCACAGCGGCACCAGGGGCAGCCAGACAGCCGGCCCACCGGGGGGGATTTCCCGGTATCCCGGTAGAGAGGTCCGGCCCTGTACGTGACATTGCTAGAAGGTTTGCTGTGTCTCCCAGCACAGTCTCAAGAACATGCAGGATATTTCAGGAGACAGGCAGTTACTCTAGGAGAGCTGGACAGGGCCCTAGAAGGTCCTTAACCCATCAACAGGACTGGTATCTTCTCCTTTGTGCAAGGAGGAACAGGTGAGAACTGTTAGGGCCCTACAAAATGACTTCCAGCAGGGTGGTGTGAAAGTCTCTAACCAAACAATCAGAAACAGACTTCATGTGGGTGGCCTGAGGGCCCAACATCCTCTAGTGCAGGGATATGCAATTAGCGGACCTCCAGCTGTTGCAAAACTACAAGTCCCATCATTCCTCTGACTCTGGGTGTCATGGTTGTGGCTGTCAGAATCTTGCTGTGCCTCATGGGACTTGTAGTTCTGCAACAGCTGGAGGTCCGCTAATTGCATATCCCTGCTCTAGTGGCTCACTGCCCATAACCTTGGAGCTCAATTGGCATTTGCCTTTGAACGCCAGAATTGGCAGGTTTCCCACTGGTACCCTGTGCTTTTCACAGATGAAAGCAGGTTTACCCTGAGCACATGTGATAGACGTGAAAATGTCTGGAGAAGGCATGGAGAATGCTATGCTGCCTGTAACATCGTTCAGCATGACCAGTTTGGTGGTGGGTCAGTGATGGTCTGGGGAGGCATATCATTGGAGGGATGCAGAGACATCTACACAGTAGACAATGGCACTCTGGCCCATTATCAGACTATGCTGGTGCAGTGGGTTCTGGGTTCCTCCTGGTGCACGACAATGCCTGGCCTCATGTGGCAAGACTATGCAGCCAGTTCCTGGAGGATAAAGGAATTAATACCATTGAATAGACCCATGCTCACCTGATCTAAATCCAAAAGAACACCTCTAGGACATTATGTTTCAGTCCATCCGTTGCCGCCAGGTTGCACCTCAGTTTGTTAAGAAAGCTCAGCGATGCCCTGGTCCAGATCTGGGAGGAAATACCCCAAGACACCATCTGTCTTCTCATTAGGAGCAGGCCCCGACATTGTCAGGCATTCATACAAGCATGTGGGGGGCCATACAATCTACTGAGGACTATTTTGAGTTTGTGCAATGAAATTTCAGCAAATTTGACTAGCCTGCTGACTATTTTTTTCACTTTGATTTTCGGGGTGTCTATGAATTAAGCCCTCTGTAGGTTGATAATTTTCATTTCCATCAAACAATGTGGCATCCTTTCATTCCTAACACATTATCCAGTCCATGATATTTTTCCCCATTGAGATTTGATGTGTTTTCAAAGTGTTCCTTTCATTTTTTTTAGCAGTGTATATAAGTTTTACTATGTGTTACTAAACCCACAACACTAAAATCAGTCTGTATGTGCATATGTATATGAATATATGTATATTCAAGCTTGCTATACTCACTGTGGAACCTAAGGGGTTAATCACCTGCATTGTGTAAAAAAAAAAAAGCTGTTTGATCTTGTATGTACAGATCCTCCTCTTCGTCCACTGACTCTAGAACAGGTCCGGATAAGACAGAGTTACTGGAGTCAGGCTGCACAAGCTCAGCTAGGTGTGTATTGCTAGAAAGTTTGTGTTTTTTTTTCTTGGAAGAGTGCATGTGATCAGCACTGTCCAGGCAGAGGGTCAGGGGTCCTTGATCCTGATAGGACAGCTCAGTGCAGTATGAAAACTCCTCCTACAAGCTTTAACCAGGAATTGTTAGAAATCACAAGACTGCTTTATACTGCTGATGAGAAAAGGTATTTAGTAGTTTATATTTACTAAAACGATTGCATTTCCATGTTCTGTGTACTGTGGGAGGCCAGATATAGTAAATGCAGGCTCCTGGGTTTAGTAACACTTTAATGCCCTGTGCACACGGTCGGATTTTCCAACGGAAAATGTTCGATGGGAGCTTGTTGTCGGAAATTCTGACCATGTGTAGGCTCCATCGGACAGTTTCCATCTGAATTTCTGCCACATAAAATTTGAGATCTGGATCTCAAATTTTCCAACAACCAAATCCGTTCTTGTAAATTTCGATCGTGTGTACACAATTCCGACGCACAAAGTTCCACGCATGCTCAGAATCAAGTACGGAAGTGCTTGGTCTGGTAAAACTGGCATTCGTTATGGAGATAGCACATTCGTCACGCTGCAATTTTTTAAATCTTTTAATGCAGCACATTCTCTTCTTCTTTAGAATGCTAGAATAATGAAGTTGTTTTGCTGCTGATATTCACACAGAGTTCTGAAAAAAATGATTTCTTTATTATTTCTCTTGATCTCCTGAATCTTTTTTTTTTTTTTTTTGGTTTTCATCAGATCTCCATAAAAATGTATTTAATTTTGGTTTATAGTGCTTTTTTTTAATTATCAAGATCTCCTTGTTTTTTTCTAGTGCTCCCCATAATATTTTTTTTTTTTTCGTTTTGTGTGTGAAGTTACTACAACATCATTATTATCTGTATTTTTTTAACCTCAAGGAGGTTGGTTTGTGTTGGTGTCCCTTGTTAATTTGACATTGTATTTTGGAAATGTACCTGCCTACTCACAAACAAACTGTCCTTTTTGAAGTAAAACACATAGGCAAGTATTTGTGAATACAAAATAGCCATTTATTATGGGTCATAATAAAATAAAGAGGAAGGCAACGCTGGAGAAACTGGTGAAATTGGCGAAGCCTTTGTACCTGGGGCACACATCAAATATTTTACCCCCAAAATTGGAATACAAGAGATCAGGAACAGCAGCATATATGTACCCAGGCTGTGGTCATACCACAGCCTGCATCTTTTGTCAGACCAGACTGAACCCAGGCCATCACTTTCTTGTCTTTCTTCCACTCTTCCTTCCCTGCTTGATTCCAGGCTGTGGCTGTGGTGTTGGAGGTGTGGCAGGAGGTGGAGGAGGAGGATGGTCCAACTCACACAGGTGTGTTTTGGTTGTGATTTGGTCCCTCAACCCCTTATTTAGGGTCGTATACATAATTTCCTCACACAAGACGCATTGGCCCTCCTCCATTTCCTGCACTGTGCTGGCAGTCATGCAGGCAAAGGCCTCTTGAAGAGTGGGTGGCTCTGAGGGCCGCCTTAGTCTCCCGAATCAGCCCATGCACTGCCTCCTGTACATTACTCCCCTTCCTGGACCTTTTGGATGGAAGGTGAAGGGGAGGGACCTGGGATTCTGTCAGGCTACTACTGGGCCCAGCCACTCACTAGCTGCCACTTACCCCCGCCACCTCCTGGCTGACACTTACCCCGTCACTTCCTGGCTGCCACATTCCACACCCTCCTCCTGGCTGACACTTTCCTGTGTATGAAAAAAGAACATAGTTTTAGTATTTGGTTCATCAATCACACACAATTTTCAGCTCATGACTGTTGCAAATTGAATTTTAACACATATAAAAGACTATCATTCTGACGCCTGCATTTTTCCTTCTTGTCCCAAACATTTGTGGCCACTACTGTCTATTGATATGTAAAACACTTTATTAAATCAGCAATTAGTGATCAATAATAACATCTAGTTAACATCATTAATTTTACAACCAGAAATATGTTGAACAATGCTATACCTAAATCAAACTGGGCTCCTCCACTTCTTCCTGGCTGGAAGGCCCAGGTTGGACGTTGGAAGCCTCAGCTGGGGTGGAAGGAAGCGTTGGAAGGAAGAGTGGAAGGAAGGGTTGAGAGGGATTGCCTGACTTCAGTCTGGTCTGACAGAAAACGCAGTCTGTCATAGTACCACAGCCTGGGGACATAAATGGCATCTGCTGCTGCTCCTGATCTCATGGATTCCTGGACCTTATTACACCCCCTATTATAAGTGCTCCTCAGGCCACCAATTTTGGCTTTTAAATAGGTAATGTTTGCCGTGGAGACCATCGGCTTCACCAACTCCAGCAGTTTCTCCAGCTCTGCCTGCCTCTTTTGTTTATGATTATAATGCGGATGTTTCACCTGCCACAGACAGGGCAGCTCCCTGTGCTTGTCTAGGAATATAAGGGAGGAAGTTGTGGTCATTGAAGCCATTCATTTTCTCTGCAAGACACAACACAAGACAAACCCTAATGTCAGGCTAAACTTTCCTAATCTTGTCCCTATATAGGCCTCAATCCATAAGCAGTATAGACCACTGATGCCCCAAGTTCAAATTGTACCTTCGTTCTAACGATCGATACTCCTTCCTGCGCTCACAGATCGTATGTACGACGCACGTGTGTTACGCTTTATATACATTGTACATGCATGAAACTCCGCCCGCCCCTGACGTTCTTTCTAGTCTATTCACAAAAAAGGCTATTTGTACTTTCTATTCCAAAAATGTTATTACTAAAATATGTTGGTTTGTTCAAAAACCCTTTTCTAACACACATGCGAATGTGCACAGAGTAAAAATTTTAAGACTCAACAATTTGTAGCTTCTTATTTCAATGCTCAATAGCAGTTTTTGGAGTAAGTTTTTGTTTACTGTGACAATGGGGGTTATTTCCTAAAGGCAAGTTCACTTTGCACTGCAAGTGCACTTTCAAATGCACTTTTGCAGTGCACTTGGAGTGCAAAGTGGATTTTCCTTTAGTAAATAACTCCCACAGTGCTTTATAATTTGCTACAATCATGCCATTTTCGTGACTCCCCACAATTCATTCATGGTGCTGAAAATTATGATTTTTTTTATCATTAACGCATTACATACATTAACAACAAAAACAAGGTGTGTGTGTCACAGACCCACAACATAATATTTTGCAGAAGAAGAGAATGTCACCTCATGTATCAAATAAATTACGTTTGCACTATTGAAGAAAATGGCAATAAAAAGAGCCATTGGAGAACCAAGGAGACAGCTAAAAGAAACACAAGCAGTAAATCAAATGAAATATGAGTTCAGTTTATACCAAAAATATTTATTTGAGAAAAGTTTCACACATTGCCTGGCATATCAATGGCCCCCCTACCCGCAAAGTACTCAAGATACTTCTGTCTAACTTTGCGGGCACTTTGGGGGAGCAAGCCAGGACGGCCAGGTTCAAGTGTGGTCAAGGTAGTTGGATTTGGAACACCGGCCTCAGTCCCAACTGAGGCCACATAGTTTATAGCATTCTTCCGTAGGAAATTGTGGAGAATGCAACATGAAAGTACAATATGATTCAGTTTATATTCCGCCATATGGATCACTGTCAGAAATAGGTGGAACCGGGTGGCCATTATTCCAAAGGCATTTTCAACCACTCTTCTGGCTCTGGCCAGCTGGTAATTAAAAACCCTCTGGTCCGGGGAGAGGGTCCTCATCGGGAATGGCCGCAGAAGATTGTCCCCCAGTGCAAAAGCTTCATCCACGACATAGACAAACGGGAGACCCACCACATTGTCTTCCGGAGGTGGCAAGCCAAAGCTGCCATTCTGGAGCCATCTGTAAAACTCTGTCTGGGCGATGACTCCACCATCCGACATCCGGTCATATTTCCCTAAGTCCACATACAGAAACTCGCTGACACCACAGCCAACAACATTATACTATTAAACCCCTTGTAATTATAATAGTATGACCCCGAGTTGGGGGGTGGTACGATGTGGACGTGTTTCCCATCTATTGCCCCTCTGCAGTTGGGAAAATACCAGCATTGGGCAAAATGAGATGCCAGAGTCTGCCATTCCTTTGGCGTTGAAGGAAACTGTGGAGTCAAACAAGAAAAAACTAATTTTGTACATAAACATCACAAGCAGATTTAACACAAACATTCTTGGCCAACATCAGTATAACATTTATTTGAAGTAGTATTTAAAGATAAATATATAAAGTAAACTTATCAGATTCTTTACCCTCTCTGATGGCCCATTGTAAAAATTATAGGGGGTGGAGATGTTTTGGACAGGTAACCCTCTCCACTTCCATGAGAGCTGGATGCATAAATAATGTGCTTAACTTTGGCCAGCCCCTCCTTACTTACACTATTGGCAGTCCACTGGACAGGTAAGAAGTGTCATAATAAAAAAAAATATGAATACACACTGTCCAAATTGAAGCACATTTTTACATTCTGCGATTACCTATTAAGATAATAAGAGAACAAAACTTTAAACAGTACCATTTGAAAGTATTCAGGCAGGCCCTTTCACTACATGCTTTGGTGAATTCATCCATAAATATGACCACAAAAGTGGTAGGTATAGTGTGTATGGGTTTGGCAAAGTCAGCAGATAGAGTATTGGTATCGGTTGACTTAGCAGTTGGGGGGAGGGAGGGTTCCAAATGAGTTTGGGAACCTCAAAAAAAGCCTCAGTCACTCTGCATGAATTTAAGGACACAAATAACATTTGGACACTTTTAGGGGATGTTTAGATAAAGCACTACTATGGAGCTGACAAAATACATTGTTAAGTGACTAGGCTAGGTGTGTATGGGCCCAGGATAGCATGCTGGGAAGGTTAGTGAAGGCAAATATGCATGAAGGACAAAAAAGGAAGTTTAAAAAATTCCAGCATGCATGAGGACAAAGGGGCCATTCACAGCATATTACAATCATGGTAATTAGGGAATGATGAAAGAAATACAATACATTAGCAAATATTTTATGTTAAAGGAGAAATCTTACCTTAACCACTTGAGCCCCGGACTATTATGCTGCCTAAGGACCAGAGGTCTTTTTCCAATTTGGCACTGCGTCGCTTTAACTGCTAATTGCGCGGTCATGCAATGCTGTACCCAAACGAAATATGCGTCCTTTTCTTCCCACAAATAGAGCTTTCTTTTGATCGTATTTGATCACTTCTGCGGTTTTTATTTTTTGCGCTATAAACGGAAAAAGACCGAAAATTTTGAAAAAAAATGATATTTTCTACTTTTTGTTATAAAAAAATCCAATAAACTCAATTTTAGTCATACATTTAGGCCAAAATGTATTCGGCCACATGTCTTTGGTAAAAAAAATGTCAATAAGCGTATATTTATTGGTTTGCGCAAAAGTTATAGCGTCTACAAACTAGGGTACATTTTCTGTAATTTACACAGCTTTTAGTTTATGACTGCCTATGTCATTTCTTGAGGTGCTAAAATGGCAGGGCAGTACAAACCCCCACCCCAAATGACCCCATTTTGGAAAGTAGACACCCCAAGGAAATTGCTGAGAGGCATGTTGAACCCATTGAATATTTATTTTTTTTGTCCCAAGTGTTTGAATAATGACAAAAAAAAAAAATATTTACAAAAAGTTGTCACTAAATGATATATTGCTCACGCAGGCCATGGGCCTATGTGGAATTGCACCCCAAAATACATTCAGCTGCTTCTCCTGAGTACGGGGATACCACATGTGTGGGACTTTTTGGGAGCCTAGCCGCATACGGGACCCCGAAAACCAATCACCGCCTTCAGGATTTCTAAGGGTGTAAATTTTTGATTTCACTCTTCACTGCCTATCACAGTTTCGGAGGCCATGGAATGCCCAGGTGGCACAAAACCCCCCCAAATGACCCCATTTTGGAAAGTAGACACCCCAAGCTATTTGCTGAGAGGCATATTGAGTCCATGGAATATTTTATATTTTGACACAAGTTGCGGGAAGGTGACACATTTTTTTTTTTTTTTTTTGCACAAAGTTGTCACTAAATGATATATTGCTCACACAGGCCATGGGCATATGTGGAATTGCACCCCAAAATACATTCTGCTGTTTCTCCTGAGTATGGGGATACCACATGTGTGGGACTTTTTGGGAGCCTAGCCGCGTACGGGGCCCCGAAAACCAATCACTGCCTTCAGCGTTTTTAAGGGCGTGAATTTTTGATTTTACTCTTCACTGCCTATCACCGTTTCGGAGGCCATGGAATGCCCAGGTGGCACAAACCCCCCCCAAATGACCCCATTTTGGAAAGTAGACACCCCAAGCTATTTGCTGAGAGGCATGGTGAATATTTTGCAGCTCTCATTTGTTTTTGAAAATGAAGAAAGACAAGAAAAAACATTTTTTTTTCTTTTTTCAATTTTCAAAACTTTGTGACAAAAAGTGAGGTCTGCAAAATACTCACTATACCTCTCAGCAAATAGCTTGGGGTATCTACTTTCCAAAATGGGGTCATTTGGGGGGGGTTGTGCCACCTGGGCATTCCATGGCCTCCGAAACTGTGATAGGCAGTGAAGAGTGAAATCAAAAATTCACGCCCTTAGAAAGCCTGAAGACGGTGCTTGGTTTTCCTGTGCGCGGCTAGGCTCCCAAAAAGTCTCACACATGTGGTATCCCCGTACTCAGGAGAAGCAGCAAAATGTATTTTGAGGTGTAATTTCACATATTTCCATGGCATGTTTGAGCAATATATCATTTAGTGACAACTTTGTGCAAAAAAAAAAAAAAAATTTGTCTCTTTCCCGCAACTTGTGTCGCAATATAAAATATTCCATGGACTCGACATGCCTCTCAGCAAATAGCTTGGGGTGTCTACTTTCAAAAATGGGGTCATTTGGGGGGGTTTTGAACTGTCCTGGCATTTTATGCACAACATTTAGAAGCTTATGTCACACATCACCCACTCTTCTAACCACTTGAAGACAAAGCCCTTTCTGACACTTTTTGATTACATGAAAAAGTTATTTTTTTTTGCAAGAAAATTACTTTGAACCCCCAAACATTATATATTTTTTTAAAGCAAATGCCCTACAGATTAAAATGGTGGGTGTTTCATTTTTTTTTTTCACACAGTATTTGCGCAGCGATTTTTCAAACGCATTTTTTGGGGAAAAAACACACTTTTTAAAATTTTAATGCACTAAAACACACTATATTGCCCAAATGTTTGATGAAATAAAAAAGATGATCTTAGGCCGAGTACATGGATACCAAACATGACATGCTTTACAATTGCGCACAAACGTGCAGTGGCAACAAAATACATACATTTTTAAAAGCCTTTAAAAGCCTTTACAGGTTACCACTTTAGATTTACAGTGGGGGTCTACTGCTAAAATTACTGCCCTCGATCTGACCTTCGCGGTGATACCTCACATGCATGGTGCAATTGCTGTTTACGTTTGACGACAGACCGCCGCTTGCGTTCGCCTTAGCACAAGAGCAGGGGGCGACAGGGGTGCTTTTTTTTTTTTTATTATTTTTTTGATTTTTTATCTTATTTTTAAACTGTTCCTTTCATTTTTTTTTTTAATCATTTTTATTGTTATCTCAGGGAATGTAAATATCCCCTATGATAGCAATAGGTAGTGACAGGTACTCTTTTTTGAAAAAATTGGGGTCTATTAGACCCTAGATCTCTCCTCTGCCCTCAAAGCATCTGACCACACCAAGATCGGTGTGATAAAATGCTTCCCCAATTTCCCAATGGCGCTATTTACATCTGGCAAAATCTAAGTCATAAAATGCTCGTAGCTTCCGGTTTCTTAGGCCATAGAGATGTTTGGAGCCACTCTGGTCTCTGATCAGCTCTATGGTCAGCTGGCTGAATCACCGGCTGCATTTTCAGGTTCCCTGTTGAGACAGGAGAGCCAGAGAAAAACACGGAAGACGGTGGGGAGGGGGCATTCCCTCCCACGGCTTGTAAAGGCAGTCTAGAGGCTAATTAGCCGCTAGGATTGCTTTTACATGAAAGCCGACCGCTGGCTGAAAAGAATGATACCAAGATGATACCTAAACCTGCAGGCATCATTCTGGTATAACCACTCAAAGTCGTGAATGGCGTACCTGAAGACAAAAAAATGGTTAACAATAAAGCACAGTAAACGGTAAAGTATAAAAAATTGCATACCTGAAAAACAAACATGATAAAACATAATAACAATAAAACATTGCAGAATAGAATACAGTAAAAAAGAGCAGAACAATAGAGAGAGAGAGAACAATAAAACGACAACAATTTTTTTAAATTTTATATATTTTTTTTTTTTTTACACTTTTTTTGTAACTAACTTTTATAACTGTAACCGGTTCCAGGTTCGGGTCTCTCAAAATGCGATGGCATCTTGGGAGACCCTGTAAAAGTGTGCCTAGTCTGTGCAGTGCTGTACCCTACGCTAATACTCAAATAGTGCATGGTAGCGTTCAAAACATTCACCAATGCAAAGACCAGGATTGTCAGGACAGGAGGGACAATAATAGCGGGTGTCACGCCTATATCCGCGCTTGCTGCAGACACAACATCTTTTTTGGGGGGGTTAGTTGGGTAGGGGTACTCGGGAGGACATAAAAATGCCTCTCATGCAGCCGACTGCATTTGGTTGGGGATGTGAATGGGGGGAAGTACGGGTGTTGCAGAAGTGCTGGGTTCCCAATTAGTAGGATTGGCGAATGCAGCAGGAAGGGCATTATGGGCACGACGGGCCTGTGTTTGTCTTCATGGTGGCAGCGGGACACTACTTGTGCTTGCCACCTCAGCAGCTTGAACTGTACTTATGGGACTCGCCACGTCACCAAGTGTTACTGCAGTGCTGGTTTGACTACGACCGGGGTGTACTAGGCCACTGGTGCTTGCCAGTTCAATAAAAAGCTTCCAAAAAAACTGTTAGCGATCGCAGGGATCAGGCCTGACTCTGCGAATGCTGCAGTTATGTGTTTAGTGTTTTGTAAGTGACAGTGATCGATCGATACTGCACTTGGGTGGGCTGGGCTGGGCCGGGCGGAGGGGCAAAACGCAGGTGCTAGCAGGTATCTGGGCTGATCCCGCTAACACTACGTTTTTGGGAACCCTAAACTGCTGGGGACGCTAGTATAGATCTGATCGGATCAGATATTGATCCGTTCAGATACTATACCACTAAGGGAGGTGTACGGCGCGTGTGTGGGTGTTAGCGGTACTGGCGCTAACCTGACGCTGCCTGGGGCTGGTGCTTGCTAGTTCACCAAAATGCTACCAAAAAAACTGTTAGCGATCGCAGGGATCAGGCCTAACTCTGCGAACGCTGCAGTTATGCGTTTAGTGCCTTGTAAGTGACAGTGATCGATCGATACTGCACTTGGGTGGGCTGGGCTGGGCCGGGCGGAGGGGCAAAATGCAGGTGCTAGCAGGTATCTGGGCTGATCCCGCTAACACTGCGTTTTTGGGAACCCTAAACTGCTGGGGACGCCAGTATAGATCTGATCGGACCAGATATTGATCCGTTCAGATACTATACCACTAAGGGAGGTGTACGGTACGTTCGTGGGTGTTAGCGGTACTGGCGTTAACCTGACACTGCCTGGGGCTGGTGCTTGCTAGTTCACCAAAATGCTACCAAAAAAACTGTTAGCGATCGCAGGGATCAGGCCTGACTCTGCGAACGCTGCAGTTATGCGTTTAGTGCCTTGTAAGTGACAGTGATCGATCGATACTGCACTTGGGCTGGGCCGGGCGGGGGCACAAAACGCAGGTGCTAGCAGGTATCTGGGCTGATCCCGCTAACACTGCGTTTTTGGGAACCCTAAACTGCTGGGGACGCTAGTATAGATCTGATCGGATCAGATATTGATCCGTTCAGATACTATACCACTAAGGGAGGCGTATGCCGCGTGCGTGGGTGTTAGCGGTACTGGCGCTAATCTGACGCTGCCTGGGGTGACGCATATCACCGTCGGGCGATCAGGGGGCTAAACCTTTATTCAGTAATAAACGGCGGGTTCCCTGACACTATAAAAAATAAACGAACTAACCAGCGTCACCCGTAACGGTTATACGGTGATCAGTGGTGAAAGGGTTAACTAGGGGGCAATCAAGGGGTTAAAACATTTATTAGGTAGTATATGGGGGTCCCTGTCGCTATAAAACGCTGACGGCGAACCTAAATATTTACCTCACTAACTAGCGTCACCAGCGACACTAATACAGCGATCACAAAAATGATCGCTTAGTGACACTGGCGACAGGGGGTGATCAAGGGGTTAAAACTTTATTAGGGGGGGTTAGGGGGGTATCCTAGACCTAAAGGGGGGTAATACTCACTGTCCCAACACTGTAACTGTCACAAACTGACACCAATGCTGTAATCAGAAAAAAAAAAAAACTGCTGGTGTCAGTTTGTGACAGGGAGGGGGGGGGGGATCGGGGGGCGATCGGGGGGGGATCGGGGTGTTTTGTGTGCCTGGCATGTTCTACTGTGTGTGTAGTGTTGTGCACTCACAGTGAAGTCTTCTCTCCTCGGCGCTGCAACGGAAAATACCGAGCCGAGGAGAGATGACATCATTTCCTTTGCTGCTGTTTAGCATACAGCAGCAAAGGAAGTGATCTGATTGGCCGGCGGCGATCGCGAGGGGGGGCCACAAACGGATGGCCTCCCCCTCACCTCCGATTGCCGGGGGACAAAACAGGACTGCCTCGGGCACCGGGTGGTTGCTGTCAAAGGCGTCCAGCGTAAGGACGCTGGACACTACCTTGGCAACCAACTCCGCTTGATGGTCCACACAGGCGCGACGTGATGACGCGCAACTAGTGACGTGCTTCTGCCACGTGACCTGTTACGCGGCTTGCTTGTATTTGTTGCCACTGGGAGCGTCCGGCGTGAGGATGCCGGACGCTGCCAAGGCAACCAACTATAACTAAGGGGCCTGCGCATGCGCAGCAAATGCCGCACACCCAGTAGGTACCTCCATAGCTCTGTGACTAAAAAGTGAAAGAGTGGGTTTCAGTTTCTTTGAAGGAATACAAGCTATATCCCTATTATAATATAGTCACAATTAGAATGTGTAACTCAAAGCTAATAGTATAGATAACATAAATGAAAATTGGAAAACCCCCCAAAAAGGCCAGTCTCCACCAACTGAAGTTTGAGTGGCTCCCAGGGGACAAATGATGGAAAGACAAAGGGGGGGAGAGGGGAAGGAAAAGAAGGAGGAGATGAAATGATCCAAATTATAAGCAGAGTAAGGTACAAGGAGTACCCTTAGTCAGTTTTACCTGATCTAAAGCCATCTAAGAAAGGCCTAAAACTCTCTGTTTCATTTAAACCAGGGGGAGTGGTGGCCCTAAGGTACCTGATCCAGCGCATTTCGCGCTGGAGCAGGACCTTGTTCCAATTACCCCCCCGGTAGGTATGTGTAGTCTATCAATGACCGTGAAATTTACCTTGGGCATCCTGTAGTTATGGTGTTTTGCTACATGCCTACCCAAAGGCAAATATAGGTTGCCAATGCCTATACTGTGCATATGCTTTTCAACTCTCTTGGTGAATTCTTGTCGGGTTTTCCCCACGTAAAAGGCCCCACATTGACATTGCATCAGATAGACAACTCCCCGTGTTTTGCAGTTCGCAAAATGCCGTAATTGAAAATTTTCCCCATTGGGTAATGTAATCATGGTTCTCCTACCGATAACTCCGCACTGTGTGCATGATCCACATGGATATGTACCCCAGGTTCTACAGGGGTCTGTTCTTGCGTTTCCTTTGTACTTGCTCTGTGTGAGCATATTTCCTATAGACCCGGATTTTTTATAAGTGATTTGAGGTCTAGAGGTGACCAACTCACTTAAGATTGGATCCTCTGTGAGTATTGACCAGTGTTTGGAGATGATTTTTCTTATTTGTTGATGTTCATTGGAAAATTTCATGATAATTCTAGTAGAGTTGTCTTCTCTAGTAGGATGTTTCTTTTTGAAGATTAGATCTCGTCTGTCAAGATTTTTTACACGATTGAAAGCTTTTTTGAGGGCTGTTTTTGTGGACCCTCTTTCTTTCAATCTGGCAGTAAGATTGTTGGATTCCTGTTGGAAGTTCTCATATGTGCTACAATTTCTTTTGAGTCTTAAAAATTGACTGAAGGGTATGGATTTCTTCAATGGCTCTGGGTGGAAACTATCTGCATGTAACAGAGTATTCCCTGCTGTCTCCTTTCTATACAAATTACTCGAAAGTACTCCAGCTCGATCTTTGGAGATGGTAATATCCAAGAAGTTGACTTCCTTGGAATTGTAAGTCATAGTAAAAAAGAGATTGAAGTTATTTTGATTCATAGAATTCAAACATTCCTTGAGTTTATCTTCAGGGCCATCCCAGATAATGAAGATATCGTCTATGTACCTCTGCCACAGACAGATGTGATCAGAGTACATAGACGATCCCTCTCCTAGCAAAAAGGCCTTCTCCCACTCCCCCAGGTACAGGTTGGCATATGAGGGAGCACAACATGTCCCCATAGCCACCCCCTGCACCTGGAGGTAGTGGGAGCCCTTAAATAGAAAGACATTATGTCTTAAAATGAATTCCAACATTTGGAGTATGAAGGCATTGAACCTCCACTCAGTGGTGGCTCTTTGCCTCAACACCCGTTCAATAGCTGCTACTCCTGCGTCATGGGGGATGCTGTTATACAGACACTCTACGTCAATAGTGACCAACAGGGCAGAATCGGGGATGGTTATGTTATCTATAATCTGCAGTAGATGGATAGTGTCTTTGGTGTAAGATGGTAGGTCCTCGACGTGGGGTCTAAGATGATAATCTATGACCTGACTAATGCCTTCTGTGATGGACCCATTGCCAGAGATGATCGGCCTCCCTGGGGGGTCATCCAATCTTTTATGCACCTTGGGCAGGGCATAGAATGTGGGTAAACGAGGATGCTGTGTACGTATAAACTCCCACATCTCTTTGTTAATGACCCCTCCATTGAGCGACTCATCCACCAGGTATAAAAATTCCTGGTTGAATCTCTCAATAATTGCTGGGGAGATTTTTTTATAGCATTTGGTGTTGTTAAGAATTTTAAGGCACATTGTTTCGTAGTTCTCGTTGTCCATGAGGACAATATTTCCACCTTTGTCCGATGCTTTGATTGTGATGTTCATGTCATTCTTCAAGGTATTGAGTGCATGTTGCAGTTCTGGGTTGAGGTTATTTTTGATTGTTTGTCTACCCAATTTCTCAATTTCTCTCGTTGTCTGTCTAACAAAAAGTGCTATCGCTGGGTTAAGGTTTAACGGAGGAAATTTATGTGATTTCTTTTTACATTTTTTGTCAGTTTTCGTATGAGGTTTGGCAGCTTTTTCTTTAGGTTCTTCCTCATCACTCTCCTCATCATCCAGCTCTTCTTCCCATAGGTTTTCTGTAGGGTTATTCTCTTGTAGTAGGAGGTTCAAGTCTCTAAGGGCTTTGAAGTCTGCTGTTTTTAAATTTAGTGCTACTTCTGGTTGGGTGACTTTTTGTTTCGCATATAGGCTTTTCAACAACAGTTTCCGAGCAAAAAGATGAATGTCCTTTGTTGTTTCAAAGCTGTCCATGCCTTGACTGGGGCAGAAGGAGAGGCCCAACGATAATACTTTTCTTTCTTCATCAGTGAGTTGGTGTGAAGAGAGGTTGATAATGTTTAGTTCTTTGTAACTGGAGGATCCGTAGGTGTCATTGTTGGTTGAGTCACCGGCATTGGGCTGGGTGGTGGTATGACGCTTTTGTCTAAAAAAGCATTGAGTTGTGTTTGTTGGGTTTTGGGGATGGCCCCTAAGTCTTTCCGATTTCCTCTTCCAAGATTGGGGAAGAGACCTTGTGTGTTACCCTGGTTGGTACCTTTAGGTGTGTTAGACCTGTTACTCTGTTGTGACTCCATTGTCTCATGTTCCGTGGTACGTTTTTTTATTGGTTTGTTTTACTTCTCCCTCGTTCTCCTGTTGTCTGCCTAAAGGTCCCTTTCTTTTGCCTCTGAAATGGCCGGTGTATGAAGATGCTGATGAGGAGGAGTTAGAGGGTGTGTCTGAAGAATAATCATTAGGTTTATTACTGTTTTCTTGATATGGGGTTCTTCTTTTTCTGTTTTTTTTAGTATTCGTTGAGTTCCACCTGTAGGCTCTACCCTCCCTGAAGGCATTCTTGTCTCTCCAATATTTTTTCTCCTTTTTAATGAGAATGGCTTTACCGAAGGTCTCCAGATGTTCTTTAAGTTTTTTCTCATAAGTCGTATATTCCTTGTGCGTCTTCAGAGGGGTGAGTCGATCATATAGTGTTCTGATTTCTGTATTCATACTATCCAGTTGCTGTTTGTATTCATTCTGGAGTAATAGCATGAGATTCATGGAACAGTCATTAAGTTTACTTTCCCAGTTCTTTTTAAGTTCTTTGGAGATGTTTTCTAGAATGGGAAATATTTGTATTCAGAGACCGATTGGATTAATCCCTTCTCTGATGTATCTCCCAAGAGACTCGATGTGCCAATGCAAGGCTGATTTCTTCTCTAAGATTTTTGTTAGACTTGAGAAAAGTGAAGATAGATCTGAGGTAACCCGTTCCTTCCCTTCATAGCTCCTTTGGATATTTGCCATAAACTCCTCCCACTCCCCTCCCTGCAAATCCCCATTGGCCCCTAGGTGAGTTCGCACAATAGTATAGGAGATTGAAATAAGAATACAATCCGAAAGCAATTGGCTCTCTTGGCAAGGGTGCACTAACCTCCCTTTAGAGATATATAGAGAGTAAAAAAAGTGAACTCCTACTGTGTAGAATTAGTAAATTTTTTTTAAAAAAATGTACGATGTGCCTTTTCATTAAGGGGTCCACATCCACCCACCCTGGTCACTTATGAGGTATGGGTGTGTTATCCACCCTAAAAATCAATATATATAGGTGTGACCTTGGTGGTGTGGATGTGTCATTGCCATCATCCCAAATACATGTGAAAAAAATATATAAACCTCTAAGGGGATTTTTAAGGCAATGAATTTTTAAATTTGTTTAAAAAATAAAATCAAATTTATTGAGTATTATTAGACATGAAAAACATAAATATTGATATATGTGTATAAACATAAGGTAAGTAACATATAGATACAAAATAGGACTTCAAGACATAGAAGTTTGTATATACATCCGAGAAATAGTTATAGTATACAGTTACATGTGAAGGAATTGTTAAAAAGCAAACAGTGATGTATCACACTACCCAATACGGTCACCCTAAATGGCCACTCGAATATGGGGTAGTGGAATTTCCAACGCGTTTCAACGTTAAACAAAATCAAGTCTTCTTCAGGGAAAATTACATCACAATCTATATAATCAAAAAGAGGGGAATAGATCAGAAAATGTTGTTGTAATTTATACATATATACATCATACCAGTCTCCTGCATTGGTTGGATTCTCTAGTAACTTACGTTCTCCCAAGGCAACCCGGGCGGAGCATATTGTATGCCAGGGGCCAAAGATACCCACAGCAAAGACAACCTGGACAGTCCTATAGCTCTACAAGGCGGCTGGATATATAATCAAAAAATCCCAACATATAGCGTCCTCAGCCTTGAAAGAAGGCTCTGGGGGCAAGCAGCAGGTGTGCGCACACCCCTAGTGACCACAGGGCGAAGCCCAGTAAAACTGTGGCGGCTGGTCGGCAAGTAGTTAAACAAACATTATCTCATAAGAGTATTCACTGTTTTGAGTAAAGTATATATGTTATCTTTGTATTTTATTGAAAATTATTAAAACAATTGAATTTAAAATAAGGCATATAATATAAACAGAAAGATTTTATTAAAAAAAAAAAAAAGTGTTGATAAATGGGGATGGAGAAACAAGGGAAAGCAAGATATAAAGAAATTGAAATTTAGCTTTAACTTGTTCGAGTTTTTTTTCTTTTTGTCCTCCAGTTGCATAAATATGTGAAACAAATAAAAAATCCATATAAGACGGCAGACAGAATGACCTTCTTCAATCAAAATGGTGAGTTTCCTTTCTACTACAAAATAGTAAATGGGGTTAGGTCTTACCTCCCATTTATCGCAAGTAATATTGATGTTGGTTCATACATACCATGGGCTAAAGAAGAAGACAAACTTCACATTGACCCCACCAATATAACATGGAATGAAGACAATAATACGGTGAGGAGGAGCACATGTGACACTCACTTTTCATGACATTGGCCGCCCATTGTACAATTTTCACAACAGATGTAAAAATGATAGTCAAGCAATGACATTTCTTAGCATCACCCATGAACTTTATTGCTTCAAATATTATAATAGCCTTATCTGCCCTTCACATACAGGTATAAATAACAGATATTAAACAAGAAAGTAAAATATTTGTAGGGATAGTTTCCTACTCGTACTCATGGACTATGGGGTTCTCTACTGGGATTGACTTCTGTCCCTCAGGTTAAAATGATTTCAAGTGTATGTAACCCATAGTCTCTTATTCCTCCTGTTTGAAATTATTGTGTTATACTTGTTTATACTTGTTTAAATGGAAAAAAAAAAAAAACAGGGCAAGTCTGACACCATTCAGTTACACAAATATTTTTTAATACACTGTAAAGTGCATGTAAACTGAAAATCCTTTGTTTCACTATGTTGGGCATTATGTCTCACTGCATTCAGTTTTCTTAAGTTTCTTACCCGGAGATCACACCAGTAACAGCACTTCCTATAGCAGGCTGACAACACTAATCAACTTCCTCAATATTATCATCAGCATTGTAAGTCTGCCATGAGTACTAATCCAGTATGAGGTGGTGGCTTAGTGTTGTCAGCCTGAAATAAGTAGAGTTGTTTTTGGCAGGATCTCCAGACTATATACGATATGTTGCCAGCCCTACTGGAAAATAGTGTTGGGGTTTGCATGCACTTTAAAGTGCAATGGAAACCATGGATAAGGAGATATAGTAATGTTTTGCAATGCACTAATATTGAATCTCCAATGTTATTTCACACAAGGAGACTTTTTTTTCACTTCCTTTAGAAGCTGGAGTCTCGGTGTGTGGACTCTTGTTTGCCCGGTTACAGAAAAAAGCCAGGAGCTTCAATCCACTCTTGCTGCTATGACTGTGTCCCATGTTCAGAAGGGCAGATTTCCAATATGACTGGTATACCTTATTTATATACAGTTTTATTTATTAATGGTTTTTAAGTTTACACTGAAATTCACAGATGTGCAAAATCAGAGTATAACATACTCTAGTGGTGCAGGGAATAACATGTGGGATGGTGTAATACTACTTGTAGCTTATACGTTTTTGGACTATTGAGGGAACCCTCATGTACTCAGAGTTCAAACTAACTACAGACAGTTTACTGGACTCTTATCATGTTAAGATCTTAGCACTGAGATTTAGGATTTTCAGTAAAGTCCATACACTACATGTAAGATATATTTTAACCACTTGCCGCCCGCCCACCGTCAAAGGATGGCTGGGCGGTGCGGCTCTCGTTCTGGGTGGAAGTCATATGATGGCTTACAAGAACGATCGCTCTCGCACACCCCGCTGGTGCCCTGATCATCAGTGCCCTGATTACAATTAAGTGCCCACCACTGCCAGCAATCAGTTCCCACCAGTGCCCACAAGTGGCAGCAATCAGTGCCCACAAGTGGCAGCAATCAGCGGCCATTAGTGATGCCAGTCAGTGCTGGCTATCAATGCTGCCCATCAATGCCTATCACTGCTGCCCATCAATGCCCATCACTGCTGCCCATCAGTGCCACCCATCAATGCCCATCAGTGTCGCCTATCTATGCCACCTTTTTGTGCCCACCAGTGCCGCCTATCAGTTCCCACTAGTGCCACCCATCAGTGCCCCCTAATCAGTGCCCATCAGTGCAGCCTATCAGTGCCCATCATTGCACCCATCGGTGAAGCAGAAAAATTACTTATTTACTAAATTTACTAACAGTAAATAAGAAAAACTTTTCTTTCAAAATGTTGCACTAAAAAACCCAGGCGTGATTTAATACCACCAAAAGAAAGCTCTATTTGTGTGAAGAATGTGATAAAAATTTCACATGGTTAAAGTGTAGCATGACCGCGCAATTGTCATTCAAAGTGTGACAGCGCTGAAAGCTGAAAAATGGCCTGAGCAGAAAGGGGGTGTAAGTGCCCAGTATTGAGGTGGTTAAAGTTGAAATGTAACATCCCTCCTCTCCTAACAGGATTTTTTAAAATACTCTATACTTGATTTTCTTGCTGCAGTCCTCAGGCCGATCTGGCATTTTCACCTCTTCTTATTCATCCAAAGTTGTGCGTGATTCCTCCACAGGGACCTAAATGTTCTTATAACACAGCTTTGGACAGTGATTGGATGTGGGGCCAAAGGGAGAATTCAGAGTCTGAGATTACACCTAGTACCGTGGCATACGGGGATGGTTTGATGGTTGTGCCATTGATCTTGACAGAGAAGTCAGGGGAAGGGGCACGTGGGGAGGAAATATTATTAAATTGTAGAATATTATATTGAATTATATTATATTTACTATAATAATAACAAGATAATTTACTTATTTACAGATTATATTGACCAACACAAAGATATCTACCTAAATTAAAGAAAGGAGAGAAATATGCAGTTAACATTTATGGGACCTATGCAGAGTCTCCACTTGTTGGTGGACAACAGAGTAGCACCAGGAAAATATATTCAGACTAGTGTTTCTCAACATTTTTCCAGAAGCAGCACTCTTTAACCACTTGCCGACCGCCTAACGTGGATATACGTCAGCAGAATGGCACGGGCAGGCAGAATCACGTACCTGTACGTGATCTGCCTCCCGCGGGCGG
Source organism: Aquarana catesbeiana (assembly GCF_042186555.1). Taxonomy (NCBI): domain Eukaryota; kingdom Metazoa; phylum Chordata; class Amphibia; order Anura; family Ranidae; genus Aquarana; species Aquarana catesbeiana. The sequence continues at coordinate 38,849,977 of NC_133324.1, forward strand.
GGGGTCCTATCGGACCCCCCCCCGGTGCCAGCGGCGGTCGGCATTTGACTGGGAGCGTTGGGAGGCGAGGGGGAGACCATCCGATCGTGGCCCCCCCTCGCGATCGCTCCCAGCCAATCGGAATCCTCCCCTGCCTGTGTGTAGTTTCACACAGGCAGAGGATGTGATGTCATCTCTCCTCGGCTTGGCAGTTTCCGTTCCAGCGCCGAGGAGAGAAGACATGTAAGTGCACAAAACACACACACACACAGTAGAACATGCCAGGCACATAAAACACCCCGATCCCCCCTCCCGATCACCCCCCGATCCCCCCCCAACCACCCCCCCCGTCACAAACTGACACCAAGCAGTATTTTTTTTTTTTTCTGATTACTGTATTGGTGTCAGTTTGTGACAGTTACAGTGTTAGGGCAGTGAGTGGTAGCCCCCTTTAGGTCTAGGGTACCCCCCTAATCCCCCCTAATAAAGTTTTAACCCCTTGATCACCCCCTGTCACCAGTGTCACTAAGCGATCATTTTTCTGATCGCTGTATTAGTGTCGCTGGTGACGCTAGTTAGGGAGGTAAATATTTAGGTTCGTCGTCAGCGTTTTATAGCGTCAGGGACCCCCATATACTACCTAATAAAGGTTTTAACCCCTTGATTGCCCCCTAGTTAACCCTTTCATCACTGATCACCGTATAAGTGTTACGGGTGACGCTGGTTAGTTCGTTTATTTTTTATAGTGTCAGGGCACCCGCTGTTTATTACCGAATAAAGGTTTAGCCCCCTGATCGCCCGGCGGTGATATGCGTCGCCCCAGGCAGCGTCAGATTAGCGCCAGTACCGCTAACACCCACGCACGCAGCATACACCTCCCTTAGTGGTATAGTATCTGTACGGATCAATATCTGATCCGATCAGATCTATACTAGCGTCCCCAGCAGTTTAGGGTTCCCAAAAACACAGTGTTAGCGGGATCAGCCCAGATACCTGCTAGCACCTGCGTTTTTCCCCTCCGCCCGGCCCAGCTCAGCCCACCCAAGTGCAGTATCGATCGATCACTGTCACTTACAAAACACTAAACAAATAACTGCAGCGTTCACAGAGTCAGGCCTGATCCCTGCGATCGCTAACAGTTTTCTTGGTAGCGTTTTGGTGAACTGGCAAGCACCAGCCCCAGGCAGCGTCAGGTTAGAGCCAGTAACGCTAACACCCACGCACGCACCGTACACCTCCCTTGGTGGTATAGTATCTGATCGGATCAATATCTGATCTGATCAGATCTATACTAGCGTCCCCAGCAGTTTAGGGTTCCCACAAGCGCAGTATTAGCGGGATCAGCCCAGATACCTGCTAGCACCTGTGTTTTTCCCCTCCGCCCGGCCCAGCCCAGCCCACCCAAGTGCAGTATCGATCGATCACTGTCACTTACAAAACACTAAACAAATAACTGCAGCGTTCGCAGAGTCAGGCCTGATCCCTGCGATCGCTAACAGTTTTCTTGGTAGCGTTTTGGTGAACTGGCAAGCACCAGCCCCAGGCAGCGTCAGGTAAGCGCCAGTACCGCTAACACCCACGCACCATACACCTCCCTTAGTGGTATAGTATCTGAACGGATCAATATCTGATCTGATCAGATTTATACTAGCGTCCCCAGCAGTTTAGGGTTCCCACAAACGCAGTGTTAGCGGGATCAGCCCAGATGCCTGCTAGCACCTGCGTTTTGCCCCTTCGCCCGGCCCAGCCCAGCCCACCCAAGTGCAGTATCGATCGATCACTGACACTTACAAAACACTAAACGCATAACTGCAGCGTTCGCAGAGTCAGGCCTGATCCCTGCGATCGCTAACAGTTTTTTTTGTAGCGTTTTGGTGAACTGGCAAGCGCCAGCGGCCTAGTACACCCCGGTCGTAGTCAAACCCGCACTGCAGTAACACTTGGTGACGTGGCAAGTCCCATAAGTGCAGTTCAAGCTGGTGAGGTGGCAAGCACAAGTAGTGTCCCGCTGCCACCAAAAAGACAAACACAGGCCCGTCGTGCCCATAGTGCCCTTCCTGCTGCATTCGCCAATCCTAATTGGGAACCCACCACTTCTGCAGCACCCGTACTTCCCCCATTCACATCCCCAACCAAATGCAGTCGGCTGCATGAGAGGCATTTTCTTTATGTCCTCCCGAGTACCCCTACCCAGCGAACCCCCCCAAAAAAGATGTCGTGTCTGCAGCAAGCGCGGATATAGGCGTGACACCCGCTATTATTGTCCCTCCTGTCCTGACAATCCTGGTCTTTGCATTGGTGAATGTTTTGAACGCTACCATACACTAGTTGAGTATTAGCGTAGGGTACAGCACTGCACAGACTAGACACACTTTCACAGGGTCTCCCAAGATGCCATCGCATTTTGAGAGACCCGAACCTGGAACCGGTTACAGTTATAAAAGTTAGTTACAAAAAAAAGTGTAAAAAAAAAAAAAAAAACACAAACAAAAATATAAAATAAAAAATAATAGTTGTCGTTTTATTGTTCTTTCTCTCTCTATTCTCTCTATTGTTCTGCTCTTTTTTACTGTATTCTATTCTGCAAAGTTTTATTGTTATTATGTTTTATCATGTTTGCTTTTCAGGTATGCAATTTTTTATACTTTACCGTTTACTGTGCTTTATTGTTAACCATTTTTTTGTCTTCAGGTACGCCATTCACGACTTTGAGTGGTTATACCAGAATGATGCCTGCAGGTTTAGGTATCATCTTGGTATCATTCTTTTCAGCCAGCGGTCGGCTTTCATGTAAAAGCAATCCTAGCGGCTAATTAGCCTCTAGACTGCTTTTACAAGCAGTGGGAGGGAATGCCCCTCCAACATCTTCCGTGTTTTTCTCTGGCTCTCCTGTCTCAACAGGGAACCTGAGAATGAAGCCGGTGATTCAGCCAGCTGACCATAGAGCTGATCAGAGACCAGAGTGGCTCCAATCATCTCTATGGCCTAAGAAACCGGAAGCTACGAGCATTTTATGATTTAGATTTCGCCGGATGTAAACAGCGCCATTGGGAAATTGGGAAAGCATTTTATCACACCGATCTTGGTGTGGTCAGATGCTTTGAGGGCAGAGGAGAAATCTAGGGTCTAATAGACCCCAATTTTTTCAAAAAAGAGTACCTGTTACTACCTATTGCTATGATAGGGGATATTTACATTCCCTGAGATAACAATAAAAATGATTTAAAAAAAAAAAAAAATGAAAGGAACAGTTTTGAAATAAGATAAAAAAAAATAATAATAATAAAGAGAAAAAAAAAAAAAAAAAAGCACCCCTGTCCCCCCTGCTCTCGCGCTAAAACGAACGCAAGCGTCGGTCTGGCATCAAATGTAAACAGCAATTGCACCATGCATGTGAGGTATCACCGCAAACGTCAGATCGAGGGCAGTAATTTTAGCAGTAGACCTCCTCTGTAAATCTAAAGTGGTAACCTGTAAAGGCTTTTAAAGGCTTTTAAAAATGTATTTAGTTTGTCGCCACTGCACGTTTGTGCGCAATTTTAAAGCATGTCATGTTTGGTATCCATGTACTCGGCCTAAGATCATCTTTTTTATTTCATCAAACATTTGGGCAATATAGTGTGTTTTAGTGCATTAAAATTTTAAAAAGTGTGTTTTTTCCCCAAAAAATGCGTTTGAAAAATCGCTGCGCAAATATTGTGTGAAAAAAAAAATGGAACACCCACCATTTTAATCTGTAGGGCATTTGCTTTAAAAAAATATATAATGTTTGGGGGTTCAAAGTAATTTTCTTGCAAAAAAAATTATTTTTTTATGTAATCAAAAAGTGTCAGAAAGGGCTTTGTCTTCAAGTGGTTAGAAGAGTGGGTGATGTGTGACATAAGCTTCTAAATGTTGTGCATAAAATGCCAGGACAGTTCAAAACCCCCCCAAATGACCCCATTTTGGAAAGTAGACACCCCAAGCTATTTGCTGAGAGGCATGTCGAGTCCATGGAATATTTTATATTGTGACACAAGTTGTGGGAAAGAGACAATTTTTTATTTTTTTTATTTTTTTTTGCGCAAAGTTGTCACTAAATGATATATTGCTCAAACATGCCATGGGAATATGTGAAATTACACCCCAAAATGCATTCTGTTGCTTCTCCTGAGTACGGGGATACCACATGTGTGAGACTTTTTGGGAGCCTAGCCGTGTACGGGACCCCAAAAACCAAGCACCGCCTTCAGGCTTTCTAAGGCCGTAAATTTTTGATTTCACTCTTCACTGCCTATCACAGTTTCGGAGGCCATGGAATGCCCAGGTGGCAAAACCCCCCCCCAAATGACCCCATTTTGGAAAGTAGACACCCCAAGCTATTTTCTGAGAGGTATAGTGAGTATTTTGCAGACCTCACTTTTTGTCACAAAGTTTTGAAAATTGAAAAAAGAAAAAAAAATGTTTTTTCTCGTCTTTCTTTATTTTCAAAAACAAATGAGAGCTGCAAAATACTCACCATGCCTCTCAGCAAATAGCTTGGGGTGTCTACTTTCCAAAATGGGGTCATTTGGGGGGGGTTTGTGCCACCTGGGCATTCCATGGCCTCCGAAACTGTGATAGGCAGTGAAGAGTGAAATCAAAAATTTACACCCTTAGAAATCCTGAAGGCGGTGATTGGTTTTCGGGGCCCCGTACGCGGCTAGGCTCCCAAAAAGTCCCACACATGTGGTATCGCCATACTCAGGAGAAGTAGCTAAATGTATTTTGGGGTGCAATTCCACATATGCCCATGGCCTGTGTGAGCAATATATCATTTAGTGACAACTTTGTGCAAAAAAAAAAAAAAAAATTTGTCACTTTCCCGCAACTTGTGTCAAAATATAAAACATTCCATGAACTCAACATGCCTCAAAGCAAATAGCTTGGGGTGTCTACTTTCCAAAATGGGGTCATTTGGGGGGGTTTTATGCCATCTGGGCATTTTATGGCCTTCAAAACTGTGATAGGTAGTGAGGAGTAAAATCAAAAATGTACGCCCTTAGAAATCCTGAAGGCAGTGATTGGTTTTCGGGGCCCCGTATGCGGCTAGGCTCCCAAAAAGTCCCACACATGTGGTATCCCCATACTCAGGAGAAGCAGCTAAATGTATTTTGGGGTGCAATTCCACATATGCCCATGGCCTGTGTGAGCAATATATCATTTAGTGACAACTTTTTGTAATTTTTTTTTTTTTTTGTCATTATTCAATCACTTGGGACAAAAAAAATGAATATTCAATGGGCTCAACATGCCTCTCAGCAATTTCCTTGGGGTGTCTACTTTCCAAAATGGGGTCATTTGTGGGGGTTTTGTACTGCCCTGCCATTTTAGCACCTCAAGAAACGACATAGGCAGTCATAAATTAAAGGCTGTGTAAATTCCAGAAAATGTACCCTAGTTTGTAGGCGCTATAACTTTTGCGCAAACCAATAAATATACACTTGACATTTTTTTTACCAAAGACATGTGGCCAAATACATTTTGGCCTAAATGTATGACTAAAATTTAGTTTATTGGATTTTTTTTAGAACAAAAAGTAGAAAATATCATTTTTTTTCAAAATTTTCGGTCTTTTTCCGTGTATAGCGCAAAAAATAAAAACGGCAGAGGTGATCAAATACCATCAAAAGAAAGCTCTATTTGTGGGAAGAAAAGGACGCAAATTTCGTTTGGGTACAGCATTGCATGACCGCGCAATTAGCAGTTAAAGCGACACAGTGCCGAATTGTAAAAAGTGCTCTGGTCAGGAAGGGGGTAAAACCTTCCGGGGCTGAAGTGGTTAAAAGTATGCAAAATCCAGAGGCACCCAGTCTACAGTATAAAAAATTTAAATGTTGCATATCAATGGAAAACCTGAAACTTTGATGATGCACTTAACTACCTTGATTAATTAACTTCCCATCAAAAGCCTCTCTTCGCATCAAAAATTCCTCAACATGTCGGAGTCCACCCCATACATCTGATTCCTCCCTGCATGTCAAATAGACATGTAGGGTTCATTTTGTTCCAAATAAATATTCTGACAGATTTTTCGTTATTCCGAGATATCCGAACACCCAAATTACAGTATAGATTAAATTTAACGAATGCTCCGAATAGCGAAACTAAATTCATTCTAAAATTCATATAGAATTTTACATTGAACTCCAGTCATATTCTAACTGTAAGCATATTTCTGAAATCAAAGACTATGTGTGTAATTATAGTACCATTTCCAAATGATGCTGTTTTTGTTAAGCCAAAGGTGATTTAAAGAGTCATTGTAATCATTTGATGAAGATTTTCCTTGTGTTTGTTCACTTGGTCACATTCAAATCAAAAAAAAAAAAAAAAAAAGTTTTAAACTATTCAAAATGCATCGATGTGAACTTTTTGAATTAAAAAAAAAAATCGTTAAATTCAAAGAAAGTTCAAAAAAGACATAAAACAAATTTCAGCTACGAATTCCGAATACGAATCTTGAATATTAATTGAACAAATCAACCAAATTTAACAAAACAAAATAACTAGATAAACCAAATCTTTTCGTCATGCACATGCAGGGCTTTTTTTCTCTGACAATAGGTGCAGGAACTCCCCTTTTCCGAGTTACCCCTTTTCCCCACCCCTACCCACCTCCGAGAACAAAGTATCATTTTGTGGTGCTAAGCAATTTGTATGGAATTTGGTAATGATATCAAGAAAAACAGTAAAATATATCCCATTGAACCAACAACAATAGATCCCCCTAACAACAATGTACCACCCACAACAACCCCCCCAGCAACAATAGACTCCCGGCAGCATCAACAGATCCAGATCTCTGCACAGTCAGCATTAAAAGACACTCTGGCATCCAATAACAATAGATCTCTCCCCCAACAGTAAATCTCCTTCAGCAACAACTGACCCCCCAGCAACATAGGACCCACCCCTAAATACAATAGGTCCCCCACCAGCAACAATAGACCTCCTTAAGCAACAATAGATCCCCCTGCAAAAATAGATCCCCTCCAGCTAGAATAGATCCCCCGGCAGTGAGCATTAATACCCTGCAGCACACCCCAGCACCCCTTACCATTACATACAGTCAGTCCAGGAGGCGTCGGGACTGCGTTCCCCCGTGTTCCCGCTGAAAAAAAGCCCTGTGCACATGTCTAGTGTTAAAGTCCCCATTATATGTCAGAGTCCTCTCATCATATCAGGTTCTCCCCCATTACCAAGTCTTCTTATCACAGAGCCCCTTTGAATCACAGAGCTCGTCATCACACAGTCCCCCCATCATACAGTCCCCCATAACACAATACTCCCAATCACACAGCCACCTATTCACATTAAACCCCTCCAGCAGTGTGGTAGAAGGTGGGAAGTGGATCAGGTCTGGAAGAACCAGACTCCCATCCTCTCCTGAATGATGGGGTGGCTTTGCACGTGCTCTGGATTAGCAGTATGAGTTGTTGTTTTTGCAGGCAGGCTGGCTGTCAACTGTATAGCAACTAATGACACGATTCCTACTGCCCTAGATCATTATTGGTTATTATGGTGCTATGAGCAAAATTGGTTTACCCACAAGTTCCCAGAGCTCAAAAACACCAGTAAATGTATGCACAAAATACATTATCGCTATGTGATCACATGATCACAATGTCAAAAAAGTTGTAAAGAAAGAATTCATTGATAACAGCTGTAATGCCTATGCTGTGATTGGCCCACAGTTATCACACGGTACCTGGGCCAATCACAGCACCTTATACCATGAGATTAGGTGTGGCAAATCACAGATCGCAAGCAAATCAGCTCTCATGAACGGTTCACCCATTCATGCCAGATGAAAACGTTGCTGTTATAATGATCTTCATTGTAACAGCAAAGTGTAAAAAATAAATAATAATAAACCCTGATCACCCCCCTAAAGTACTGTATTACTATGGTGATACTGAACTACTCTGATGAAAGTATGTAGAAAAAAAAATAAAAACTAAAAAAAAAACTATATATTTTTTTTTAAAAAGCTAATAAAAAAATATTTATTTCTTTATTGTTTTAACATATTATCACTAGTCAATGTCCCTGATCACCACCACATCAGTCACATGATGATGCTATACTGCGCTGGTGACAATATTTCAAAAAAGTAAAAAAATAGCGAAAAAAAACAAACTGTATTCAATTCCTTAATTTTTTTAAATATTGAAAGAAAAAAATGACAACTGCAAAAAACTCGCCATGCCTCTTACTAAAGTATATGGTAAATTGAACCACTGGAGGTCAAATATATTGCCTTCAAAAAGTTGCCAACATCCCAAAATTAGTGAAAAAAATAAGACCCTTGGGTTAGGGAACTTATATACCCCCCAGTATAATGGGACTTTGTAGGCGAACCATACAATTAAATTAGATAAAAAGTGTTTTATATATTTGAAAAAACATAAAAACAAGATATATTAGACATGAATCTCAACAAGAGTATTTATACAGTAGAATTTGCTTTCATGTAATAATTTTTGTATACTTCCATTTATAATAGGCTATTTTCTCTAGAAGCCTGACATGTTTCAGGATGGTGTCCCTTCTTCAGAGGCGTATTGCAGACAGAAAAGTCGTATACATAGGAGATACATTCTGAAATAACAAATGAAAATAATTTGCACAAAAGTAACAATATAAACAACAGGAGGTTTAGCAACCCGACATCCCACAGTGTCCACCATACATACCAGTAAAAGGTTTTCAAGAATGAAAGACACATATATGAATATGCACAAACATCCAGTTTGGCATGAGGTAGCAAATTATATCTTTTTGGATAAAAAGCGCACTGGTTGTCGGCTGACCAGCCAGTATGAAATAATGGTTATCCCTCGGCTTCAGAAGTGACTTCGCAAAGGCCCCCAAATGGGAGGACAGCCCCGCTAGGTCCCAGATTGACCTTTAAAAAGGAAAGGAGAATGAACTTTTAAGTAATTTTCTCAAAAAAACGTAAATTTTCATATATTTTATATATTTTGTTATCTATTCACCTAAAAAAGGGGAGCCTTTTTCTTTCGTTTGAACAAAGAGTATAAAGTGTAGCCAGTATCCCATGTTTACAAGATCATACTCTCTTTAAAATATAAAAGAGAAGGCATACAGACAGGCCTGCTAGATTTAGGGGATTGACAGTGAACCCTTTTATATAGGAATGAAAAAATAATTAATTGATTAATCATGCAGCTGAACCATTGGTCAAGTAAGTATAGAGCAGGAAAGAGTACAAAGAAGTATGAGGAAGTATGCTTGATTTTATCTCACATAAAGGGTGTCTTGCAAGAGAGTAAGTCGCCCATTCCAGGGAGAAAGAGGTTTTAATTTTACTTACTTGTTAAATACAGGGATGATGCATAGGCAGCTGGAGCAGAGAGCGTCCTGGAGCTTGGGTGGTGGTATAAAACACTGGGCAGGATGCCAAGACACGGCTTAAATAGCCGCCGGTGCCTGCGCAGTGAGATTCCAATCGGAAGTGTCAGCAGAGGGAAGGATTTCACTCTGCGGTGTGCGCATGCGTCAGACGGAACGGCGCACGTAGGGAGGGCGGACATCCAGAGATCCTGAGGAAGAGGAAACTCCGGGGTCACGCCGTCCCTGGAGGATGGCGTCATTACGCATGGCGCAGCGCACAACAACATTCTGTCAAGCTAGTACTTGTCATGATATGGGATTGGGCGAAAACAAAAAAAGAAAGCAACCATTGCTATGGCGACTAAGGATGCAATCACGCAAACAAAAAGAAGGGGGGAAAAAAGGAAGGAGAGAAGATGGACAAGAAAGACAAATAGGAGGAAAAAGAAAAAAAGAAAAAAGAAAAAGAGAAAAAGAAAAAGAAAAGAAGCAGATTGGATGAATAAGTTCTACTGACCATGTAGAGAGAAAGATGCATGAAAAATCATATCAAAAAATATATATAAAAAATAATGAAAAATGAATGAAAAATAAAATATATATGGGCAGCACAGTGGTGCAGTGGTGCAGTGGGTAGCACTCTTGCCTAGCAGTAAGAAGGGTCGCTGGTTTGAATCCCGACCATGACACTACCTGCCTGGAGTTTGCATGTTCTCCCTGTGTCTGTGTGGGTTTCCTCCAGGTACTCCGGTTTCCTCCCACACTCCAAAGACATGCTGGTAGGTTAATTGGATCCTGTCTAAATTGGCCCTAGTATAGGTATGAATGTGAGTTAGGGACCTTAGATTGTAAGCTCCTTGAGGGTGTAGGGAATGATGTGAATGTATAATATATATATGTAAAGCGCTGCGTAAATTGACAGCGCTATATAAGTACCTGAAATAAATAAATAAATAAAATAAAGAATGATGAATAAAATCAGAATCAACTCACTGATTCCATTTTATTTAGAAACCAAAATAAAAATAAAAAAGGGGGGACCCGAGGTGTCCAAAAGATGGGGCCCCAGGGTGCGAAAAAGAATAAGAATTCAATACTGCACACCTGACGAAACACCGAGAATATGTATTCTCGTAGGACATCTTCGAATTTTCCAGAAGTAATGGATTAGTTAATCAGGTCTTTGATGATGAATTCCGTGTAGATATCCTTTGATGATACTGCCTGTATCCATAGAATATACCTCCAACATGGCTGCACACGTATAATAACTGTCATAATAATATCTAGCATTTATGTGGTTTTACATAAATTTGTATATAACCTTTACAATTTGATGCATTAAATATATCACATATACGAGATTTCCTGTCATGTATGTTTATCCATCCATTGCCTACCCAGCTATGTTCACCATACTTGACTTACAAGAATGATGTCTTTTGTAATCATTTTATTGTGAGATATTATCCATCCGTGATGACGGCGTGGCACCTTTCTACACTGCAGACTCGTCCGTCCAATTGGGCTTGTCATGTCAGTGTTTTCGTGCGTCGGTGGGGTGGACCTGCATGACGCTCCCCCAGCACTTCGGCTCTGGGTGGGCGCCGTGCAGACCCTCCCCTGGGGCCCCATCTTTTGGACACCTCGGGTCCCCCTTTTTTATTTTTATTTTGGTTTCTAAATAAAATGGAATCAGTGAGTTGATTCTGATTTTATATATATTTTTTGATATGATTTTTCATGCATCTTTCTCTCTACATGGTCAGTAGAACTTATTCATCCAATCTGCTTCTTTTCTTTTTTTTTTTTTTTTTTTCTTTTTTTCCTTTTCCTCCTATTTGTCTTTCTTGTCCATCTTCTCCCCTTCCTTTTTTTCCCCCCTTCTCTTTGTTTGCGTGATTGCATCCTTAGTTGCCATAGCAATGGTTGCTTTCTTTTTTTGTTTTTGCCCAATCCCATATCATGACAAGTACTAGCTTGACAGAATGTTGTTGTGCGCTGCGCCATGCGTAATGACGCCATCCTCCAGGGACGGCGTGACCCCGGAGTTTCCTCTTCCTCAGGATCTCTGGATGTCCGCCCTCCCTACGTGCACCGTTCCGTCTGACGCATGCGCACACCGCAGAGTGACATCCTTCCCTCTGCTGACACTTCCGATTGGAATCTCACTGCGCAGGCACCGGCGGCTATTTAAGCCGTGTCTTGGCATCCTGCCCAGTGTTTTATCCCACCACCCAAGCTCCAGGACGCTCTCTGCTCCAGCTGCCTATGCATCATCCCTGTATTTAACAAGTAAGTAAAATTAAAACCTCTTTCTCCTTGGAATGGGCGACTTACTCTCTTGCAAGACACCCTTTATGTGAGATAAAATCAAGCATACTTCCTCATACTTCTTTGTACTCTTTCCTGCTCTATACTTACTTGACCAATGGTTCAGCTGCATGATTAATCAATTAATTATTTTTTCATTCCTATATAAAAGGGTTCACTGTCAATCCCCTAAATCTAGCAGGCCTGTCTGTATGCCTTCTCTTTTATATTTTAAAGAGAGTATGATCTTGTAAACATGGGATACTGGCTACACTTTATACTCTTTGTTCAAACGAAAGAAAAAGGCTCCCCTTTTTTAGGTGAATAGATAACAAAATATATAAAATATATGAAAATTTACGTTTTTTTGAGAAAATTACTTAAAAGTTCATTCTCCTTTCCTTTTTAAAGGTCAGTCTGGGACCTAGCGGGGCTGTCCTCCCATTTGGGGGCCTTTGCAAAGTCACTTCTGAAGGCGAGGGATAACCATTATTTCACACTGGCTGGTCAGCCGACAGCCAGTGCGCTTTTTATCCAAAAAGATATAATTTGCTACCTCATGCCAAACTGGATGTTTGTGCATATTCATATATGTGTCTTTCATTCTTGAAAACCTTTTACTGGTATGTATGGTGGACACTGTGGGATGTCGGGTTGCTAAACCTCCTGTTGTTTATATTGTTACTTTTGTGCAAATTATTTTCATTTGTTATTTCAGAATGTATTTCCTATGTATACGACTTTTCTGTCTGCAATACGCCTCTGAAGAAGGGACACCATCCTGAAACATGTCAGGCTTCTAGAGAAAATAGCCTATTATAAATGGAAGTATACAAAAATTATTACATGAAAGCAAATTCTACTGTATAAATACTCTTGTTGAGATTCATGTCTAATGTATCTTGTTTTTATGTTTTTTCAAATAAATAAAACACTTTTTATCTAATTTAATTGTATGGTTCGCCTACAAAGTCCCATTATACTGGGGGGTATATAAGTTCCCTAACCCAAGGGTCTTATTTTCTTATTTTTTGCCTTACTAAATGTCTCACACTGTCTACTTTCCAAAAACGGTCTTTTGCAAGGAATTTGTATTGAGAGTCCATCAATACATCAGAATTAATCATTTTTCAAATATATACTGGCTATTGATATATATATATATATATATATATATATATATATATATATATATATACTCATTTAACCCATCCTCATCCACCAATTCCCATATTAAAATCTTTAAGAACATGGTCATCAATGATTTGAATTCCATGCATGTTAAAACACCCAAATACATAAACTAGATTGATAGCAGTATCAAAAGTTTATTAAGGAAAAAGAACTTGGTTATCAGACTAGCTGGAGAGGGTGGGGGAGTAGTGATTTGGGATAAACAGGACCACATAAAAGAATCCTATAATATGCTAAATTATTTTTGGGGATCCCCACGCCGTTTTATTTTTACATTTGGTGTGGGATTCCCCATAAAATCCATACCAGACCCAAAGAGCCTGGTATAAATTGGGGGGGGGGCCCCCACTTAATTTTTTAAAAACATTCTTGTATTGCCAGTAAAAGTATTGTTTTTCCGGCAATTTAAATGTAATTTTTTAGAAAATGAAAATTTTGTTGATGCAGCAGCTTCTATACATGATACAGATGCGTCACTTTGCAGGCAGACTTATGCCGCGTACACGCGTGACGGACTTTGATGCACTAGGTCCGGCAGACCGGAGTCCGGCGGACAATTCGACCGTGTGCGGGCTCCAGCAGGCTTTTGTGAAAAAAAATCCGACAGTCCTAGAAATAAAACATGCTTCAAATCTTTCCGACGGACTCGAGTCCGGTCAAAAAGTCCGCTCGTCTGTATGCTAGTCCGACGGACAAAAACCCACGCTAGGGCAGCTATTGGCTAATGGCTATCAACTTCCTTATTTTAGTCCGGTTGTACGTCATCACGTACAAATCCGTCAGACTTTGGTTGATCGTGTGTAGGCAAGTCCGTTCATTCGACAGTCCATCGGAAAGTCCGTTGAAAAGTCCGCCGGACCTAGTCCGTCAAAAAGTCCGCCTGTGTGTACGCGGCATAAGGGGACCCCCAGGCACTATATTTAAATAAATTTTTATTGTTTCACTTTAAGCATCATTAAAATCACTGCTCCTCAGAAAACAATATTTAAAAAAAATGTTCATTGATAATATCAAAAATAAAAAGAAAAATTGTTAAAAAAATGAAAAGAGTGGTGTAAGGTCCCCCCTATGCCGACCAGTCTCTTTGGGTCTGGTATGGATTTTAAGGGGAACCCCATGCCAAAATGTAAAATAAATGGCGTGGTGTCCCCCCCAAATCCATACCAAACCCTTATCCGAGTATATAGCCTGGAAAAATAGAAGAAATGGCTGCACTCTGCAATCAATCAAAATTCTTTACCTTGGGCAATGATTAAGCACACCTGAAGTGTGTGAAATGTGTATACAAGCTCTCTGTTCTTGTTAGCACTTGGGATGTTCCAATAAAGAATTTTGATTGATTGTGGAGTGCAGCCATTTCTTCTATTTTGATTGCATGCGGAAGCAAGCTGGGGCGGGCACCGGCTAGATCATCAGGCTTTTTGTCTCACCTTGAGCAGCAAGTTTTCTTGTTTGAATATAGCCTGGCAGGCCAGGAAAGGGGGGATGAGCAAGCGTCCCCCCCCGAACCATAACAGGCCACATGCCCTTAACATAGGGGGGTGCTTTGAGGCAGGGGGGCTCTCCCCCCTACCCCAAATTACCTTTTCACCATGTTGATGGGGACAAGGGTCTCTTCCCGACAACCCTGGGTGGTGGTTGTGGGGGTCTTCGGGCAGGGGACTTATCAGAATCTGGAAGCCCCCTTTGACAAGGGGGCCCCCAGATCCCGGACACACCCTGTAGGGAGAATGGTGTTGGGAACGTAAAAATCTCTAATGTCTTCAGAGATATGTGGAGATATTTGCCATATTGGCCTCCGGGTATGGACTTCTAAGCTGTAAATGCTTTCAAAATGTTTCATTATCTTATTAAACCACTTCTCGTCCACCATAGCAATATGAAGTGCGTAAAGTGGTTCAGTTATCCTGACTGAACATCATATGACGTCCAGCAGGATAAGCCAAGAGGCGAGTGGTGGCGTGGTGTGTCAGTCTGACACACTGCAACTCTGATGGAGGCTTTTTACCATGTGATCAGCTGTGTCTAATCACAGCTGATCATAGTGTCAACAGGAAAAAAGTCATTTATCGGCTTTTCCTCTATCGCGTCTGACAGACACGAGTACAGGAGAGCCGATCAGCTGCTCTCCTGACAGGGGGGTCTGCACTGATTGATTATCAATTCAGCGCCCTCGAGAATGCCCACCCAGGACCTCCTGGGATGCCCACCAATGATGTCCACCTATGACCACCAGGTATGCCACCCATGACCACCAGGGATACTGAACAGTGCCCATAAATGATGCCGATCAGTGCCCATAAATGATGACAATCAGTGCACATCAGGAATGCCTGCCAATGCCTCCTCATCAGTGATGCCGATCAGTGCCACCTCATCAGTGCCCATCAGTGCCACCTTATCAGTGCCCGTCAGCTCAGCCTCATCAATGCCGTCAGTGAAGGAGAAAATATACTTATTTACAAAATATTATAACAGAAACAAAGAAAACATTTTTTTTATTTTTTTGGTCTTTTTTTGTTCATAGCGCAAAAAATAAAAACCACAGAGGTGATCAAATACCACCAAAAGAAAGCTCTATTTGTGGGAACAAAGCAATAACATTTTTGTTTGGGTAAAGTGTAGCGTGACCGCGCAATTATCATTTAAATAGTGACAGCGCTGAAAGCTGAAAATTGGCTTGGGCAGGAAGGGGAGAAAGTGCCCAGTATTGAAGTGGTTAAACCTGAATTAAATACACAATCTTATTTACTTGATAGCAGAAATAGACATGAGTAATGTCTCTTAATCACTTGCCGACTACTGCACACATATATACGTCGACATAATGACAGGGGTGGGCAAATGGGCGTACTGGTACATCCCCTTTAATCTGCGGGCTAGTGGGCACACGCGCCCATAGCGTACTGCGTGACCATGCCAGCGGGTTCTGCGGACTCGATGTCTGCCGGTGTCCTGCGATTGTGTCACGGAGCGGAAGAACGGGGAGATGCCTATGTAAACAAGGTATTTCCCTGTTCTGCCTAGCAACATGACAGAGATCTACTGCTCCCTGTCATCAGGAGCAGTGATCTCTGTAATGTTGTAGTGAGCCCATCTACCCCACAGTTAGAATCACTCCCTAGGACACACTTAACCCCTTGATCGCCACCTACTGTTTAACCCCTTCCTTGCCAGTGTCAATTACACAATAATCAGTGCATTTTTATAGCACTGATCGCTGTATAAATGACAATGGTCCCAAAATAGTGTCCGATGTGTCCACTGAAATGTCGCAGTCCTGATAAAAATTGCAGATCACCGCCATTACTAATAAAAAAATAATAATAATAAAAATGCCATAAATCTATCCCCTTTTTTGTAGACGCTATAACTTTTGCGCAAACCAATCAATATACGCTTATTGTGATTTTTTTACCAAAAATATGTAGAAGAATACATATCGGCCTAAACTGAGGAAAAAATTATTTTTTTAATATTTTTTGGGGATATTTATTATAGCAAAATTAAAAAATATTGTTTTTTTTTCAAAATTGTCGCTTTTTTTGTTTATAGCGCAAAAAATAAAAATCACAGAGGTGTTAAAATACCACCAAAGGAAAGCTCTATTTGTGGGGAAAAAAAGGACATCAATTTGTTTTGGTGTAACGTCTCACGGCCGCGCAATTGTCAGTTAAGGCGACGCAGTGCCGAATCGCAAAAAGTGCTCTGGTCAGGAAGGGGGTAAATAATTCCGGGGCTAAAGTAGTTAAAGTTCTGTTTATAAATGTTTTCACACCACCCACCAAGTCTTGGTGAAGCGGCTGATGTTGGACTCCTTAAAGGTGGTTTAGCCATTTAATATTTAAAATAAACCTAATTCCGAACTCAAACTATTTAGTGTGTCACTTCAATGTCCAGATTAATGTGTCATTTAATCCCAGAAAACTCTCATTACATGCTATATAACAGAGTGTGCATACCTTCAAAGCCACTAAAGCATTTGTGTAAAGTGAAATATACCTGGTTGATCCTGCCTTCAGCTGCCCCTCCCATCTTCTCTGTGTCCCCAATGCAGGCTGAATTGTCTAAATGAGGTGGTGTCCCCTACTGAGCATGCTCCATTTTCATCTGTGAAGCCCACATGACTTTACCCTACCTCCTCCTCCATGTCTCCCTTTTGCTAAAAACTATGGGGTGGGATATATGATGATTGATTACACTCACTAAGAAACTCAGAAAAAGCTTAGTTTTACTACAAATCAGTATTAAATATATCACATGTAATTGCTAATACATGTAAAGTAAAAAAAGAACATTGGATGCAGATGTTATTTGAAAGTGAAAGCTTCAAAGAGTCAAAAATCTTTGACAACAAATTTGACATTCAATAAAGATTTTCAGGCAGCTATAAAATAGATTTTTGAGATGTATACTTTCATTAAGTGTTCTTGCATAGCAAGACCACTTACTGTTATCTCACATATATATTATTCTTATTATTATAGCCAAATTTACCACCCTAACTCCTCCCACAGTTTTTACACTACATAGACAAGTAATATACCGAAACGTGCGGATTGTTCCCGAATGGTGTGCTATTACTTTGTGGAACGTTTCGCCGAATGGTTCACGAAATATCGTCGTTTTTGCGGCGAAATTGGTCCCATAGGAATGAATGGGGAAACTAGAGTGGGAGATGACAAAAGCTGGAAAATCAGAACATGATTTCTAAACTGCCGCCACTCCCTCATTTTCAAGCCCACCTACACAAATCTTATATCAAAACGTTCAGCTATCCCTGCTGCCACTAAACATGTCCACGGCTAAGCCATAGTCCTGATAGTTTTCACAATATGACCATTTGTTTGCAACTCACGCCGTCCATTGACATTCATTGAAACTACACTCTAGCCCCCTCCAAATTTGAAGGGCAATTTCTAAACTGCGACTGTGCCTTCATTTTTAATATTTCAGAGACATACTATACATCAAAATCTAGGTCTGGGTCTTGTGATTCTCACAATATAAAGATCTTCGCTGTAGGATGTATAGTTTTTAAAATACGGCCATTTGTTTATAGGTCATTTCAGGAAATTTTAGCCATTAATCAGAGTGTACTGTTAGTGTTTGTTTTGTTGCCATGGTTACCAAAGCTTCTGTTATACACAGGCGGGAGGTGGCTGGAGCATCTCAGCTGATTACAGAGCCCGGGGGAGGGGACAGACACACCATGTACTGATTTATAATAGAGGAATATGATGGGGCAGTTTTGATGGGGTAATTCTGATGGGGCAGTTTTGATGAAGCAGTATTTGGGAAGCATAAACAGGGCATGAGCGTTGCTAGGAAACAGTGGTTGTAAACACAAGATGCTGAGACACTCCAAATGCATGTGACTTCATCTGCTAGACTTGATAATGCGTGTAGACTCCTCCCACAGTTTTTACACTACAGAGACAAGTAATATACCGAAACGTGCGGATTGTTCCCGATTGGTGTGTTATTACTTTGTGGAATGTTTTGCCGAATGGTCCACGAAATGACGTTTTTGCGGCGAAATTGGTCCCATAGGAATGAATGGCGAAATGTTCAAAACTAGAGTGGGAAGTGACAAAAGCTGACAACCCCATGATCAGCCAAAACCTTATGACCACCCCATGATCAGCCAAAACATTATGACCGCCCCATGTAAAAAAAAAAAATATTTTTGAAAAAAAAAAAAATTTGAAAAAAGTAAAAAAATAATTTTTGAAAAAAAAAAAATTATTTTTCAAAAAAAAAATATTTTTGAAAAAAAAATATATTTGAAAAAAAAAAATATTTTTGAAAAAAAAAATTATTTTTGAAAAAAAAATTACTTTAAAAAAAATAATAATTTCGAAAAAAAAATTATTTTTGAAATAAAAAAATTCATTTTTGAAAAAAAAAATTACCTTTGAAAAAAAAAATTACTTTTGAAAAAAAAAATCATTTTTTAAGAAAAAAAAATCATTTTTGATTAAAAAAAATTCATTTTTGAAAAAAAAAATTACTTTTGAAAAAAATGTTCAGCTCTTTCAGCGAATGATGGAACTTTTTTACTACTATTTATACTTTTTAAAATATTAAGCTTTTTAACACTTTTCACAGTTACTCAAGCCACTCCACCCCACCCAGTTACTCCGCCCACTCCAGTTGTAGAGGCAAGAACACTTTTCACAATTTCCCCAGAAATTGTACCTTTTCTAGTTTGAATTGCTGTTCTGAAACAGGTTTTTTTTTTAATCATGTGACTGGCACAGCACCAATCAGGGTTGGCCAAACACAGACTCACACTGTAGAGAGAATACATCAGGTGAGTAACAGAAGCCCCCTCCTGCCAAAGAACAGGAAAATGTGACCACAGAAAATCTTTGCAGGAATAAAGGACATACAGTGCCTTGCAAAAGTATTCACCCCTTGTCATTTTACCTATTTTGTTACATTACAGCCTTTAATTTAATGTTTTTTATTTAATATGAATTATATGTGAAGGATCAGAACACAAAAGCCTAAGTTTGTGAAGTAAAATTAGAAAAATATATACATAAAACTATTTTTCAGAAATAAAAAACTGATAATTGGCATGTGCGTATGTTTTCACCCCCTTTGTTATAGAGCCCATAAAAAGCTCTGGTGCAACCAATTACCTTCAGAAGTCACATAAATAGTGAAATGATGTCCACCTGTGTGTAATTTAAGTGTCACATGATCTGTCATTACATATACACAACTTTTTGAAAGGCTCCAGAGGCTGCAACACCTAAGCAAGAGGCACCACTAACCAAACACTGCCATGAAGACCAAGGAACTCTCCAAACAAGTAAGGGACAATGTTGTTGACAAGTACAAGTCAGGGTTAGGTTATAAAAAAAATATCCAAATCTTTGATGATCCCTAGGAGCACCATCAAATCTATCATAACCAAATGGAAAGAACATGGCAACACAGCAAACCAGCAAAAGATGGCTGCACACCAAAACTCACAGACCGGGCAAGGAGGGCATTAATCAGAGAGGCAGCACAGAGACCTAAGGTAACCCTGGAGGAGCTGCAGAGTTCCACAGCAGAGACTGGAGTATCTGTACATAGGACGACAATAAACCGTACGCTCCATAGAGTTGGGCTTTATGGCAGAGTGGCCAGTAGAAAGCCATTACTTTCAGCAAAAAACAAAATGGCACGTTTTGAGTTTGCAAAAAGGCATGTGGGAGACTCCCAAAATGTATGGAGAAAGGTGCTCTGGTCTGATGAGACTAAAATTGAACTTTTTGGCCATCAAGGAAAATGCTATGTCTGGTCTCAATCCCAACACATCACATCACCCAAAGAACACCATCCCCACAGTGAAACATGGTGGTGGCAGCATTATGCTGTAGGGATGTTTTTCAGCAGTTGAGACTGGAAAACTGGTCATAGTTGAGGGAAAGATGGATGGTGCTAAATACAGGGATATTCTTGAGCAAAACCTGTACCACTCTGTGTGTGATTTGAGGCTAGGATGGAGGTTCACCTTCCAGCAGGACAATGACCCCAAACACACTGCTAAAGCATCACTTGAGTGGTTTAAGGGGAAACATGTAAATGTGTTGGAATGGCCTAGTCAAAGCCCAGACCTCAATCCAATAGAAAATCTATGGTCAGACTTAAAGATTGCTGTTCAGAAGCGCAAACCATCCAACTTGAAGGAGCTGGAGCAGTTTTGCAAGGAGGAATGGGCAAAAATCCCAGTGGTAAGATGTGGCAAATTCATAAAGACTTATCCAAAGCGACTTGGAGTTGTGATAGCTGCAAAAGGTGGCTCTACAAAGTATTGACTTTAGGGGGGTGAATAGTTATGCACATTGACTTTTTCTGTTATTTTGTCCTATTTGTTGTTTGCTTCACAATTAAAAAAAAACATCTTCAAAGTTGTGGGCATGTTCTGTAAATTAAATGATGCAAATCCTCAAACAATCCATGTTAATTCCAGGTTGTGAGGCAACAAAACACGAAAAATGCCAAGGGGATGAATACTTTTGCAAGGCACTGTAGAGGATTAAAAAAGAAAAAAACAATAAAAAATACAGTGGAATCTTACTGTATATGTGATTTATGTGAATGAAAATGGCAATTAACACTTTTCAGTTTAGTATCACGTTAAGAGTTTTGAACAAAGGGTCCTTCTGTCCAATTTCTCCTTATGAAGGTCCCCTTCTTACAGCAGTTGTCTCTGCTATTGCCCAACACCGAGCTATAAATGTCTTTCTATTAAAAAAAAAATCATATTTCAGAATATTCATCGATTGTTCTAGTAATCAATGGGGTCAAGTCAATGTTTGCTTTAGTCTGTAGAAATTACAAAAAAGTGGCAGGATGAACATATTTCCTTGAAGAAACTAAATTCTAACAGTAATTGTGGTTTCTGTTCCCATAATCAGATGTTAAAAGCAACTGATATTTTGAAACATGTGATCTGTGATACCTTCTTGGGAGCGCAGATCACATATCTAGTACGTGATCCAGCACAGCAGAGCCGCCTTGCCGCAATACAAGTAAGTGATACGGTCGACAAGTTGTTACATTTATACAATATTTATATTGTATTTATTATTTATTAGAATTCCTTTCACTCACAGCTTTGATGGCAAATCAGTTGCTGGCTCTGATGCAACACAAGACAATTTGTTTTCTCAGAAGCTCTGACCCAGATTCTCATTATGTTTGTATTGTTCTTCCTACAGACAGTGAAAACTGCATGAAATGTCCTGATGAAGAATGGCCAAATGAGAAGAAGGATCGGTGTGTTCCAAAATTGGTGGAATTTCTTTCCTACATTGATGATCCCATTGTTGCAGTATTTTCAGCTGTCTCCATCCTCTGTTGTCTTCTGACTGGTTTAATATTGGGGATGTTTATACATTACCAGGACACCCCCATTGTTAAAGCTAATAATCGGAACCTGAGCTATCTTCTCCTGGTCTCCATCATGCTGAGCTTCCTCTGTGTCTTCTTGTTCCTCGGCCATCCAGTAGATGTAACCTGCATGCTACGTGTAACCTCTTTTGGTGTCATGTTCTCAGTTGCTGTCTCTACCCTCCTTGCCAAAAGTATCATGGCGTGTATTGCTTTTAAAGCCACCAAACCTGGGAGTCCCTGGAGGAAATGGATGGGAGCCAAACTGCCCAATTTTATAATTTTTGTGTTCTCACTGGTTCAAGTAATAATCTGTATCAATTGGTTGTCTATTTCTCCCCCCTTCCAGGATCAGGACACTCACTCTTATCAGGGGAAGATCATCATTCAATGTAATGAGGGTTCAGTTATTGGCTTCTACTCTGTCCTGGGATATATGGGGCTTCTGGCAGCTGTGAGTTTCATTATAGCTTTTTTAGCCAGGACATTACCGGACAGTTTTAATGAGGCCAAATACATCACCTTCAGCATGCTGGTGTTCTGCAGTGTCTGGATTGCCATGATCCCGGCCTATCTGAGCACCAGAGGGAAATACATGGTGGCTGTGGAGGTTTTTGCAATAATAACATCAAGTATTGGACTTCTTGGCTGTATATTTTTCCCAAAATGTTACATAATTCTGTTCAGACCTGACCACAATACAAAAATAGCTATCCACTAATATGTATGAAGCAACACTGGGTTACCAATAGTTATTGCCATATCTCTATTATTGTTATTTTCCCTATTTTGCTAGTGTATTGAGAATGAAATGTTAAATTTGGACATTTAATAATCACCTCTCCTTTGGAAGCTGAGTTAATTTTTTTTCTCTGGAGATCGCTGGTATCAGACACTTTGGGTTTGTTGGAAACCTTGTCCCCTGCTGAGTGTAGTGGTTTCTCCTACCAGCCGATACATAACTACAGAACAATGTAGTGAGGAGGAACCACAGTGACCAGAAGGTGACAAAGTATCCAAAACATCCTAAACTATCAGAAATCAGAGCCACCCATCGCTCTTCAAGAGAGGGAAGATTTCACTCCCCACCTTCCAGAAAGATCTTTTATAAGCTGATTGTAATGTCATTATTATAGTGTCAAGGTCACTTTAATTATATTTGATGTAGATGACTCTGTCTAAATTAATAAATACATTTTGTTAGTGTATTCTAAATTCATTTTTAATATTCTTTAAAGTTGATGAGAGCATGTTCTCAGTAAGTTCACATTTTAAGTGGTAAGTTGAATTTTTTTTTTAAAGGGTATTTTCTTTATAGTACCTAGTAAAAAAAATGTCCTTGTATAAATTTCTTTGCTGCTGCCACAAGGGATTACTTGGCTTCCCCATACAATGCTGCAGAGACAACACTCCTACCCCACACCTTTCCAGATCCTTATATGAAAACTTCCAGCTAACTTCAAGCTAAAAACAGGTTCCAGGTGCTCATTGATCAATCAGAAGTTTGATTCTGAAGAAGACATCAAATATTAAAATTATGTTAGCTTAAAGTGATTCATGAAGGTAAAAAAACCCTTCCGTGTTTAGCAGCCCCCAGCCCCCCCTAATACTTACCTGAGCTTCTTCTCCATCCAGCAATATGCACAAGAGAATCGGCACTCCGGAGACTCTCTGGCTCATTGGGATCATTGGCTACCATTGCTGTCAATCATGGCCAGGGAGCCAATGAGGAGAGAGAGGAGGCGGGGCAGAGCAACGGGAGTGCACCTGCTTGGATGACCCTATTCCCTTTAATCAGGTGCAACATGTAAAAAACAAGTCTCCCACAATACGAAGTGCAATAAATCCTCTACTCAGTGATATGGAAGAAGCTTGCCCCTTTGTGTTGTTCAAACAATCTTTTCATGAACCCCCAATTTAGTATTCACTCACCTTATAAGTGTAGCACACCCCCTAAGGAGCCAGTAAGTGTAAAGGGATCCCCCACCTTGTGCAGCCAGGCACACTGCATGTTCACAGCATACTTAAGTCAAGGAATAGTCCAGTGCCTTGTTTTATGTTTTATTGAGGGGGAAAACTTGGATAGGGATTGGGGTATTATGGGATGCCCACTTGACTTTTCAGAAAAAGGAATCTTCAGGGACACAACTATTTATAGTCAATATGTACACTTCTCCTCTTCCTCCTGCACAAACTCGCTTGCAGATACAAAACTCACTCCAGCTCCTCCAGCACAACACACTGTTGGATGATCTGACAAAATAGCTCAATCAGATAGGTAGCAAAAGCCAATTACAGGCCGGAACCGTGGGCCCCTTGTTTGCATAGCAAAGTCCTAGTACCCAACTATCCTTCCTGTGGCTACTGATCCCAGCACCACCTCTTCAGGCACTGCCAGCCCTCCTGGCTGCAACTGCCCCTTTCACTAGCCCAAAAGAAAAAGGTGAAAAAAGAGCCTCACCTGCAGTAATTACTAGGGACCATGTAGCTTATAGATAAGGGAACTTTATTACACACCAATATCAAATGGTAATACAAAAAACATTGGATAAAAATCCCATCACCAGCACCTCAGTAAAAAATTAAAAAATAGACAACGTTGTCTGATCAAGATGCAGCTGCGTCATAAAAATCCACACACATACATATGTCAACATAAAGCACCTGACAATATGGTGAAGTGAAATCACTGTTAATACACCATAGATAAGGAATATTCCCACAGTGTGCAGGATGGTTGGGCAAAAAATGGGGGCTCTGCCAGTGCAGCAAGGGGGGGAAGCAAGTTTTTCCTTTGACCACCATGGATAGCAACTCCAGGCACTAACGTGCCGTATGTAGTGCAAGTCCAAAGTTTTTCCACAGGAGGGTGAAGCTGGGAATTAATGATGCAGTAAGGTCATATATAATTAACACTGTAACAGTGCTTAGGATATCAGTCCAGAGTATTGCATGGAATATTGTTCTCAGTGTGACCAGTGTTCACTGCAGTGCAAAAAAACACAGTATAAGTCTGTAGTGCATGGACCAACAGGTCCACTCACCCAGCCTGGAAGCAGTGTGGACTTGCGTGGATACTGGCTGTAGCTTTCCCGCCTCCACATCCGTTGGATTTGGATCAGGGATGTGGCAGTGTTGCCGGTCTGGCACTAGGTCAGTGGCGGGTGCAGTTTGATGTGGTCCGTAGCGGTCTCAGCGTTGTCACGTACCTGGTTATTGAGCCCGATATGCAGAGGGAGGCCTCCCTTACGATCCTGACTTGCAGCCCCTGGTAGAGCTGACAGGAGGCACAGGAGTACAGGACAGCACGAGTGCCTGGCAGGATCAACAGCTGATAGGCAGGACTGATGGACGCAGCTGAAACACTGGTACAGCAGGTGAGATGCAGCAGACTGGAAGCTGAAGCTGAAAGGCAGGCACAACACAGGATGCAGGTGGATGGTTCAAGGGGTGAGACACAGGAAAGTCAGGCAGGCCAGGTCATGCACAGGAGAGCAGTACAGGAACAGATGCAGACACCTGTGTGAAACTGTTGCTCCCAGCAAGCCTTTCCTGACAAGCATCCTTTAGTTAAGATGAATGCTGTGGTACTCGCAGATTCCTGTGAGCATGTGCAAGCTAGCAAGCCGTCATCAATGGTGACGTCAGTGCATCATTAACGTGGTGTTGGGACAACAGACTAGTTTCGCCCAATCAGCTTGAGCTTCTTCTGGGATGGGGAGGCTAGTGGTGGGCTTTTATTTATACTCTACATAAAGCATGGAAGGAAGTGCAATTATTTGCTTCCACCACTAGAGGTCACCTTAACCATCAACACCAAATACAATTCATAGGCAGCTGACTTTCATCAATCAAGTTTAACCCCCTATTGGGGAAGCCTAGTGTAAAAAAATGAAAATGAAAAGGGGGCAAATAGGTAGCTGGAGAGAAGCAGGGAAGCATTTTTCTTAAATGGCAAGCCAAGACATTAAGTTTAAACCATATTAGGGAAGGAGAGGAGGTGGGGAGGTCATATGAGAGAGAGAGGAACAAGAAAACGAGGAAAATAAATAAAGGAAAAAAAATTAAAAAATAAAAACCCAAGTAGAAACTAAAGCAAAAGCAAAAATAAGGCAAATGGGCAATGCGCCTCCTAGAGGGAGAGTATTCATAATTATATTCATCTATTAGATCGTGTTTTCAAATTTTCAGCCAAATATGGTGTCTTAGCGATCAAGAAATGCCCCAAAGTTGCATTCTGTGTTTTAGCCAGCGGGAGCGAGTGTTTTGAGGCGATAGATCCACATCTTCTCCTTCTGTAGGAGAATAGTGTTAAAGTCACCCCTCCATGGTGGAAGGTTGATGGTATATATACACTTCAGCTCCATTCCCTCTGATTTACATTTTTCTGCACCTCAGTTCCTACATTTCCCTGCATATTTGATTTGTTTAGCCTTGTTTCCATGTCGGAGGTATGGCTTTTTGGCCATAATTCTTCCATGAAGACCACTTCTGGCCAGACTTCTACGGACAGTAGATGGTTGTACCTGGACCCCACTGGTTTCTGCCAGTTCTGTGCTGATGGTACTACTGGACATCTCCTGATGTCAAAGAGAAGCAAGCATGAAGTATCTTTATTCTTGCATGAAAGTATAAGTTCACCTTTGTTCACCTTCTCCAGCTCCCCTTTGTACCAGTATAGCATTATTGTACTTATTTTGCAAAAATAAAACAACTATCCATTTATTCTACACACACTTAGGCCTCTTTCACACGGGACGGATCCATGATGATCTGCCCCGTGAACATCCGCTTGCTCTGTGGGGATCGCTCCGTTGATCCCCGCTGAGCAGGCAGTTGACAGGTTTGTCTCTGCACACTGTGCAGCGACGGACCTGTCAGAGCGCTGCTTTCCCCTATGGGGGATCGGATGACGCAGCTTGACAGGTCCTTTCTCTCCCCCTGTCTGTGTCTGATACCAAGTAAAATGTTGACACTTACACCAATGTAATGATGTACTATTGAATATAGAGCAGCATTCATTTGTGTCTTTTATATCTGCCTGGGTTTAAGATTTTAGTCTTTTAAAACATACATAAGTCATAAACTTCATGAAAACAATCGATCCACAGCAGGATTTTAGTATAGGAACCCCCCACTATGCCCTGTGCTGGAGGTTGTACAAAAAAAAAAACAGCAAAGATTGCACATGTGTGTATAAAGAATGGTAATGGAACAATTGGGATTAAAGTTTGAGAGCACTTAACACTGTGTACAAAAAACTTCCTCCTGGATTTATGTCCCCTCTAGAGCTTTTTTTTTTTTTGCACACATTTAAAATCTTCTTTTTTAGTTATAAAATTATCTCAAAGCCCCCCGGAACATAATATATTTTCTGAAAGCAGAGGCCTTGTAGAACACAAATCAGTGGAGAGTCCCGCTTCCAGAATACAATATCTCAGTGGGAAGGATTCCTCCATCTACCTGGATGAAAAAAAATAAACATCTATGGACAGATTTACAGTGATCACTTTTATAACAACAAAAAGTAAGAGATCGCTCCATCCACAGAAACAGAGCAGATGGAGGAATCCCCACACTTTTCAGCTTTAAGGTTACTTTCACACTGGGGCGTCGGCTGTAAAACGCCGCTATTTTTAGCGACACTTTACCCTCGTTTTTGCAGAGGTTTTCAGCCACTAGTGGGGCATTTTTAACCCCTGCTAGCAGTCGAAAAAGGGTTAAAACTGCCCGCAAAGCGCCTCTGCAGCGGAGCTATGCCAGCGGTTTGGCGGCGCTACCCATTGATTTCAATGGGCAGGGGCGCTTTAGGAGCAGTGTATACACCGGTCCTACAGCGCTGCAAAGATGCGGCTTGCAGGACTTTTTTTGGCGTCCTGCCAGCGCACCGCTCCAGTGTGAAAGCACTCAGGGTTTAACACTGGAGTGAGAGGAGAGGCTCTTTACCAGCGCTATGCTGGCGCTATTTTTAGCACTGTAGAGCTTGTAAAGCGCCTCAGTGTGAAAGCAGCCTAAAGAAAAGACTCTTCCAGCAACTTCTCTATCTCCCTGTTATAGTTTGCCACAAGTTTTGTCACCGTCACCTTCCCCGGTCACTTACTGGACAGCTTGGTTTGCAGGTAAATGAGGAGACATTTTATATACGTTATATACATTCTTATAAAATTTCCATCACATATATTTCTTCCAATCATTTTGTGAAGTCCTATTTTGTTGTTCTTTGTCACCCTGATTAAATTTTTCTCTTCCTAGAAAGTAAGTTACACACCTGTCTATCTCTTCTTCAGATAAATCGACATCATCTTCTTTTGATCTCACAGTGAACACTCCTCCAATGATCAAATCTCCATCCTGAAAATATTGGAATTCATCAAATACCTGAATATACTAAAGAGAACAAGGAGATGAGACTTTAAATGAAGTATACTGAGGGTCAAGTGTTGTGTGGCATTATAATTAACATATCTATAATATATGTAAAGGATATTTAATTTTCATTTTTATTTTTTTTTTATGATAATTAAAATATATATTTATGGCCCTTTATATATACCACAAAAAAAAACAAAAAAACACTGCGCTACCTATAGAAAATATCCCCCCAAAAAGCAGTAGTTAAACAGTGAGATGTGCACTAAAATAACTAATAAAAAAGAAATAACCGCGCTAAATATAAGTGAAACGCGTGAAGCAATCTCAAAGACTTCCGTGGGGAAGTACATATATAAATACAAAAATGTTGAAAAATATTAAAAATTAAATTATGAAAAGTACATGGGTCAACACATGTATGTATGAATCAAACATGAGTGTCCATATGTAGTATTTGCGAATAAAAATAAGTGTCCATATATAGTAACAGAAAATAAAAATGTGATGATCTGAAAACAGTCCAAGAAAGACCCCTTGGGTGAATCCAACCAGAGTCAATGGTGTAAAAAATATGAGTGACAACCCATACAGTATCCGCAAATACCCAATAATTGCGCTTACCGCAAGGCAAGCGAACACCAGCCTGTATCACGTCATCGTAGCTGAAAAGATGTAATGAGGACACCAAACTTCCATCTCATGGACATGTAAATAAAAGGAAACTGGCCATAGTGTAATACTGCCAAACTAATTAAAGTTTAGAAAAGGTAGAAAACTTACACTAGTACATAAAGATACAGCAGGAAAAAAAATGGAACTTAGAGTGAACACTAGCAAACTCAGTAGTGAAGATGAGACCCCACACTCCGTGCAAATATTGCGCTTACCACAAGGCAAGCCAACAACAGCTTGTGTTCAGTATTGGTTAACCACACCACACTATGTGATCCACCACCAGGCAAATAATGCGCTTACCGCAAGGCAAGCCAACCACAGCTTATGTTCAATAGCAGTATGAGAGATCCAATGGCGTTCTGGACTGCTTGTGGCAGGAACCGGGGGATACAGCAGAGACTACAAAATGACATCTCACAAGCATGTAAATAAAAAGGAACTGGCCATAGTGTAATGCCCCGTACACACGGTCCGATTTTCCGATCGAAAATGTCCGATCGGAGCGTGTTGTCGGAAATTCCGACCGTGTGTGGGCTCCATCGGACATTTTCCATCGGATTTTCCGACACACAAAGTTGGAGAGCAGGAGATAAAATTTTCCGACAACAAAATCCGTTGTCGGAAATTCCGATCGTGTGTACACAAATCCGACGGACAAAGTGCCACGCATGCTCAGAATAAATAAAGAGATGAAAGCTATTGGCCACTGCCCCGTTTATAGTCCCGACGTACATGTTTTACGTCACCGCGTTTAAAACAATCGGATTTTCCGACAACTTTGTGTGACCGTGTGTATGCAAGACAAGTTTGAGCCAACATCCGTCGGAAAAAATCCTAGGATTTTGTTGGCGGAATGTCCGAACAAAGTCCGACTGTGTGTACGGGGCATAATACTGATAAAAACGATTTAATAGATAAAGGTAGAAAACTCACATGAGTATGTAAAAATACAGCAAACAGCCGGCCGGCACAGCGAGCACCTGTCCACACTGAAAATGGCGATGACGTCAGAGAGTCAACCTCCCGACGTATGTTTCACCACAAATGGCGTCATCTGGGGACGTTCCCCAGACACCACAAATGGCGTCGTCTGGGGACGTTCCCCAGACGACGCCATTTGTGGTGAAACGTACGTCGGGAGGTTGACGCTCTGACGTCATCGCCATTTTCAGTGTGGACGGGTGCTCGCTATGCCGGCCGGCTGTTTGCTGTATTTTTACATACTCATGTGAGTTTTCTACCTTTATCTATTAAATCGTTTTTATCAGTATTACACTATGGCCAGTTCCTTTTTATTTACATGCTTGTGAGATGTCATTTTGGAGTCTCTGCTGTATCCCCTGGTTCCTGCCGCAAGCAGTCCAGAACGCCAGTGGATCTCTCATACTGTTATTGAACATAAGCTGTGGTTGGCTTGCCTTGCGGTAAGTGCATTATTTGCCTGGTGGTGGATCACGTAGTGTGGTGTGGTTAACCAATACTGAACATAAGCTGTTGTTGGCTTGCCTTGTGGTAAGCGCAATATTTGCACGGAGTGTGGGGTCTCATCTTCACTACTGAGTTTGCTAGTGTTCACTCTAAGTTCCCATTTTTTTCTTGCTGTATCTTTATGCACTAGTATAAGTTTTCTACCTTTTCTAAACTTTAATTAGTTTGGCAGTATTACACTATGGCCAGTTTCCTTTTATTTACATGTCCATGAGATGGAAGTTTGGTGTCCTCATTACATCCTTTCAGCTACGATGTATACAGTCTAAGAGCACCATCTGGATTCTCCACACCAAGACGTGGTACAGGCTGGTGTTCGCTTGCCTTGCAGTAAGCGCAATTATTGGGTATTTGCGGATACTGTATGGGTTGTCACTCATATTTTTTACACCATTGACTCTGGTTGGATTCATCCAAGGGGTCTTTCTTGGACTGTTTTCAGATCATCACTTCACATTTTTATTTTCTGTTACTATATATGAACACTTATTTTTATTTGCAAATATTACATATGGACACTCATGTTTGATTCATACATACATGTGTTGACCCATGTAATTTTCATAATTTAATTTTTAATATTTTTCAACATTTTTGTATTTATATATGTACTTCCTCACAGAAGTCTTTGAGATTGCTTCACGTGCGTCCGTATACCCCCAGGTCACGGCATCACATGACGGCCGCGTGAACACGCTGTTCCGTGTTCGCGGGCTTTCTGGACGCAATGTGTATGGTTGCTAGGCAACCTCCACGTGCGCCCTGTACACTTTCCGGTTTTGGCATTACATGCGGAAGTCCCGCCCAGCTCCCGGGCTCCCAGCATGCAAATGCCTAGTGATAATTCCACCAATTAAAATAGATTTAGGTGGGAAGTGCCTGTTGCCAGTTGCTGAAGGCTAGATGTTTATTTTGTTATAGACATAGCGATTGGCCAGGAGGAGAAGGTGGGCCCTATATTATCAGATGACCTCCTTCTCTGCCCAATAGGATTAACCATTGTTTAAACGTTGATAGCTGATTGGTCTTGTATTATGTTTGATTACATATATTATTTTATAAATATTGGCAGTGTTATGGGGGTCTCATATGCCCCTGTTGAAGATCCTTAGATCGAAACGCGTAGGGCGTTTTTATACCCCATACACTGCTTTTTATTCCGTGATCACGCTTTGTTTTATGTATTGTGGTTTTTTAACAATAAAACTACCTGAGTCACACTATGTGGAAGCATCCCTCTTTTATCCACATGTCCTGGTGAATCACTCTCCTTTGGGAACTGTTTGGATCCTGTTCCGGTGGACCGAGAGGGACGTCCAGGTCGGGCAGAGGCTCTACTCTTGCCTCCATTACTTCACATCTTCGCCCTTGGTGGCACAAAGCCTCATTGATTCTATGCTTATGGCAGTAGAATCCAACTTATTTGGTAAGCGTATTCCATCTATTCGTTTATCTTGTTGATACCTGAGCTGACCGTTGAGAAGTTGAAGGAACTGCCACACGGATCAGACATATTCTCTGTGGACTGTTTTTGTTGTTTCAACAACACGTCACCATTGGGACATTATGTTCATGTGCACAGAGACTATTTATATATGAGTTTATTAGCGCTACAATTTTCGTTTTTAATTTTACTTATATTTAGTGCGGTTATTTCTTTTTTTATTATTCTTTATATATACCCCCCAAAAAAGTTTTAACCCCCCTTTCCCCTATAGGATCCTTCAGAGTTGTGTGTGCTTTGGTGGCGGTCTTGATGTGGTTTACGTTGTCCCTGTCTTGGTTTTCCTCTGGTCCAGGAGCTGCGACGCACACTGCGGGTGTTCCCTCCCCCTGTTTTCTTGCGGGGTGGGTGAACGCGCACTACGTGTCGATGTCACACTTTCGGGACACCAGTTTCTGTGGTGCTGCATTTGCCGGTGATTATTCAACCAACAAGCGATATGCACTTACGCTAAGTGCTTACTCATAGCTCTGTGTACCCCATGATCCTGCTTTTTGAATAAAAAGACGAATCCATTTATTCTGGTGTATGGCTATCCAGGTTTTTCGGTTCTCTTCTATCTACAAGCGATATGGGACTCGGTTTGGTGCCAAACCACCAGGTGGCTCTTCTGCATTGGTGATGGCGCCTCCCCTTCCCTTTGCTCGCATATATGTGATGTTGATGGGACTTTTGCAGCCGTGCCCTTATAGGCGCCATCTTTGGATGGTTCTAGCATTTGGCTTCTGCTTCTTCCTTTAGAAACCATACACAGCCTACCTCCCTTTTTTGGTTGGTAGGCTACCTTTCCCCCATACTGTATCATTCCTTCTGCTTCCTACCATCCCACCTCGTTAACCTTTTGTACACTTCCCATGCTTTTCCTCACCCATCTCCTTTGTGAAATTGCATGATCTTCATGCGATTTTTCACCTTTGTAATTTTTTCCCCCTTTGTGGTGTGTTTTCTTTCTCTTCGAACTCACCACACCCTTTACTTTTCCAGGCAACAATGGGTGCTGGTTTCCTATCCATGATTATATATAGGAGGAGCCCCGGGAGTGTTGGTGCCACTTATACCCCCACTGGAAGTCTTGTTCACATTTTGGCTTTTCTCTTCACACATGCACTTCATGTTTCAGAGCGTGTCTCTGTACAATGTCACCAGGTAATTATTTCTGATTTCCTCTCCATCACATAGACTGCACATCTTTTGTTTCCTCTCCCTCTTTTCCCCTCGGGGTATTGTATGATTTTCATGTGATTTTTCACTTTTTTTTATTTATTTATTTTTCATTTATTTTAATTTTTCTTATGATTTGGTTCATTTCACACACCTTCTTGCACTTATTTACATATTCAGTTTATTCCATATACATCATTTACCTTTATAATTTTATTTACTTTCTACAGCCCCAATTTGGTTTTTGTGATCACACATGCTCACTTGCACATCACAGCCTGATGCATGACCGTCCCTTGGAGGGTTACCTGTTGGGATGGCTGTCGCTTAACATACCATCTCAGCTCCTGGAGGAGATGTTCCCCATGTGGGGATATTCATGACCCTCAATACCGTACCAATTGTACATGGATGCCCTGTAAGTATCATATAGGGTTTTTTACCCCCCCTTTTCTTTTTATATTTTTCACACCTGTGATTATAATAGACCAACTAGAGATGCACAATATATCATTACAGAGATACCTTGCACATGTACACACTTGCGCCTGATGAGTGACGTCAAGTCATGAAACGCGTTGAGAAAACAGATGTCGTGTTCAAATCGTGGATTCTGTGGATTGTGGATTCTGTTCATGCATTATGTATTTGACTATATTCTAATCATGTGCTATCCAATTTTGGGCTTTTCTATATGTATCATGTGCCATCCATTTTTTGGATTATTTATGTATTATGTATTGCTATATGAAACAAAGTTTTTAATTTAATATCTTACTCCATGCAAGTATTTAATTATATGTGTAGTATATCAATTTCCTATTGAATATGAAGTATGAGACAAATGTCCTACTCCTTTACATATATTATAGATATGTTAATTATAATGCCACACAACACTTGACCCTCCGCGTACTTCATTTAAAGTCGCGTATCCTTCTTCTCTTTTGTATAAAATACCTGAATATGATTAACCACTTAAGCCCCGCAACATTTGACTGCCCGAAGACCAGAGCACTTTTTGCGATTCAGCACTGCGTCACTTCAATTGACAATTGCGCGGTCGTGCAACATTGTTCCCAAACAAAATTGATGTCCTTTTTTCCCCACAAATAGAGCTTTCTTTTGGGACATTCACATTTATACAGCGATCAGTGCAATTAAAAATGCATTGATTACTGTGTAAATGTGACTGACAGTGAAGGGGTTAATCACTAGGTGGCTCTGTAGGGGTTAAGTGTGTCCTAGGTAGTGATTCTAACTGTGGGGGGAGGGGCTATGTGTGACATGACACTGATCACTGCTCCAGATTACAGGGAGCTGTGATCAGTGTCCTGTTACTAGGCAGGATGGGGAAATGCTTGTGTACATTAGCATTTCCTTGTTCTTCTTCTCTGTGAGACAATCGCTGTTATCCCCACGGACATCAAGTCCTGCGATCACACTCACGGAGGCCACGGCAGGCGCGCACGCCCGCAAACTGCTTTTTAAAGGGCAACGTACAGGTACATTAATCTGCCTGTACGTGCCCTTCTGCTGACGTATATCGGCGTGAGTCGGTCGGCAAGTGGTTAAGGGTATAGGCTGGACTCTGCATTCCTGATCTCCAGAGTGTCATACATTGCAGGATCACACAGAACTGGAAGATGTAGGTATATGATATGACCATAGCTCCGATCACTGGGTTCTTTTTTAATTAAAGCCTGTAATTCTCCATTGTGACACAGACCTCTGCAGCATGGGTATCACAATGACAATACAATGAGATGGCTTCTCTCCCCTCCTTTTATACAGTTCAGTACCATACATCTCTCATTGTTCTCAATATACTGATATCATCTTTTATCTACTTTTAGTTGTTTGTGCAGGTAGTTTATTTGGGAGTGGTTAAGTTTAGCCCTCTATTATGCATATTATTTTAACAACTCTAAACCAAGACACATAATTTCTTTAAAATAAACTCTATTCAGCAAGGATCAGTGCTAAACATTCTGTATGCCAAAAAAAAAAATGTACAATTGAAATACACAGATAGTACCAGAGAATATTATAATGATTCTTCCACTTACAATAACAATGCACGTAATCATTCTATATGTTTTATCATCTTAAAGCAGTGGTTCTCAACTCCGGTCCTCAGGACCCACTAACAGGCCAGGTTTGCAAGATAACTGAAATACATCACAGGTGATATAATTTGCTGCTCAGTGATTGCAGTATTCTAGTCTGCATCTCCTCAAGGTAATACTTATAATCTGGCCTGTTGGTGGGTCCTGAGGACTGGAGTTGAGAACCACTGTCTTAAAGTGACTCTGTAAATTAAGCTCGGCCTGTAAAAGAAGCAGACAGTTGCTTATTTTTTGTTGGCCGTTTCCTTCAAATGTGACCAAGTGTGTGAAAACCTGCTTCTTCATGACTTCTGTATTTTCACTCATGACTAGGGATGAGCTTCGAGTTCAAGTCGAACTCATGTTCGACTCGAACATTGACTGTTCGCCAGTTCGCCGAACAGCGAACAATTTGGGGTGCCGCGGAACACCCTTTAAAAGTCTATAGGAGAAATCATAAGTGCTAATTTTAAAGGCTTATTTGCATGGTATTTTCATAAAAAGTGTTTGGGGGAGGCGCATGCGTGGCAGCTCCTAAGATGACCACTGGCTATTAGAGCTCCACTCCACCACGGCACTGTAACAGCCACCGGAGCCTCCTGAATGATCCCCTGAGCACCTAACCAGAACACATAAGCGAGGGAAACCCCCGGGACCACATAGCTGACAACGGTGCACGTCTGGAGGAATGTTATGGGTCAGACGACCGCGGCGGCCGTCCCGGTCAGCTATGCCAAGATGGCGGCGGCCCCACAAGGCCCTCACAGCACAGGGGAGGCAGAGGACTCCATCGCAGACCAAGACTCGCTGCCGCCACAGTCTCCAGGTACAGACTTTCCGCCCATGCCCCTGGTCACTTCTCCCTCATCTACAGAGTCACTGCTGGGCAGACTGGCATCCAGCCTTCCCTCCACATCTATGATGGATCCACACACAGGCCTGCTACTGTCTGTGATGGACGCAAACTCTGCCATCCCTGTGCCCTCTGATTTCCCCTCCATGATGGAAGCCTTCTCCCAGCTCCTTTCCAAGAGCCTGGCCCTGAATGCTGCCCAAATTACCTCCTCCATCCATGCGGATCTGCAGCAGATAGGGATGCGAATGGGATGCGAATGGACACAATTGAAAAGAAGGCTGACCAAGCAGTGTCACGCATTAACCAAAACTCTGCAAGGATACAAGACATGCAAGATCAGCTTAAACAGCCCTTGCAAAGATCGATGACCTCGAAAATAGATCGAGACATTATAACTTTCGCATCCGAGGGCTCCCTGAATCTGAAAAGGACGTACATGCTTCTGTGAAAATCCAGTTGCAGAACCTTATACAAGACATCACAGAGCACCGACTGGAGCTGGACAGAGCTCACAGAGCCCTACAACCCCCTCGATCAGATGGCCTCCCCAGAGACATAATTGTGAAACCCTATTTCTACTCCGTTAAGGAAGAGGTGATGAGGAGGTCCAGGGGCTCAGATAACCTCAAATTGCTGGGACACAGGATCCAGATTTTTGCAGATTTTTCACCATACACGGTACAAAAAAGACGCTCTCTCAAACCGTCACTCCAACTTCTGCTTGAAAAAGAAATCACATATCGTTGGTCCTTTCCCCTACGACTGAACTTTTCTTACAGAAAAAAAAGTTACGGCTTCTCTTCATTTGCAGAGGGAGAACGTCTGCTACTCCAATTAGGCCTGTTACCCTGGTGATGCAGTGGAATCTCTCATCACATAACGGGAGCATATAGCCTATACTGTATACTAGATCATAGATCTCTCACCGTTTTGTGTCTGCCTGCCCCCCTGGGCCCCTGGCTGGGAGGATGGGGACCCGGGGTGGGGGTGGGATTTGGTGGATGGTTCACGGTTAATTGTATGTCTCCTTTTTTTTTTTTTAAGTTGTTATTCTGGTGGGGATGTTCTGTTCTTTGGATATGTTTGACTGCTCTATTGTCTTTGGTTATCCTGACCTATAGGTGGCGGGGCCATGGTGGATCCAGTGCACCTCCAGTGGGAACCAGGAGCACCGATAGTGCCTTTGGTTTCTTGTCCGACTGTCCTAATGTTTGGATACCGGCCCTCTCAGGCTTAGGGGTAAAGTATGGCCAGCCCATCCTACCCCGTGGTGTCTGGGGACCCCCGTATTATTACTTTTTGTTCTTGTTATATGCAGGATTGTATACTGGATCAGGTCTCTGTAACTTTCTTGTTCTCTCTCCTATTCTCTCTCACCCCTCTCCTCTCTTTCTCTCCCTCTATTCATATGAGTACTCCCAGGTTCCACATTCGCCTATGGCCTCTCCTCCCAGGTCTCGTGTCCACGGCAAGCTCACCCCTCGGGACCCTTGAGTCTCTCTCCTCCCACCGGCCAGGTAAGATTTTTGTCACAAGCATCGCCTCACATCTCCCACATTATGCCTGACCCTCAGAACGTCTCCCCCACCCTCAAAATTATATCTCATAATACTCAGGGACTGAACTCCCCCATCAAACGAAGAAAGCTTTTCCAACTCTACCAGTCCATGCATGCGGATATTCTCTTTCTTCAAGAGACCCACTTCCCTGTATCCTACCAAACCCTATTCCTCCATTGGAACTTCCCCCAATTTTTTTTATCCTCCGCATCCAACAAAACAAAAGGAGTAGCGATATGCTTTGCTAAACATATTAACCTCTTCCAACCGGAGATGGTTATAGACCCCCTGGGACGTTACATTCTAGTCTCGGGGAACATAGATGGGGAATTATATACCTTTGTTTCCTATTACTCCCCTAACAAAGGTCAGAAGGCCTTTTTTTAATCCTTACTACACAAACTCCGACCTCACCTTAAAGATACAACATTTATGGGGGGATTCTAATACAGCTTTTGACTTTTCCCTGGACAAATCTGGAACTGGGATATCGAAACCCTAGCGCCCTTCCAGACAAAGCGTTAGAAAAGTGAAGCTACTACATGGGGTGAGATTGGTAGATGTCTGGAGGGAAACTAACCCTCGTTATAGGGACTACACGCACTTCTCAGCGCCCCATAACTCCTACTCCAGGATAGACCACATCTTCACGCACACCTCTACGATCCCTTTACTTGTGAGATCTAGGATAGTAGATACCCCCCTGTCGGACCACTCAATGGTCACTCTGACCTCCCACAGACCCTCGGGACATAGAGACCCCCCTCGCTGGCGCCTGCAGGAATCCATGCTTAGCGATCCAATACAGGCCACCATCATAGAGGAATCTATTAAGGAATACTTCAGCATAAATACTACGACTGACGTTTCCCCATCGACGGTATGGGCTGCACATAAATCGGTGATCAGGGGAAAACTAATTCAATTATCAGCCAAACTTAAAGCGGAACACAAAGCAGACACGATCCAACTAATGACAGATTTCCAATCCCTTGTGAAAGCCCACAAATTACATCCCACTTCGGAATCCCTAGCTAAATTGGACAAGGCCCGGGCCCTTCTCAACCTGACCTTAACGACAGCTGCTGAAAAGCACCTCAGGTGGTCAGGGGCTTGTTTCTATTCTCAGAAGGATAGGATAGGGTCGAAATTAGCAGTTAAACTTAGCCCTAAACCCCGCCAACTGGCATTCCCAAAAATTAGTCTACACTCGGGAGACCTGACCCAGAACCCTTCGAAGATTATGGAAGCATTCCTACAGTTCTATTCCGAACTCTACAAACCACAACCCCCCATCAGGTCAGTCACAGAGCGGTTTCCTTGATTCCCTACCTTTGCCTTTCTTGTCTACAGACCATAAAGAATTACTTAAAAGCCCATTCTCCCTAACGGAGGTACTGGATACAATCAAATCTTTGAAAGTTGGCTCTTCCCCTGGACTTTTTTCAACTTTCTTAGGGAAGGTTCCCCTTTGGGGGCAGAGTTAAATGCAGCCTATATTTCCATGATTCTCAAACCGGGGAAGGACACAAGCGAGGTTGGGAACTATCGGCCAATATCCCTGATTAACAATGATATTAAGATTATGACCAAGATTAGGGATGAGCTTTGTGTTCGAGTCAAACCCATGTTCGACTCGAACATCGTCTGTTCGCCCAATTGCGAACGATATGGGCCGTTCGCGCCAAATTCATGTGGCGCGTCATGGCCCATAATTCACTGCGGCATAGCAGTGCATTGCTGGCTGATGATTGGCCAAGCATGCACTATGACCCGCATGCTTGGCCAATCACAGCGCCGTTTGAACAGAGAGCCGTAATTGGCCAAAGCCAAGGAGGCTTTGGCCAATTATGGCTCAGGGGATTTAGTACACGCCCCACACTATATAAGGCCGCCTGCACGGCGTCCCTGTGTAGTGTGTGTTCCGGCGTTGAGAGAGAGATAGATAGACAGAGAGACAGCGTCATTTGATTTAAGTTAGATTGATTAGGCAGGACAGTCAGTGAGTTAGCTGTACTTACAGTGTATTGTGTATATATGCATCCCAGGTGTTGTATGTATATATATATATATATATATATATATATATATATATATATATATATACATTGTATTCAATTTAGCTAGATCTGTTCCTGTTATCTTGCTACTGACAGGCAGGCTTGTGTTGTTACAGTATTTACAGCTGCCTGAAGAAAATTGCTGGTGTTCTTTTGATCCTATTAGTAATACAGTCAGGCATCTAGACTATTTACAGTTAGTGTAGTGTGTCCTCCTCACAGTGTTCAGTTAAAGCTACAAGTTAGTTTAGTGAGACCTCTGCACAGTGTTCAGCTAAAGCTACAAGTTAGTGTAGTGCGACCTCTGCACAGTGTTCAGCTAAAGCTACCTGTAGAAGGTTGGTGGTGTTTTCCTGATCCTATCACTACCGCAGGCAGCTAAATAAGCTACAAGTTAGTTTTTTGCGAGCTCTGCACAGTATTCAGCTAAAGCTACCTGTAGAAGGTTGGTGGTGTTTTCCTGATCCTATCACTACCGCAGGCAGCTAAATAAGCTACAAGTTAGTGTAGTGCGTCCTCCTCACAGTGTTCAGCTAAAACTACTAGTTAGTGTAGTGCGACCACTGCACAGTGTTCAGCTAAAGCTACAAGTTAGTGTAGTGCGTCCTCCTCACAGTGTTCAGCTAAAACTACAAGTTAGTGTAGTGCGACCTGTGCACAGTGTTCATCTAAAGTTACAAGTTAGTGTAGTGCATCCTCCTCACAGTGTTCAGCTAAAGCTACAAGTTAGTGTAGTGCACAGTGTTCAGCTAAAGCTACAAGTTAGTGTAGTGCGTCCTCTGAACAGTGTTCAGCTAAAGCTACAAGTTAGTGTAGTGCATCCTCCTCACAGTGTTCAGCTAAAACTACAAGTTAGTGTAGTGCACAGTGTTCAGCTAAAACTACAAGTTAGTGCAGTGCGACCTCTGCACAGTGTTCAGCTAAAGCTACCTGTAGAAGGTTGGTGGTGTTTTCCTGATCCTATCACTACCGCAGGCAGCTAAATAAGCTACAAGTTAGTTTTTTGTGAGCTCTGCACAGTGTTCAGCTAAACCTACCTGTAGAAGGTTGGTGGTGTTTTCCTGATCCTATCACTACTGCAGGCAGCTAAATTATTTACACGTTAGTGTAGTGCGACCTCTGCACAGTGTTCAGCTAAAGCTACCTGTAGAAGGTTGGTGGTGTTCTCATACTACAGGCAGGCAGTTGATTTTGCTAGCTGCAGTATCAGTATATATATATATATATATATATATATATATATATATATATATATATCCCAGCTTAGTGCAGCTACAGGCCTTTAGTATGTCTGGAAGGCCAACAAGGAGAGGCAGATAGCAGTCACAAGCCAATAAAAGAGGGCAAGCAGGCTCTGTGTCTAGAGGCAACAGTGCTGGTCATGGAGACGGTGCATCCTCATCAGCACGTGGCCGTGGGACATGCTTGGCCTTTTTTTCGGCAGCTGGCCATGTTGAGCTGCAACATGCGGAAGACTTGGTCGAGTGGATGACCAAGCCGTCCTTATCCTCCTCATCCTCCCTCACTAATGCTCAGGGTACTTTGTCTGGCAAAGCAGCTGCCAACACAGCCTCTTCCCTCAGCTCAATGGCATCAGTGACTCCTTCCCTAGCCCCACCATGTCCTCCTGAGGAGTCCCTCGAACTGTTTGACCACAGTGTTGGGTACATGCTCCAGGAGGATGCCCAGCGTTTAGAAGGCTCTGATGATGATACTGAGCTAGATGAAGGCAGTAACATGAGCACGGACAGAGGGGTTGCCCAAGAAGGACAGCAATCTGGCAGCCATTGATGCAATTCTTTGGAGCACGGCTAGTTCCTGCGCTCCAACTAGAGTATCTGTGAGGGGTTGCAGTGTTGTGGCAACAGCACCAGTGACTAAGGCCCAATTTTTAAGCCCTTGTTTAACAAGGGCATGTAATTACAATTTTTGATGCAATTCTTTGCAGCACGGCTAGTTCCTGCGCTCCAACTAGAGTATCTGTGAGGGGTTGCAGTGTTGTGGCAACAGCACCAGTGACTAAGGCCCAATTTTTTAGCCCCTGTGTAACAGGGGCGTGTAATTACAATTTTTGATGCAATACTTTGCAGCAGGGCTCGTTCCTGTGCTCCAACTAGAGTATCTGTGAGGGGTTGCAGTGTTGTGGCACCACCACCAGTGCCTAAGGCCCAATTTTTCTGCCCCTGTTTAACAGGGGCGTGTAATTACAATTTTTGATGCAATACTTTGCAGCAGGGCTCGTTCCTGCATTCCAACTAGAGTATTTGTGAGGGGTTGCAGTGTTGTGACACCAGCACCGGTGCCTAAGGCCCAATTTTTCTGCCCCTGTTCAACAGGGACATGTAATTAGAATTCTTGATCTAATATTTCACAGCAGGGCCCGTTTCTGCGCCCACCATGATTAACTGTGAGGACTTACAGTGTTGTGCCACCAGCACCACCACCACCACCATCAAAGGCCCAATTTTTCTGGCCCTGTTCAACAGGGGCATGTAATTACAATTCTTGATTGAATATTTCACAGCAGGGCTCGTTTCTGTGCCCTCCAAGATTAACTATGAGGACTTACAGTGTTGTGGCTCCAGCACCAACACCACCACCAAAGACCCAATTTTTCAGCCCCTGTTCAACAGGGGCATATAATTACAATTCTTGATCTAATATTTCACAGCAGGGCCCGTCCCAGCGCCCACCAAGAGTAACTGTGAGGACTTACAGTGTTGTGGCACCAACACCACCACACCACCACCACCAAAGGCCCAATTTTTCAGCCCTTGTTCAACAGGGGCATGTAATTACAATTCTTGTTTGAATATTTCACAGCAGGGCTTGTTTCTGTGCCCACCAAGATTAACTGTGAGGACTTACAGTGTTGTGTCACCAGCACCACCACCACCACCAAAGGCTCAATTTTTCTGGCCCTGTTCAACAGGGGCATGTAATTACAATTCTTGATTGAATATTTCACAGCAGGGCACATTTCTGCACCCACCAAGATTAACTGTGAGGACTTACAGTGTTGTGGCACCAGCAGCAACACTACCGCCAAAGGCCCAATTTTTCAGCCCCTGCTCAACAGGGGCATATAATTACAATTCTTGATCTAATATTTCACAGCAGGGCCCGTTCCAGCGCCCACCAAGAGTAAATGTGAGGACTTACAGTGTTGTGGCACCAGCACAACCATCACCAAAGGCCCAATTTTTCTGGCCCTGTTCAACAGGGGCATGTAATTACAATTCTTGATCTAATATTTCACAGCAGGGCCCTGTGAGGGCTTACAGTGTTGAGGCCACAACAACACCTAAGGCCCAAATTTCTGCTGAGTATATAGAGCAGACCCCTACTTTCAAACATCCAACTTACAAATGACTCCTACTTGCAAACGGAAGGAGACAACAGGAAGTGAGATGAAATCTACCCCATAGGAAGGGAAATTCTCTCCTGTCAGAGTTAATATGAGAAAAACTTTTCTCCTTTCCACTGATGCTTTATCACCAATCTTTGTTTCACTAAAAACCCCAAATTTTCAAAAAACATTTGTCATTGGGACAAAAAGTGAGGTGAAATCTTCTGAAGAGGAGCACAGACAGCAAAACAAATGTCACAGGGGTGATAACCCTTCCCTATGTTTTCCAAAAAGCTTAAAAACAGATTTTTTGGCTGGACCTAAACTTTAAAAATGTACCAGTTCAAAATTACAAACAGATTCTACTTAACAACAAACCTACAGTCCCTGTGTTGTTTGCACCGCCTGTATACTGCTGTTCAGAGTATATAGGGCCTGGGGGCCCCACGCCTTTCCTTTTTTTAATTTGGGTGCGGGGTTTCCCTTAATATCCATACAGGACCCAAAGGGCCTGGTAATGGACTGGAGAGTACCATGCCATTTGTCTCACTGATTTTCATCCATATTGCCAGGACCCGACATTACATTAAAGCCACAAGCAGTTTTAAATGACGTTTTTTCCTTTAAAAATGTCATTTTGTGCAGGGACTGTTCTAAGCATGGGAAACATGCTCCACTTTACAGGCATACTATAGACCCCCCCAGGTACGATCTTTAAAGGAATTTGTCACTTTTTTTTTTTTACTTTAAGCATCATTAAAATCACTGCTCCCGAAAAAACAAACGTTTTTAAAAATTTTTTTGCATTGATACATGTCCCCTGGGGCAGGACCCGGGTCCCCAAACCCTTTTTAGGACAATACCATGAAAATTAGCCTTTAAAATGAGCACTTTTGATTTCGAACGTTCGAGTCCCATAGACGTCAATGGGGTTCTAACGTTCGTGCAACTTTTCGGTCCGTTCGCAGGTTCTGGTGCGAACCGAACCGGGGGGTGTTCGGCTCATTCCTAACCAAGATAATAGCAAGTTTTATCCCTTCATATATCCATAGAGACCAGGTGGGCTTTATCCCTGGGAGACAAGGTCCTGATCAGATTAGACAGTCCATAGATGTCA
Source organism: Aquarana catesbeiana (assembly GCF_042186555.1). Classification (NCBI taxonomy): domain Eukaryota; kingdom Metazoa; phylum Chordata; class Amphibia; order Anura; family Ranidae; genus Aquarana; species Aquarana catesbeiana. Next base: position 38,893,985 of record NC_133324.1, read on the forward strand.
TCTCTCTACTTAAATCACAATGGGACAGAGGTCCCCCCAAAAAGGTTTCCTCTTATCGATTGACCTACACAAGGCTTTTGATTCAATAGATTGTGTATACCTATCAGATATCCTAAGGAGATGGGGCTTTGGACTCTACTTCCTAAATCTAATCCACTCAATGTACTACAATCCATCTGCCCAAGTGCGCCAAATGGACAGATACTTGGCCTCATTCCCTATTGGAAGGGGTACCAGACAGGGTTGCCCCCTCTCCCCTCTTCTCTTCGCAATGGCCATAGAAACTCTGGCCATAGCAATCAGAGCAAAACCCGATATTAAGGGAGTGACCTGCGGGGACCAGGAACACAAATGTGCACTTTACGCGGATGACTTCTTACTATACATAACTTCTCCCCTAATATCCACTCCGGTCATATACGGAGTGCTGAGCTCATTCAGCAAAATCTCAGGTTTGAAGGACAACATGACTAAATCAACTGCTTTAAATATCACGGTTCCTCCTGATCTACTATTACAGCTTACTAGCAACTTTGCATTTTCCTGGGCCCCCGCAGCTATCCCCTACCTAGGGATCAATTTGACCCCGGATGTAAACAACCTCTTTAATGCTAACTATCCCCCCATGATTACCAAATGTAGAGGGGAACTTCAACAGTGGTCTAGATGTGGTCTGTCCTGGCTGGGCAAGGTGCACGCAGTGAAGATGACTCTTCTACCCCGTCTCTTATACTTGTTCTGTTCCCTACTAATCCCGCTTCCAAAGAGCTTCCTTAGTAAATTTCAGTCAGAGATAACGCGCTTTGTCTGGGGCAACAAGGGCTATAGATGCCCGTCCAAAATACTACTTCGCCAAAAGTCCCAGGGTGGTTTGGGCTTGCCGGACCTCTGGGGTTACTACCAGGCGGCCCAATTTGTCACAAATTTCAGTGATCTTTTCTAAGGGCCCGAATGGCTTCCTATGGAAAGGTGGGCAACTCCCCTCAATACCATTGATTTTCTCCTATGATGCGATCCCAAACATAGACCAGCCATAATGGCCCCTACCCTATCTTGCTCTAGTTCAATAAGCACTAAACTATTCACACATACCTCCCTCACATCTCCCCTAAGACCATTGTCCCACATCTTTCATAACGATAAATTTCCCCCGGGATTAAATATTCAGGCGTTCAGATGGAGGACTGACAAAGGTCTCTACCGGATAGGTCACTTCCTTACTCCAGCTGGTCCTCTTACCTTGTCTTACTGTAAACGTAAATTAGACATGCCTGATTTGGAACAGTTCAGATTTACACAAATCTCCCACTTCTTAAACTCTATCTGGACAAACAAACCGGAATCTCCCTCAATAACCCCATACGAGCATTGGTGCTCCAACATTTCGGATCAAAAAGGAGGTATTTCCTTAATATATACCGCGCTACAGATGAATCTGGACAAGCCATCCTACATGAAGACCTGGGAGGAGGACACAGGCAGAATGTGGTCAACAACGGACTGGTTCCGATCTTGGATACGCTCCTACAGAGGCATTTGTAACATCTCCCTTATTGAGGCCAGTCTAAAGGTTCTGACCAGGTGGTATTATGTCCCCTCCAGATTGGCAATGATTTACCCTGGGACCTCACCACTCTGCTTTAGGGGATGTGGACTTGAGGGTACAATGCTACATATTTGGTGGACCTGTCCCCACATTAGAACCTTTTGGCAGAAAATCTTCTGCACAATTGGTAAGCTAACAAATGATTCAGTAGCTCCCAATCCCCACATTGTCTTGCTTAACCACACCATACCTAATTTATCTAAACACCTACAGGCACTCTCCTTCTTTATCTTATTGGGAGCAAAAATTACTATAGCCAAGGTATGGAAGAGAACCACGGGTTCCTTCCAGTGTTGTAGGAGAAAAGTATCCTGGATTATGTCCCAGGAACAAATAGTGGCAAAGCTGCATGACAAAATTGGGAGGTTTCATGCTACATGGGAGCCTTGGGCCACGTTCTGTAACATAACACTCCTCCCAGGTTTGGAATCTGGCAATGGAATTGCCCCTGCTCCCAGTTGAACAACATCCAGTCCTTCTCCTCTCTTCTCTCCCCTTTTCACACGTTTCCTCTTTCTCTTTTCTGGGACTACCCAGCCCCTTCCGTTCCTCTAGTACATTATGACCTGCAGTTCCCCCCGCAGGGAAAACTTAAGAGACTGGTGGCCGGACTGTCAGTGGGATCTCTCCTTCTCCACCCTGGACGTTTTACTCGTCATCTTGGTAGTAAACTGGAAATGGAGGGCTCCACCTTTATAGCCTTTCCATCCTTTCCACAGCTATCTTGGGAGTGACGGCTGATTCTGGGGAGATCCTAAACACACCTACAGGAAGATCCCTCAGGGGTGGTGTGTGTGGGTCCCTGGAGCTGTCCGGCATCTATCTCCCAAGGACAAAACTCCACATTTAATATTGCTCCCTCAATGTTGGGCTCCCTTTGACAGTTCTGACCAGAAGGTACAGGCTCACTGAACTGGGCTTACCTTTATTTCCCTCGAGCTCACCTCTAGAATTCTCTGATGTTACCTTATTTGTATTACTTTCCTCATGTTGATACTCTCTGATTCTTTGATTTCCTGTACAGTCCTTTGTCACACATGACTGTTTATACACTGTTCATATGTTTTACTCAATAGAAATATATTGAAAATTAAAAAATAGCGGGATCAGCCCAGATACCTGCTAGCACCTGCGTTTTGCCCCTCAGCCCAGCCCTGCCCAGCCCACCCAAGTGCAGTATCGATCGAACACTGTCACTTACAAAACACTAAACACACATAACTGCAGCATTCGCAGAGTCAGGCCTGATCCCTGCGATCGGTAACAGTTTTTGTTGGTAGCATTTTGATACAGTCGCTAACAGTCAGGAGCTTTTTTGCCTGTGAGTCTCACTAGTGTACCACAAAATTTAGAGCCCAAAATGGCAAATCGAAGGTACACTAGTGCAGAGGCCTACATGTTTCTGAGCATGACAGATAGTAAAGAGAAAGTCACTCATCTGTCAGATTCAGGCTCAGAATACGATCCTGTAGAGGATAGCGGCTCCATGACAGATAGCTCTGACGATGGAGTTGTGGTCCCTGCCAAGGTCAGGCGTACTAGACCGCGAACTTCTTCTTCTGTCCTTGATGTGCAAGAAACGTAGGTCCCTTGTATGGAGCAGAGCAGTACTAGCGCCGCTATTCCTTCTGGTGAACTGATAAGCACCAGCGGCCTAGTACACCGTGGTCATACATCCAGCACTGCAGTAACACTTGGTGATGTGGCGAGTCCCATAAGTGCAGTTCAAGCTGGCGAGGTGGCAAGCACAAGTAGCGTCCCATTGCCACCAAGAAACTGGTGGTGACAAGAGCTTTATGGAATGAGACAACCAACCCGCATCCCTTTATACATATACAATGGATGGTTTTTCCTCTTAAGTGGGATTTTAAAGGGTGGAAGTCTCAAAAAAGTATAACAAAAAGTATTAAAAAATTATCAAAATTTTATTGTATCAAAAATTTAAAAGAAAAACATGTGCTAGAATGGAAACAATGAATAAAAGCAACAATGGATGCCAGAATTAACAAATGATGAAAAATACAACCAGGATATACATGACAGGTCGACAGAGCTACACAAAACCCCACAAAGGCTATATCAGCAAGGAGCCAATTGACAGTGCAGGCCCAACGCCTTTCGAGGCTTTATATAAGGATTGCGACCTCTTCTTCAGGGGCTAGAGGTAAGGTGTATATCTGTCTGCAAAACATTGTTACAAAAAAAGAGACAAAAAGACACACAATGAAAAACATGTTGATGTCAGAAAATCATGCATATATACAACTATTTACATAATCAGAATGTGATGTAATTACAAAAAATGTATCCTAACCATGCAATTGCAGGGTCAATACTGTATGGCATCCACCCCAGACAAGGGGGAAGGGGAGAACGGTAAGCCACCGGGGCCCAGATCCGAATATCAGCGACGCCGCCACACAACCAGGACCGCCAGCAGATTAGGACCAGACACAGAGGGCGTCACATCCTTCGGCTGTATTTTAAATTCTCTTTATCAAATTCTCTTTATCAGCTAAAAACCAAGAAGACAAGGGGAGGATTTATAAATGTGGGATACAAAGGTCCCAGAACAAGATTTTGCTATTTTGCTATATGAAAAGTTCCCCCTAATGGGTTCAGGACGGGGGACTCTAGTCAGTGTAAAGTTGTACCTACCTATTGACGCAGGCTAAGATTATCTAAGCCTTGACTCCTCGGGCAGGTAAACAGCAGCTGACAGCACCCCAAGTGTGTAGGATATACTAAGAATCAGCATCAGAAAAAAAAAAAAAAAAAAAAAAAAAAAGGGGGGTTACTCAAGTAAATATTTTTCCTGTAAACACACATCCACAGGAGTCCTGTGAACATACTTATTGGTGCATAATGAAGGGTTGATCCCTGTGCTGATTCACACAACAGTGTTGTCTATAGTGGCTGATAGATTTTAGATACCTCGCTCCGGGGCAAAATGGTAGAAGAGCGTCTATATTCAGCGGCTAGAGTGATACAAACAGGGAAAGTATGTATCTCAATGGTAAATGAATAAAGGCTCTTAAATGTATCAAAGAGCATAGGTTGTAAAAATATCTTACAACTCCATAAGCCCTATTGGTGCTCAGTGTGTATATGCACACTGCAGCTCCATAAATAGTTTCAAGTAAGTCTTAATTATGGATATAACAAAAAGAGTTAAGTTCTTTACCTTGAGCATATCATAGCAGCTGCACTTTCAGTTCTGTGTCCTCCCAGGGTATGAGCTGACAGTCTTAGTGTGGTTTTAAATAGTGTTCCTAATTAGGAGCATATGTGAGACAGCTGACTCCACAGGGAGCAGCGTCATTGCTGACAGGAGGAGCCGCCCCCCGAGTCCCCGGCACGCAGACCAGCCCCCCCGCCCCACGCACGGGTCCAACCCAAGAGCGGATTGTATCACACCCTGGAAGGAAAACATGACCCGTGCCGGGAGGGGACTGACGTCCGCGTCAGGCACCCACGGCGCACAGATCGCCATGACAACGGGATAAACAGATCCCGGTCATGAGCGATCATCTATACGGAGGCCGAGCATTGCCAGCTAAAAGTGGCAGCTTCGGCCCCCGTGCGCCGAGTGTCAGATCCGAATGCCGACAGGCGAGGCCGCACACGCAGCGGCGCTCCCAGACCCACATCCCCGATGGCACACACGCCCCCCCAGACCCCAGGGCAGAGTGGAATAACACAACATTGACCCATGAATAGCCACACATGAAGGACAATAACAGCAAGATGTCAATGCAAACATAACTAGTGGTTGAGAGCATGTATTGCAAAAGGAGGGGAGGAAAAAAAAAAAAGATTTTCCAGCATGAGTGTAGCCACCAGCCTATTTATAAAAAAAAAAAAAAAAAAAAAAAATTTATTAAACGCTAATAGTGACATACAAAAAGGATAATGGCTCGTTTCTAACACAATCCCCATCCGATTGCAAATTATTGTTGGCTCACATCTATCCAATTCCCACTGATTCTACAGGAAAAGAGGGGTATTTACATCGGGGGGGTTCCCACTCAGACCCCCCCGAAGTAAAACCCTCTAGAAAGGGTCTGAAGGACGTGGTATCGTTAAGGCCTGGTGCCCTAGTGGCCTGAAGGCGAAAAATCCACTTTTGTTCTTTTTGCAGAAGGATTTTGTTCCAATCCCCCCCACGTAACCCTGGATGGACGCGGTCAAGAATCAGAAAAGACAGCTTGGGAAATACCCCAGAATGAAAATTAGAAACGTGTCTGCCCAGTGGTAAACTGGGGTTACACGTTTTCATAGAAATTATATGGCGGTAGGCCCTCCGCCAGAATTCCTGGTTTGTTTTACCGACATAATAGCTTGCACAGTCACACATGAGTAAGTATATTACACCAATTGTTTTGCAATTAGCAAAGTGTTTTGGTGTATATTTTCTGCCATCGGGTAGTTTGATATTAGATTTGGTATTCATAAACTGACAGTAGGGGCATCCGCCACAGCGGAAGGTTCCCATGCGTTTGCATGGATCTCGCTTTCCTGTCCCACCCCCCCACGTATTCGCTCGATACCAAATTGTCCTTAATGGACCTAGCGCGTTTGAACGTAAATGATGGTTTATCTTGTATAAATGAACCGATGGTAGGGTCTAGTTTCAAAACGTGCCAGTAGCGTTCAATGATATTTTTGACAGTTTTATGTTGATTTGAAAATTTTGTAATTATTCGAATGGGATTCCTTTTTTTCTTGTTTGATACCATGCCAAAAATAAGGTCATGCCTGGTCTTCTGACAGGCCCGTTTGTATGCCCTCTTAAGGCATTTTTTTGAGTACCCGCGTGTCAGTAACCTCCTCATCAGCAAGTCGGCCTCTCTTTTAAAGACTTCGTCACTGGTGCAGTTACGTCTGACGTCTGTCATCATTGTTCTCGAATCTTAGAAAGGTTCTAGAGAAAAAATCTTCCTATCATTGGCATATTCACTCGTTTAAACAATATTTCAGAAATGAGATGAACCCTCTCGGGTTACGCATTCAAATTTTTCCCACTCTTGAAGACATGAGTGTCAATTTTAAAAAAGAATGGGAAAAAAATCTCTCAAAATGTTCAACAGGTATGATGTCTTTACTAATAGACGAATACCAGCGCAAATTGATTGACATAGAGAAAGAATTGGAACGCCTTAACAAACAACTAACAGGTTTTAAAGATCACGCCCTGTTTGAACAATATGATAGAAATTTGAATGAACATCTCGAACACTATAACAAAGAGATCCTGATCAAGAAGGATAAAAAGTTTTTTAGGGATAGGGTGGCGTTTCAGGAGTCTAAGGCGTATAACTGGAAAACTGTAACAACAAATAGAAATATAAAACTTCATGCTAATAATGCTGATATGCTTTCTGAAACCTCATCTATCTCCTCTGTCTCATCCAAGGGCTCCTTTAGGCGGAAATCAACACGAAAAACCAAGAGGGACTCTCAAGGCAGTGGTTCACACGAAAAGAAACCCAAAAAACGTATCACTGATTCACACACAAGCACTGGTATCTCCATTTCGCACATGGTGTCAGGTAAAACAGGTGGTGATAGGTCTTCTGCACCGGTATCCACAGAAATGAATATCTCCCAGACTGATCGATCAGCCAGGGGAACCCAACAATCTCGTACACAACAGGACAATTTTTTAGTCAACCCAACAGACAGTACAGTAATGTGAACGCTTCTGCCTCTCAGACGGAGATATCTCTACCGACTGAGAGTCATGACCTTAACGTAGTAAATCTTTCCTCATATACTCTCAGTGAGCCTGAGTTATCTGTCCTGACCCGTGGCCTTAGCTTTTGCCCCGACCAGGATCTGGACAAATTTGAGGTGACTAAAGATATTCAGTTATTCGCACGTAAACTTATTTTAAAACAACTATATTCCAAAGAAACACCCAAGGAACCCACCTTTAAATCACAAGAGCTGACTGCACTTGACAATCTGATATCACTGTTGGACGAAAATGATCCACCGGATCTGATTGACCAAATCGACCTGGAGCATTTGCTTGGCCGATTTGATCAATCCGATCCGCCCCAACCCCCAACAAAATCATTCAAGAAAAAATCAGACAAATTTCCGGCCCTCGGCACCAATTCTAATGTACTGGCCTTCGTTAATTTAACATGCAAAGAAATTCGGAAGATCGACACCCGTTCCAAGAAACAATCCAATCTGAGTCCCGATGAATGCAAAGCCTTTAAATCATTAGCGTCTAATCCTAACATCACTATAAAACCTTTGGATAAGGGGGGTAACATAGTCATTTTAGATAATGACCAATATGTTGCAATTTGCAACAAAATACTATCTAACCAACAATGGTATTCAAAAATTTCATCTAATAAAATCGATAAATTTAATAAAAAATTCTACAGACTGGTAGATGAAGCATATGCCACCGGCGTACTAAGTAAACCAGAATATGACTATGTTAGGACCAATCAACCTCGCACTCCAACATTCTATGCTCTCCCTAAACTTCACAAAGACCTACACAAACCATCGGGAAGACCAATTATTTCTGGTAACGGCTCTCTGACCAAGAATCTAAGCCAATTTATAGACGGCCATTTACGAGCACACGTATTAAACATACCCAGCTACATGAGAGATACTTTGCATCTCTTGCAAACCATAAATAATATCCAAGTCCCACCTAAGTCATTACTGGTAGCGCTGGATGTGGAAGCGCTTTATAGCTCGATACCCCACGACAAGGGGCTGGCATGCATCCGGCATGTGCTGTCATCTGACAGCCATCTTGATGCAAGGAAAAAGAACTTTCTGATTGATGCCCTGGACTTTGTCCTTAACCACAATTACTTTGCGTTCAATGGCAGCTTTTTCCTCCAGGTACAGGGGGTTGCGATGGGGACTTCTTGTGCCCCATCGTATGCCAACCTGTACCTGGGGGAATGGGAAACCATGTTAAAGCAATCCGAATCCACACGCCCATACATGGACAATGTAGTCCTTTGGCGTCGATATATTGACGACGTGCTGATTGTATGGGACAGTACTCCAGACAACTTATTGAGATTCCTGCAGGAACTCAACAATAACCCTTTCAATTTAACCTTCACCATGACATTTCACGAATGGGACATAACATTTTTGGATGTTACAATCCATAAACAACAAGACGGTTCACTTCTTAGTTCATTATTCCGCAAACCAACTTCGGGCAACTCCATCCTACACACCACAAGTTTCCACCCTCAACCTCTGATCCAATCAATTCCTTACAGTCAGTACCTGTGCATCAAACGTAACTGCACCAGTGACAAAGTCTTTAAAAGAGAGGCCGACTTGCTGATGAGGAGGTTACTGACACGCGGGTACTCAAAAAAATGCCTTAAGAGGGCATACAAACGGGCCTGTCAGAAGACCAGGCATGACCTTATTTTTGGCACGGTATCAAACAAGAAAAAAAGGAATCCCATTCGAATAATTACTAAATTTTCAAATCAACATAAAACTGTCAAAAATATCATTGAACGCTACTGGCACGTTTTGAAACTAGACCCTACCATCGGTTCATTTATACAAGATAAACCATCATTTACGTTCAAACACGCTAGGTCCATTAAGGACAATTTGGTATCGAGCGAATATGTGGGGGGTGGGACAGGAAAGCGAGATCCATGCAAACGCATGGGAACCTTCCGCTGTGGCGGATGTCCTTACTGTCAGTTTATGAATACCAAATCTAATATCAAACTACCCGATGGCAGCAAATATACACAAAAACACTTTGCTAATTGCAAAACAATTGGTGTAATATACTTACTCATGTGTGACTGTGCAAGCTATTATGTCGGTAAAACAAACCAGGAATTCTGGCGGAGGGCCTACCGCCATATAATTTCTATGAAAACGTGTAACCCCAGTTTACCACTGGGCAGACACGTTTCTAATTTTCATTCTGGGGTATTTCCCAAGCTGTCTTTTCTGATTCTTGACCGTGTCCATCCAGGGTTACGTGGGGGGGATTGGAACAAAATCCTTCTGCAAAAAGAAAAAAAGTGGATTTTTCGCCTTCAGGCCACTAGGGCACCAGGCCTTAACGATACCACGTCCTTCAGACCCTTTCTAGAGGGTTTTACTTCGGGGGGGTCTGAGTGGGAACCCCCCGATGTAAATACCCCCTTTTTCCTGTAGAATCAGTGGGAATTGGATAGATGTGAGCCAACAATAATTTGCCATCGGATGGGGATTGTGTTAGAAACGAGCCATTATCCTTTTTGTATGTCACTATTAGCATTTAATAATTTTTTTTTTTTTTTTTTATAAATAGGCTGGTGGCTACACTCATGCTGGAAAATCTTTTTTTTTTTTTTCCTCCCCTCCTTTTGCAATACATGCTCTCAACCACTAGTTATGTTTGCATTGACATCTTGCTGTTATTGTCCTTCATGTGTGGCTATTCATGGGTCAATGTTGTGTTATTCCACTCTGCCCTGGGGTCTGGGGGGGCGTGTGTGCCATCGGGGATGCGGGTCTGGGAGCGCCCCTGCGTGTGCGGCCTCGCCTGTCGGCATTCGGATCTGACACTTGGCGCACGGGGGCCGAAGCTGCCACTTTTAGCTGGCAATGCTCGGCCTCCGTATAGACGATCGCTCATGACCGGGATCTGTTTATCCCGTTGTCATGGCGATCTGTGCGCCGCGGGTGCCTGACGCGGACGTCAGTCCCCTCCCAGCACGGGTCATGTTTTCCTTCCAGGGTGTGATACAATCCGCTCTTGGATTGGGCTCATGCGTGGGGCGGGGGGCTGGTCTGCGCGCCGGGGACTCGAGGGGCGGCTCCTCCTGTCAGCAATGACGCTGCTCCCTGTGGAGTCAGCTGTCTCACATATGCTCCTAATTAGGAACACTATTTAAAACCACACTAAGACTGTCAGCTCATACCCTGGGAGGACACAGAACTGAAAGTGCAGCTGCTATGATATGCTCAAGGTAAAGAACTTAACTCTTTTTGTTATATCCATAATTAAGACTTACTTGAAACTAATTATGGAGCTGCAGTGTGCATATACACACTGAGCACCAATAGGGCTTATGGAGTTGTAAGATATTTTTACAACCTATGCTCTTTGATACATTTAAGAGCCTTTATTCATTTACCATTGAGATACATACTTTCCCTGTTTGTAGCCGCTGAATATAGACGCTCTTCTACCATTTTCCCCCGGAGCGAGGTATCTAAAATCTATCAGCCACTATAGACAACACTGTTGTGCGAATCAGCACAGGGATCAACCCTTCATTATGCACCAATAGGTATGTTCACAGGACTCCTGTGGATGTGTGTTTACAGGAAAAATATTTACTTGAGTAACCCCCCTTTTTTTTTTTTCTGATGCTGATTCTTAGTATATCCTACACACTTGGGGTGCTGTCAGCTGCTGTTTACCCGCCCGAGGAGTCAAGGCTTAGATAATCTTAGCCTGCGTCAATAGGTAGGTACAACTTTACACTGACTAGAGTCCCCCGTCCTGAAACCATTAGGGGGAACTTTTCATATAGCAAAATAGCAAAATCTTGTTCTGGGACCTTTGTATCCCACATTTATAAATCCTCCCCTTGTCTTCTTGGTTTTTAGCTGATAAAGAGAATTTGATAAAGAGAATTTAAAATACAGTCGAAGGACGTGACGCCCTCTGTGTCTGGTCCTAATCTGCTGGCGGTCCTGGTTGTGTGGCGGCGGCGCTGATATTCGGATCTGGGCCCCGGTGGCTTACCGCTCTCCCCTTCCCCCTTGTCTGGGGTGGATGCCATACAGTATTGACCCTGCAATAGCATGGTTAGGATATATTTTTTGTAATTACATCACAATCTGATTATGTAAATAGTTGTATATATGCATGATTTTCTGACATCAACATGTTTTTCATTGTGTGTCTTTTTGTCTCTTTTTTTGTAACAATGTTTCGCAGACAGATATACACCTTACCTCTAGCCCCTGAAGAAGAGGTCGCAATCCTTATATAAAGCCTCAAAACGCGTTGGGCCTGCACTGTCAGTTGGCTCCTTGCTGATATAGCCTTTGTGGGGTTTTGTGTAGCTCTGTCGACCTGTCATGTATATCCTGGTTGTATTTTTCATCATTTGTTAATTCTGGCATCCATTGTTGCTTTTATTCATTGTTTCCATTCTAGCACATGTTTTTCTTTTAAATTTTTGATACAATAAAATTTTGATAATTTTTTTTATACTTTTTGTTATACTTTTTTGAGACTTCCACCCTTTAAAATCCCACTTAAGAGGAAAAACCATCCATTGTACATTGCCACCAAGAAGACGAACACAGGCCCGTCGTGCCCATAGTGCCCTTCCTGCTGCATTCGCCAATACGAATTGGGAACCCACCACTTCTGCAGCACCCATACTTCCCCCATTCACTGGCCAACCCGGCATTCATGTGGAAACAGTTGATTTTACGCCACTGGATTTTTATTTGCTGTTTTTCACCGAAGATCTCTATAGATCTATTATGGACCAAAGCAATTTATATACTGGCCAACACATCGTCACTATTCCCCAGTCCTCCCTTGCCAAAGATTGGAGACCAATTACGGTCTCCGAATTTAAGCTCTTTCTGGGCCTTTCCCTCAACATGGGCATAACTAAAAAGAGTGAGTTGCGGTCATATTGGTCCACTGGTCCAATTCACCATATGCCCTTGTTCTCTGCCTCCATGACCAGGGCACGATACGAGCAGATTTTGCGGTTCATGCACTTCAACAACAATGAACTCCTCGTGGAGACCCTGAATATGATCGGCTCTACAAAATTCGGTCCCTCGTAAACCACTTCAACCAACGTTTTGCAGACTTGTTCACTCCCCATCAAGTTGTCTGCGTTGATGAGTCCCTGATTAAGTTTTCTGTCTGCTTGTCATTCAAACAGCACCTTCCCAGCAAGCGTGCCAGATACGGGGTCAAGATGTATAAGCTCTGTGACAGGGCCACAGGCTATACATGTAGTTTTATGATTTACGAGGGCAAAGATAGTCACGTAGAGCCGACAAACTGTCCTGACTACATAGGAAGTGCTGGCAAGATTGTGTGGGACTTGGTGTCACCCTTACTCAGAAAGGGTTACCACTTGTACGTGGACAATTATTACACGAGCGTGCCACTTTTTAGTCACCTTTTTGATCAACAGATTGGAGCACGTGGCACCGTGTGACCTAATTGGGGCTTTCCCCAGCGGCTTGTAGATTCCCGCCTTAGGCTGGGGGAGAGAGCCTGCTTCAAGTGTAATAACTTGCTCGCTATGAAATGGAGGGATAATAAGAATGTTTTTGTTCTTACCTCCCTTCATGCAGACACGATGGTCCAAATTACTACGGCGACTGGTGTTGTGGAGAAACCCCTCTGTGTCCACAAATATAACCAAAATATGGGAGGGGTGGACCTCAACGACCAGTTGTTGGCGCCGTACCTAATTGCCCGTAAGGCCAGACGCTGGTACAAGAAAGTGTCTGTTATTTATTTCAATTGGCTTTGCTGAACGCTCATGTGCTATACAGAGTTTCAGGATGGACTGGATCCTTCCTTAAATTCCAGGAAGAGATCGTCAGAGCCCTTCTGTATCCAGACGGTGCTCCACCTCACCTTCCCCAACTAAATGCAGTAAGCATAAGAGGCATTTTCCTTATGTCCTCCCGAGTACCCCTACCCAACGAGTCCCCCAACGAGTCCTGCTGCATTCGCCAATCCTAATTGGGAACCCACCACTTCTGCAGCGCCCGTACTTCCCCCATTCACATCCCCAACCAAATGCAGTCGGCTGCATGAGAGGCATTTTCTTTATGTCCTCCTGAGTACCCCTACCCAACGAACCCCCCCAAAAAAGATGTTGTGTCTGCAGCAAGCGCGTATATAGGCGTGACACCCGGTATTATTGTCCCTCCTGTCCTGACAATCCTGGTCTATGCATTGGTGAATGTTTTGAACGCTACCATTCACTAGTTGAGTATTAGCGTAGGGTACAGCACTGCACAGACTAGGCACACTAACACAGGTTCTCCCAAGATGCCATCGCATTTTGAGAGACCCGAACCTGGTACCAGTTACAAAAGTTATAGTTGCAAAAAAAAGTGTAAAAAAAAAAAAAGTAAAAAAATAAAAACACAAAAAAAATAAAATAAAAAACCAAAAATAGTTGTCATTTTATTGTTCTCTCTCTCTCTATTCTCACTTGTTCTGCTCTTTTTTACTGTATTCTATTCTGCAATGTTTTATTGTTATTATGTTTTACAACGTTTGCTTTTCAGATATGCAATTTTTTTATACTTTACTGTTTACTGTGTTTTATTGGTAACCATTTTTTTGTTTTCAGGTACGCCATTCAGCTTCAGAGAGGATTTATTTATCTTGACAGCAACAGCGTTTGCTCCCACGATACATAAAGCCATGACTCCAGCACTGTCGGAGGTGATTTCACCACCACATACTTCAGCATATATGCCAAAGCGTGGGGGCAGCAGTGGGTGGAGGAACGATTTGCTCCTACCTTTTGCGGAAGGATGCCCCCATGCTTCGGCATATTTATATACGGTGCATGTATGCCCATCATTAGAAGTGGGTGGATGAAGGGAGGTATTCTAATGGTGGGCATACCCACTGATAAATCTCTTTTTTTTGTTCAGCCCACAGGCTGCATGAAAAAAAGTTTACAATATATGCTCAACAAGGACCAGCAACATACTGGTATGTTGCTGGACTTTGAGTGGTTATACCAGAATGATGCCTGCAGGCCATCTGTGGTCAGATGCTTTGAGGGCAGAGGAGAGATCTAGGGTCTAATAGACCCCAACTTTTTCAAAAAAGAGTACCTGTCACTACCTATTGCTATCATAGGGAATATTTACATTCCCTGAGATAACAATAAAAATGATTAAAAAAAAAGAAAGCAACAGTTTAAAAATAAGATAAAAAAGCAAAAAAATAATAAAGAAAAAAAGAAAAAAAAAGCACCCCTGTCTCCCCCTGCTCTCGCGCAAAAGCGAACGCAAGCGTCGGTCTGGCTTCAACTGTAAACAGCAATTGCACCATGCATGTGAGGTATCACCACGAAGGTCAGATCGAGGGCAGTAATTTTAGCAGACCTCCTCTGTAAATCTAAAGAGGTAACCTGTAAAGGCTTTTAAAGGCTTTTAAAAATGTATTTAGCTTGTCGCCACTGCACATTTGTGCGCAATTTTAAAGCATGTCATGTTTGGTATCTATGTACTCGGCCTAAGATCATCTTTTATATTTCATCAAACATTTGGCAATATAGTGTGCTTTAGTGCATTAAAATTAAAAAAAAGTGTGTTTTTTCCCCAAAAAATGTGTTTGAAAAATCGCTGCGCAAATACTGTGTGAAAAAAAAAATGAAACACCCACCATTTTAATCTGTAGGGCATTTGCTTTAAAAAAACATATAATGTATGGGGGTTCAAAGTAGTTTTCTTGCAAAAAAATTATTTTTTCATGTAAACAAAAAGTGTCAGAAAGGGCTCTGTCTTCAAGTGGTTAGAAGAGTGGGTGATGTGAGACATAAGCTTCTAAATGTTGTGCATAAAATGCCAGGACAGTTCAAACCCCCCCCAAAAATGCCCATTTTGGAAAGTAGACACCCAAAGCTATTTGCTGAGAGGCATGTCGAGTCCATGGAATATTTTATATTGTGACACAAGTTGCGGGAAAGAGACAAATTTTTTTTTTTTTTTTTGCACAAAGTTGTCACTAAATGATATATTGCTCAAACCTGCCATGGGAATATGTGAAATTACACCCCAAAATACATTCTGTTGCTTCTCCTGAGTACGGGGATACCACATGTGTGAGACTTTTTGGGAGCCTAGCCACGTACGGGACCCTGAAAACCAAGCACCACCTTCAGGCTTTCTAAGGGTGTAAATTTTTGATTTCACTCTTCACTGCCAATCACAGTTTCGGAGGCCATGGAATGCCCAGATGGCACAAAACCCCCCAAATGACCCTATTTTGGAAAGTATACACCCCAAGCTATTTGCTGAGAGGTATAGTGAGTATTTCGCCACAAAGTTTTGAAAATTGAAAAAAGAAAAAAAAAATGTTTTTCTTGTCTTTCTTCATTTTCAAAAACAAATGAGAGCTGCAAAATACTCACCATGCCTCTAAGCAAATAGCTTGGGGTGTCTATTTTCTAAAATGGGGTCATTTGGGGGAGTTTGTGCTATCTTGGCATTTTATGGCCTTTGAAACTGTGATAGATAGTGAGGAGTGAATCAAAAATTTACGCCTTAGAAATCCTGAAGGCGGTGATTGGTTTTCAGGGTCCTGTATGCAGCTAGGCTCACAAAAAGTCCCACATATGTGGTATCTGCGTACTCAGGAGAAGCAGCAGAATGTATTTTGGGGTATAATTCCACATATGCCTACAGCATGTTTGAACAATATATCATTTAGTGACAACTTTGTGCAAAAAAAAAAAAAAAAAGTTGTCACTTGTCCGCAACTTGTGTCAAACTATAAAATATTCCATGAACTCAACATGCCTCTCAGTAAATAGCTTGGGGTGTCTACTTTCCAAAATGGGGTCATTTTGGGGGGGGGGGGGTTG
Organism: Aquarana catesbeiana; assembly: GCF_042186555.1. Classification (NCBI taxonomy): domain Eukaryota; kingdom Metazoa; phylum Chordata; class Amphibia; order Anura; family Ranidae; genus Aquarana; species Aquarana catesbeiana. Next base: position 38,910,218 of record NC_133324.1, read on the forward strand.
TGCCATCTGGGCATTTTATGGCCTTCAAAACTGTGATAGGTAGTGAGGAGTGAAATCAAAACTTTGCGCCCTTAGAAATCCTGAAGTGGTGCTTGGTTTTCAGGGCCCTGTACGCGGCTAGACTCCCAAAAAGTCCCACACATGTGGTATCCCCGTACTCAGGAGAATCAGCAGAATGTATTTTGGAGTGCAATTCCACATATGCCCATGGCCTGTATGAGCAATATATCATTTAGTGACAACTTTGTGCAAAAAAAAAAAGTTTGTAATTTTCCTGCAACTTGTGGCAAAATATAAAATATTCCATGGACTCAACATGCCTCTCAGCAAATAGCTTGGGGTGTCTACTTTCCAAAATGGGGTCATTTGGGGGGGTTGTGCCATCTGGGCATTTTATGGCCTTCAAAACTGTGATAGGTAGTGAGGAGTGAAATCAAAACTTTACGCCCTTAGAAATCCTGAAGGCGGTGCTTGGTTTCGGGGGCCCCGTAAGCGGCTAGGCTCCCAAAAAGTCTAACACATGTAGTATCCCCATACTCAGGAGAAGCAGCAGAATGTATTTTGGGGTGTGATTCCAAATATGCCCATGGCATGTTTGAGCAACATATCATTTAGTGACAACTGTGTGCAAAAAAAAAAATGTTACATTCCCGCAACTTGTGTCAAAATATAGAATATTCCATGGACTCAACATGCCTCTCAGCAAATAGCTTGGGGTGTCTACTTTCCAAAATGGGGTCATTTGGGGGGGGGGTTGTGCCATCTTGGCATTTTATGGACTTCAAAACTGTGATAGGTAGTGAGGAGTGAAATCAAAAATGTACGCCCTTAGAAATCCTGAAGCGGTGCTTGGTTTTTGGGGCCCCGTACGCGGCTAGGCTCCCAAAAAGTCCCACACATGTGGTATCCCCATACTCAGGAGAAGCAGCTAAATGTATTTTGGGGTGCAATTCCACATATGCCCATGGCCTGTGTGAGCAATATATCATTTAGTGACAACTTTGTGCAAAAAAAAAAAGTTTGTAATTTTCCTGCAACTTGTGGCAAAATATAAAATATTCTATGGACTCAACATGCCTCTCAGCAAATAGCTTGGGGTGTCTACTTTCCAAAATGGGGTCATTTGGGGGGGGGTTGTGCCATCTTGGCATTTTATGGCCTTCAAAACTGTGATATGTAGTGAGGAGTGAAATCAAAAATTTTCGCCCTTAGAAATCCTGAAGGCAGTGCTTTGTTTTCGGGGCCCCGTACGCGGCTAGGCTCCCAAAAAGTCCCAAACATGTGGTATCCCCATACTCAGGAGAAGCAGCTAAATTTATTTTGGGGTGCAATTCCACATATGCCCATGGCCTGTGTGAGCAATATATCATTTAGTGACAAGTTTTTGTAAATTTTTTTTTTTGTCTTTATTCAATCACTTGGGACAAAAAAAGAAATGACATAGGCAGTCATAAACTAAAAGCTGTGTAAATTCCAGAAAATGTACCCTAGTTTGTAGACACTATAACTTTTGCGCAAACCAATAAATATACTCTTATTGACATTTTTTTTTGCCAAAGACATGTGGCCGAATACATTTTGGCCTAAATGTATGACTAAAATTGAGTATTGGATTTTTTTTATAACAAAAAGTAGAAAATATAATTTTTTTTCAAAATTTTCGGTATTTTTCCGTTTATATTGCAAAAAATAAAAATCACAGAGGTGATCAAATACCATCAAAAGAAAGCTCTATTTGTGGGAAGAAAAGGATACAAATTTTGTTTGGGTAGAGCATTGCATGACTGCGCAATTAGCAGTTAAAGCGACGCAGTGCCAAATTGTAAAAAGTGCTCTGGTCAGGAAGGGGGTAAATCCTTCTGGGGTTGAAGTGGTTAAATAAAGGAATTGTCAAAAACTGTCTCTTGTCATTTTTAACATTTTTGACACTTTTTTTGTGAAATGGTAGGGATACTTTTGTACCCCATTACCATTTCACACGGGGGGGCGGGGTCTGATAAGCCCCCCACCCGCAGACTCCCACAACCACGGTTGTGGGGATGAGGCCCTTGTCCTCATCAACATGGGGACAAGGTGCTTTGAGGGGCTACCTCAAAGCACCCTCCCAATGTTGAGGGCATGTGGCCTGGTACGGTTCAGGAGGGGGGTGCTCTCTCGTCCCCCCCTCTTTTCTTGCGGCGTGCCAGGTTGCGTGCTCAGATAAGGGTCTGGTATGGATTTTTGGGGGGACCCCACACCATTTTTTTTTAAATTTTGGAGCGGGGTTCCCCTTAATATCCATACCAGACTTGAAGGGTCTGGTATGGATTTTGAGGGGGACCCCCACACCATTTTTTTTTTCAATTTTGGCGCGGGGTTCCCCTTAATATCCATACCAGACCTGAAGGGCCTGGTATGGAATTTTGGGGGACCCCCACGCATTTTTTTTAAATTTTATTTTGGTTCGGAGTTCCCCTGTGGGCCAATCCCATGCCTTTTTTATCAATGAACTTTTATGTGTATTGTCAGACCGACAATATATTAATAGCCGCGAGTAGTTTTGAATTACTTTTTTTCCTTTGAAATGTCAGACTGTTCTAAACACGGGAAACATGCGCCCTTTACAGGCATACTATAGACACCCCCCAGGTATGAAATTTAAAGGAATATTACACTTTTATTGTTTCACTTTAAGCATTATTAAAATCACTGCTCCCGAAAAAACAGCCTTTTTAAAAAAAATGTTTTGCATTGATACATATCCCCTGGGGCAGGACCCAGGTCCCCAAACACTTTTTATGACAATAACTTGCATATAAGCCTTTAAAATGAGCACTTTTGATTATTCATGTCCGTGTCCCATACACTTTAACGGTGTTCGCGCGTTCAAACAAATTTTTTGTCTGTTCGCAAGTTCTTCTGCGAACTGAACTGGGGGGGGGGTGTTTGGCTCATCCCTGCTCATGATATAGCTTTGTGTTTTTTTCTTTTCCTACAGTCATGGGCCAGCACAAAGGTATCTGATTAATGTGTGGTCCCATTTATTACTAATTTAACATATTTGTTTATTTGGAATTATAAGGCCACAGTGTTATCCATGGGGGGCTAACTTAAACATTGTAAATTTAAATAAATATAAAGCCATCTTGGCTAAAATACATTTAAACAAAATTAAGCAGTGTCAATGCTGGACGACTACTCCTCACCGGCCGAGGCCAGCCACGGAGATACTGGCTGAGCCCCCACCACCACCGTGGCCAATTCAATTAGATTTTGCAAACCCATATTGAATGTGTCCAAGCCTATCATGGATAAATGGACCATATCCTCTCGAAACAAACCTGGCACAAAACCTTCCAAATCTGAGTGACGAAAGGAAAATCCTCCAGACGAAATTAGAAATCTATAAATTGTCCTGTTAAGTCATCTCCTAATCCTATCCAAATAGAATAGATTACCAAAAGGCGACCACAAAACCCATGGGATCATCTCGGAAAAAGCCAATATGGCAGAAGGGAACATAAGCTTCATCGCATACAAATCTCTCTTCATTTCACACAATAATTCCCATGTTCCCATCTTACCTAAAACATTTGCCCCTGCATGAATGACTAAAATATGGGGGAGAGGCCATATGCTTGACAAATAGCTTAATTGGTTTTTAATACTCCGCCACCTTAACCACCTAACACCTGACCATAAAACCATAAATGACTTAGTGTCCAGACCTAAATTGGTGGAGTAGGTCCTAGCTCCGGCAAGTTCAGCAGCCCAGAAAACGTAGGAGTGCCCTACTATGCATACAATTGTTTTGGGAAACCCAAAGAGTCAGCTGTAGTGGCCGCCCCAATTATAAATGAATGGGAGGAAAAACAAAAACCAGAAAGGTTTAAGCATTTCAAGCATGAGACCAGGACAGATGAAAATTGGTATCTGGTTAGAGAAGACTGGTACTGGTGAATAAAAATGAGCCGTCAGAACAAGGTCTGACTGCCATATACCTAGAAACTTGTAAAACCGGACAAATTGCTGCATTGCTAGAACTTGTCAATGAAAACAGTGGCCCTTACTTACCGGCTAGGATTTAGACCCACAAAGGAAAAGGTTAATGGCCCCTTGATTCAACAAAACATGAGAATTTTGAAGGAAAGAGAAGGACCTCCTATTTATGGCCGTAAATTCCCCATTCATAAGGGTTCAAAAAAGGCAACAGAGAAAGCAACTCTTAAAAGAAGGAGCTCAAACTCCAAAAAACATACTTCTTGTAGAATTCTGAGAAGATCCAACAACAATGCGACCAAAATGGGTCGCCTATTATCATGAGAAGGTTTAGACCTTTTGAAACCCTTAAGAATTTGATTAACTTGAAAGAAAGAAGTAAGGGATGGTAAACCCACAAATTTCAGAAAAAATGAGACACCCGCAAGAATCTTGCTTACAGGCGCTGGGCTGAGGTTTGACTGGATTAGGTAAGACGTAAATGCCAAAGCGATGTAAGATGTCACATTCAAGTCATCCAGACCGAAACCTTGACAAAAGGAACACCATCTGGACCATGAAAGCCTATAATCTTTCTTATAATATAGTCTTCTCTGATACCGAGTTTCTGAGGTTGGAAAGTATCAACTCTGAATTAAGCCCCAGAGGAAGTCTGGGCAATGAGTCCCATGCTGGTCCGCTGCTGGAGCCAGTTCCCGAAACCTCTCGAACTGTGAATGAGATAAAGTGTCAGCAATGTTATTACGTACACCTGCTATGTGTTCAGCCTTCAACCAAATATTAAACTGCATGCAGTGCAAAACAAGAAAGCGTAGTAGCTTAATCACAGGTTTGGATTTAGATGATAATGAATTAACAGCAAAGAAAACACCTTTGTTATCTGTGTGAACCAATATTCTTCGGTTCATGAAGGAATCTTTCCAAATTACCATAGCAACTATGACTGGGAATAACTCCAGAAGGACAAGATTTTGAGGAACATCCTTCTGCAACCATTCCTCATGCCATTTACTAGCACACCAATGACCATTCATAAATGCTCCAAAGCCTGACAACCCGGCCGCATCTGTAAAGAAATCCAGCTGGTTGTCAGTAATAAATTCTTGCTGCCATACTGTGGAACCATTGAAGTTACACAGAAAAGCATCCCAAATTTTTAGGTCTTCTTTAATACCCTTGGGGATACGAATATGGGAATATGGGTTCTTAAGCCCTCTGATGGCCAGGGAAAACCTTTGCGAAAACACTCTAGCCATAGGAATAATTCTTGCTTCGAATGCAAAAAGACCCAGTAACGATTGGACCTCCTTCAGCAGCACCTTCTTTCTCAACAAAAAAGACAAGATCAACGATCTCATTTTTTGGAGCTTGTGCAATGGCAGTCTGAACTCATTAATTACTGAATCGATGGTATTTCCCAGATATCAATAGAAGTAGAGGGAAATACCGTCTTCTCACATGCCAGAGGAATACCAAAGTATTCACAAATTGTGAAAAACATCTGTAAAGATTCTAGACAATCAAGGAAGCCATCTGGGCCAAGAAATAAAAAATCATCTAGATAATGGAGAAAACCCCCATGAGGTAACATTTCTGATAAAACCCATTGCAAAAATGTAGAGAATGCTTTGAAATAAAAGCAAGACAATGAGAACCCCATGGGTAAACATTTATCAAAGTAAAATTGATCCATAAACTGAAAACCTAACGAGTGGAAACCTTGAGGGTGGACTGGGAGGAGACAAAAATCCTATTTAATATCAGTCTTAGCTAACATGGCTCCTTGACCAAAATGCCTTAACATAACCAAGGGTTCATCGAATGAAGAATAACACACCGGGGATTCAGCTTCAGAGACTTCATCATTTAAAGACGAGCCCAGGGGGATAAGAAAGGTGATGTATCATACGATAGCAGCCATTTTCTTTCTTAGGCACTATTCCTAGCGGCAAAAGCCGAAAATCCTGAAATGGAGGAACAGAAAAGGAGCCTGAAATTCTGCCATCCGCCAGTTTGGAAATTTTATCCTGAACCACAGAAAAATGAGCAGATTGCAAATTTTGGACCACAGTGCAGCCCTTTCCTTTAAACGAAGGGACCAAAAAAACGTCCCTGAAACCTTCAATTAGTAGAGCCGCCATCCTGCGCTCGGGATAACGCTCTAACCATGGGAGCATTCTTGTTAGGTTCACTGGAGTCAGTGCCTTTTCCATGAGTATCACTGGGAAATGGCTGAAAAGAGGTTGCAGCAGATTTACAAAAACACCTACTGGCCGCATGGCTCCAATTACAGTAGGAGCACTCATGCTTGTACCTACAGATTGTTAGGAATTTGCATTGCCCTTCATTGAAGGCAAAGCAAAAACCTTTACGGAATGTAGTTTGCTAATTAGATACTAACCTAGGGGAGAACTGAGGTCTCGGTGGTAACATAAGATTTAACCACAATCCCACGTCCTTTGACCCCCAGTGTAATGAAGGGTGCACTGCTAATTTTTGGTGAAAATTATCATCATATGTGTACCATGCAGAGCCTCCAAAATGTTAAAAGGCTTCAGTAATTATATCTAAATGCTGGAATAAGCCTGAACATTTCCCAGGGAAGCATTCGCCCATGACTGCTGCATAAATGCAGAAAGCCTGTAACCAATTCTGAAAGGTTTTTGGAATAGCTCTATATTCCTCGGACCTATCCCCTGATTGCTTGTCTGTTTTAAACAGAAAATCTTTGGAAACTGGTAACAATGATAATATATCAATGAATTTGCCCCTCCAAATCTTATCTTTTATTGTCTTAGGCAAATGAAAGCCTAATGGTTATAATATGCATGGTAGGGGCTCTTTAAAAGAGGATTCCCCGACTGTTAGAGCCGAGGGTCTGAGAGGCAAGGGGTTAACCAGCCGTGGAGGTTTAATAAACTTAGAGCGGGCTAAATTTTCTCCATCCTGCAAAGCGGTTTCACTCAAACCTTGCCAAATGGAGCCAACCTCAGCCATATAATCTGGAAATTGTATATCACCCATAGCACCATAAGAATGTGCCCCTGTATGTATTTTATCTGTGTCATCATACATCATATTACCAGTACAAGTGACCTGTGCCCTCTGACATTCTGCAACAGCAGCACCATGCATTTGTATATTTTTCTCTGCACCAATCACTTGTGCCCCTGAGAATTCACCAATACCCATTCTTTTTGGTTGTAAAATATTCCCAGGACCAGAGATCCATGCCCCTTGTGTTTTAATAATATTATTAGCACCACTAGCATGTGCCCCTTTAAATTGTTGTAACACATTTGATAAAGAATCAAGTATGAAAATTCAGAAGCTTTAGAAACCATAACTTTCTCCCCATCAGTGACAGCTGCTAACTGCTCACTCGCCACCTCAGATGAAGGCTGAGCAGCGCTGCTCTTCCTCAGACGAGATGCACTCTGTATTACTACACCGTCGGCTCTCTCCCCACTTGACAGACGGGGAGAAGCAGCTGTTCTCTGATGCTTCTTCTTTCTTACCGGCTGTTGTCTGGTTCCGCCCCCGACTAGGGCCGACCCTTCCTCCGTCCCAGGGGGCAATAATACAGGTGGAGCCGAGCCACTCTCCTCCTCCAGGCACCGCATTAGCCACTCCTCACCACCATTACTCTCCGCCTTCTCTAACAGATGGCATAGGAGCGCCTCACGACTGCTGGGGGAACGCCCCTGCATGCTGCAGGTGCTCCGTTGCGGTCCGGTCAAAGCGGTCCATGAGACCCCAACTCCAGGTCCTTTTATTGGCTCCCTCTGCGCGGGCTTTCCACCGCCAAATTTGACCAATCAGCTGCTGGCCTTACCAAACAATCCCCTGGCTGTTGCTGCCCAGGGATACTGCAGCAACCAGTGGCAACCTGTAGAAATAAAACAGGGAAAGAGACTGCAGATTCCCTTTTGAGCTATCCCATGGTGGTCTAGCATAATAAACCTTCCATTCTTCTACTTGGGCTCCCTCTGGAATGGTGGGAGTAGATCCACCAGAACTTCCCCCTTGTATTGAGAAGGGGTGACACATCTCCCTCAAAATTTCCCATTATATTTCCTGCTGTTGCCAGCACTCCAACACTTCTCCTCCTAATATTCCACCATTTTCCTCCTGCTGCCTTATGGTATTTCACATCCTGATAGAGGACAGGGAATAGCCTTTTGTGCAAAATAATGGCACTGGCTCCAAAAAATTACTCATATGCACCCTTATGGAGGAGGAAAACAGTCAATTAGTATCCCAAGTACTGATTGATATGTGTCTTTAACTGGTTTCCGCCTGTCCACCGTCAAATGACAGCGGGGCAGTGCGGCTCTCATTCTGGGACGCCGTCATATGAGTCATATAAGTGCCCATCAGTGCCCACCAGTGCTGCCTATTAGTGCCCATCAGTGCCACCTAACAGTGCCCATCAGTGCTGCCTATCAGTGCTCATCAGTGCCACATACCAGTGCCACCTATCAGTGCCCATAAGTGCGGCATATTAGTGCCTCCTCATCAGTGCCACCTCATCAGTGCCCATAAGTGCCACCTCATCAATGCCCACCAGTTCAGCCTATCAGTGGCCATCGGTGCTGCCTCATCAGCGCACATCAGTGAAGGTGAAAAATTACTAAGCTACAAAATTTACTGATGGAAAAAAGTAAAAAACTTTTTTTTTTTCAAAATTTTTGATTTTTTTTTGTAAAAAATAAAAAACCCAGCAGTGATTAAATACCATCAAAAGAATGCTCTATTTGTGTGAAGAAAATAACAAAAAAATTGTTTGGGTACAGTATAGCATGGCCGCGCAATTGTCATTCAAAGTCCGACAATGCTGAAAGCTGAAAAATGGCTTGGGCAGGAAGGGGGTGTAAGTGCCTGGTAGGCAAGTGGTTAAAGAAGAATTCCAGTTATGGTAGCTTGGACCAATGTACCTATGCATATAACTGAATAAAAGACAAATATATCTCCAGAAAATCCACTTGACTGACTTGGCTCGATGGCCCGGTCATCATCTCTATTAGCTGAGCCACCTGAGTCTTAAGAAGCTCGATCTCTGGGTCACTATTGGCTGTACTGACCACCCTAACTCTGGCAACAGACTCTGACCTCCTGCCCTTCTTCTTGCTCTACAGTATGGCCTCCTCTTCCTGCACAATCCGGATCAGATCAGGATACCACCATTTCACCTGGCTCTTACCTGGATGGTGATGGGGTCTAAAGGCTGGGCACCCCACAAGACTTGCTGTGCACGGACCTCATCCACTTTCTGGGGATCTAAACCCTTCAGTAAAATTTTTTGCAATATCTTATTCAAACGCCTCACATAGTCAGATAGCTTCTCCCCTTCGTTCTTTTAAGTGTGCTCTAAATGGTACATGAGGTTGAAAACCTTCTCAGGTAGTCTTGAACAAAACAATCTTGTTTGCTGAGATTCAGATTGCGCATAGCTTCTGAAGCAGGGCCCCTTAAACTCTATAATTCTCTGCTTCTTGTGGGTCTCGGGTATATCCCATTCATCCAGGGCTTGTGTGGCCTGCCCCAGCCACTCTTCAAAGTTGTCCTCTCCAGGAGGCACTGGTTGTCTTCCAGAAATTGAGTTTTTGGTACCCAGTTCTAGAGTACATTGGAGTATCCCTCTGTCATTTTGATGCAAAGTCTCCCTGGGCAGCAAAGAACTTCTTCCTCTGTGGCCTCAGCTTGGCTAGAACTTGCTGGACACATCTGGTGTGCTTGGCTGCATTAGACAAGGCTCAGTCTTGTGAGCCAACTGCACACTAGTCCCTCAGATACTGTCAGGGATCCCTTGCTTACACATTAGTAGCGCATATGTGCGAGAGGTCCCACAGTCTGGCCTGACATCAATCACCCACACCTTCCTGTCTTGGATCAATGTCTTCACCGCCTGGCAGATCTGCTCTTAAATCCAGGCCTCCCCAAGAATCACCACACTTGACTTGAGGAATTGAGGAATTGCAATGTCTCTGTAAGATGACCAAGTGCCCGCTCACCAATCCTGCGACCAAGGCTAAAAGGAGATGTCCTGGCAGGCAGGTTCTTCAGGTAGCCTTACTGCCTACCCCACAACCTGAACACTTCATGCCATCAGTACATATGCACCTGGGATCCCCCTCTCAGGCAGGATGTCCCTGACTGATCATGGATCTGTGGGAGGAAAGGCTCACTGACCTGGGTAGGCAGTACCTCTCCCCTGGGTCTGGTCTTCTCCCTGGCCTCACAGTCTCTGTTAATTTCCCAGGCAGCCGCTAGGTATTTTTCCCTGATTGACCCCCTTGGCATGCTGGGGTGTGTAGTCCTGCCCTCAGGGATTACAGTGGGTTGCACGTGTTAGGGACTACATGGCTCACAATTCTTTGCTGCTCCATCATGAAGCCCCATTGGTTCCCTCCCCTGCCAATAAGGAAGCAGGGGAGGGAGTAGACCAGGCTGCTGTTAAAATATAGCTTTATAGCTGTTCCTTTCAATGATGATTGTGAGCCAAATTTCTGATTGTATGAGTCAGCTTGAATCAAACCGTGTGATTTATTTCCACACAAAAGTTACAAAAATACTTACAAAAGTTGTGCATTCAGACACAAAATAAATGTAGCTTCAAATAAAATCAAAGATATGAGATAAAGTTGTTTGTTTCAAAAAATAAGTTCAAGACATGTGTTCAAATATGGCTGGTGTGTCCTTTGGTCTGAGAGCATCTGTAAAATTGTCTGTATGCTGAGTTTCTATAGATATGTTAGCAGTGTAGTGGAAGAAGTGTGTAAGAGCCATTCACTTAAATAAACTTGATCCCTTTATTCAGTTTCACACAGAATAACCAGTCCCATATTACTCCCATTATCACCTCCCATCTACTCCCCACAATGGTGGGAGCTAGGAGTAAGAACTCCATTCGACCAGCATGTCTAATCAATACCAGACATAGGAAATGGGGGATGATAATCTTCCTGCCACAGAATGAGTATACACATAATTTCTCAAAAAGAATATCAGTTACATAGGAATACCTTTACGGAAAAAAAACTTAGAATATCAATAAAAAATGATTTGACAGCTTCTTGAAATTGAGAACTCAGTTCAAATGTCACATCTGTACGCTATTAGTTCGAAAGTCCACTCATATACACAGAATTACAGGGGATTTCACAACCTCAGTCATACTTATATGACTGAATTAAAATTTAGATGTAAAGAATATAACATTTTCTTTTGAAATATGAATAATAATCATATTTCTTTAACTAAATCATCCACACTTCCATATATATCACAAATACTCTGACTTTGATCTAATAATTCCAAATGTTTTGTCATTTGTAACTGAGTTTTCAACTCCAGAACCCATTCTTCTTCTAAGCATATTTTGCAACAAATCATCACCTCCCCTGATTTCATTACTAATTCGATAATATATTTTTTCATTCTAAACATTAAACATAACTGAAATATAATGAATAACATAATAATAATAAAAATAATAACTATAGGAAGCAATAAAATATTTCCTGCTGCTGAAGTAATTGAAGTTTTTCCCCAAATTGATATGCCATTACTTACCGTATTTATCGGCGTATAACACGCACTTTTTTCCCCTTAAAATCAGGGGAAAATCGTGGGTGCGTGTTATACGTCGATCCCCGCTATTTTGTGAACTATCGGAGTGATCGCCGCGATCGCCGCCGACATTCACATAGCGGGTATTTTTAAATATGGCGCCGCGGAGTTCGGAGGGACTCGGGGGCGCTCGTTCATTTGAACGAGCGCCGCCGAGAACACAGTGACACATAGCCGAGGGTTCTCGGCGCCGTTCACAGTCCCGCCCAGTCCCGCCATTGGACCTCTGTTATGTCCATCATAGGGACTGGGCGTGACTGTGAACGGCGCCGAGAAGAGCAGAGAACCCTCGGCTATGTGTATCTCGGCTCCGCCCAGTCACTGTGTTCTCGGCGGCGCTCGTTCAGCTGAACGAGCGCCCCCGAGTCCCTCTGAACTCCTCGGCGCCATATTTAAAAATACACAGTGTAACTTGTGTATGTTGGCGGCGGTGTATGTTGGGGACAAGGCTGCACTGACCACTGGGGACATGGCTGCACTGGGGACAAGGCTGCACTGACCACTGGGGACATGGCTGCACTGGGGACATGGCTGCACTGTGGACAAGGCTGCACTGACCACTGGGGACATGGCTGCACTGGGGACATGGCTGCACTGGGGACAAGGCTGCACTGACCACTGGGGACATGGCTGCACTGGGGACAAGGCTGCACTGGGGACAAGGCTGCACTGACCACTGGGGACATGGCTGCACTGGGGACATGGCTGCACTGGGGACAAGGCTGCAATGACCACTGGGGACATGGCTGCACTGGGGCAAAGCTGCACTGACAAGGCTGCACTGACAATTCTGCACTGGGGCAAAGCTGCACTGACAAGGCTGCACTGAAAATTCTGCACTGGGGCAAAGCTGCACTGACAATTCTGCACTGGGGCAAGGATGCACTGACAAGGCTGCAGATGGACACCAATAACGCTGCATTGATGGGCATTTAAATGTAAGTTTTTTTTCCTTAAACTTCCCTCCTAAAAGTTTTTTTCCTTAAAATTCCCTCCTAAACTTGGGGTGCGTGTTATACGCTGGCGCGTGTTATATGCCGATAAATACGGTAATTTTTTCTACCAATTATTACCTGAGAACTCTGACCATTGATGAGCTATTTCTTGAAAATTTACTTGTTCATGTTTAAACAATATTTCTCCATTTTGAATTTCCTTAGCTAAAGCTATTAATAAACCTTTATCTTTTTGTATTACATTTGCCCATTCTTCCCAAGGAAATTAATCTATCTGAGATATATTGTATTGTGAGGGAAGAGCAGTTATATTTTTCATAAGCATAATTGTTAAATTTGCTCTGAACCCATTAACACTTTTTGCTACAATGTCTCCTTCTATACAATACACACCTTGATGATTTAGGTTTTATGTATTTCTACAAGAGGAGAAAAAAGTTTTAAGCCTTTCTGTGTCTGTCATGAGCTGTAAACAAACCTTCTTTTTATCTACAAGAGTAATTCATTCAGAAGTATTTTCAATTTTTTCTATTCTTGCTGAGCATAATGTATGATTATGGTAACAAGAATGAAATATACTTTTGTCTTGATTAGGTAAACAAATAACTTCAGACTGGAATTGTAAACATGATGACAGATTTAATTGTTATACCGTATTTATCGGCGTATAACATGCGCCGGCGTATAACACATACCCCAAGTTTAGGAGAGAATTTTAAGGAAAAAAACTTTTAGGAGGGAAGGTTAAGGAAAAGAAACTTACATTAAAATGCCCATCAATGTAGCCTCATCAGTGTTCATCTGCAGCCTTGTTAGTGTCATTGAAGCCTTTTCAGTGTCATTGCAGCCTTTTCAGTGTCAGTGCAGCCTTGTCAGTGCAGCCTTTGCCCCTGTGCAGCCTTGTCAGTGCAGCCTTGTCCCCAGTGCAGTCTTGTCAGTGCAGCCTTGTCCCCTGTGCAGCCTTGTCAGTGCAGCCTTGTCCCCAGTGCAGCCTTGTCAGCGCAGCCTTGTCCCCAGTGCAGCCTTGTCCCCAGTGTCCATGTCTGCTGCTGCCGCCGCCGCCATACACATGTTAGTAGTTTTAAATATGGCGCCGCGGAGTTCGGAGGGACTCGGCGCCGGCAGAACTGAACAAACGCCGCCGAGATACACATACCCGAGTGTATTCGGCTCTTTCCGGTGCCACTCACAGTCCCGCCCTATGATGGACATAACACAGGTCCAATGGCGGGACGGGGCGTGACTGTGAGCGGCGCCAGAAAGAGCCGAATACACTCGGGTATGTGTATCTCGGCTCTGTGATTTCGGCGGCGCTCGTTCAGCACCGCCGAGTCCCTCCGAACTCCGCGGCGCCATATTTAAAACTACTCGCTATGTAAATGTCGGCGGCGATCACCGACATTCACATAGCGATAGTGGGGATCGGCGTATAACACGCACCCACGACTTTCCCCTGATTTTAAGGGGAAAAAAGTGCGTGTTATACGCCGATAAATACGGTAATTCAAAATTGTCATTGTTAAATGCAAAATCTGTATACTGTAATTTATAATATAATAATTGCGTATTGCTGACCGGTAATCCCAAGACAGTAATTGAAACCAATATTTGTTCTTTCCCTTCTGTTGGAATCATAGAAGAACTATAACATACATCCTGCTTGCATCCTATCCATTTGTTTACCCATGAATCTGTATGGTTTATTACATATACATATTCTCTGGGTAAATTCTGTAAAATGCCAAGAGGAGTTATTCCACTCTGAAATGCTTGTGCAATTATTTTAAAATTAGTGGAATATTCAGTCTGGATATCTAAGCATGCTCTGGCTTTATGAGAATGTTGTTCACTTGTCATTAAATTAAGAGTAATATTTTGAAGATGTAATAAAGATGTACCCATTACATTAGCTGTTTTAATAACCATGTCTTCTAATATCTGATTTAAATTTCTTTGTACCTTGATACCTTTACTTCCTACTAAATCAGCTGTTTCAACATCAGACTTTAAAGTGTTAATATCCATACTATTTGTTATACTTCCAATAGTACTGACTCCTTCTAAAATACCTTCAACAATACCACGCTTATTTCTGTTATGATTCCTACTATTAATTCCAAACCATCTTTCAATACCCAATTCCATATTAACCAAATGTCCTTGACATTGTGGAAACCTTGTAGAAAGTTTCCATTCTGAAATGCTAAAGTTCCACAATATAATGACAAACTTTCCCTCTCTCTGGATTGGAGCACTCTAGATTGGAAATGGTTAATCTGGAAAGGATTAGCAGAAACACTTTTCTTATCAACACCTGGTGTTTTCCTTGGAGACATTAAAACAACACTTGCATTAGCACATTTCAACAGATAATTTTCTATTGATATACAGCACTCATATATACCGGTATCATTTAAAGATACACCTATTTGATGATAAATAAATGTATCATTAATCCAATTCACACTACCAAAAATTCCTTTATGATTCATATTAGTAGTACTGTGAAAAAAGCTACCCAAAAATTCACCATTCCTTTTCCAAGTTAACAATGAACTTTGAGGTAAATATATTTGTGTACTACATACCAAATGCAAACTATCTTTGTCTTCAATGATTTTTAAAGACTGTGGAGACACTTTAATTTCTGGAACAATCATATTTATCACAGTAATACTAATTTTAACCCATATTTGAGCTAATTTTCCTGTTACTTTAAAATCCCATATTCTTACAATGTCCCCTTTTTCATCTCCTATTATATTTAAATGTTCTGGATCTAGTATTTTTAAAAAATATTGTAATAGGTAATAAAATTGCTCTGCCATATTATTAGTAACATCTCCAGACTAGGGATGAGCCGAATACCCCCCGGTTCGGTTTGCGGCAGAACAAGCGAACAGACAAAAAATTTGTGCAAACACTGTTAAAGTCTATGGGACTCAAACATGAAAAATCTAAAGTTCTAATTTTAACCACTTCAATACAGGGCACTTAGACACCTTCCTGCTCAGACCAATTTTCAGCTTTCAGCGCTGAATGACAATTCAGCGGCCATGCTACACTGTACCCAAACTAAATTTTTACCATTTTGTTCCCACAAATAGAGCTCTCTTTTGGTGGTATCTTATCACCTCTGCGGTTTTTATTTTTTGCTAAACAAATAAAAAAAGACTGAAAATTTTGAAAAAAATAAGTTTTGCTTTTGTTTCTGTTAAAAAAATTTGTAAATAAGTACTTTTTCTCTTTCACTGATGGGCACTGATAAGGCGGCACTGACAGGCACAGATACAGCGGCACCGATGAGGTGGCACCAATGAGCGGGCACTGACGGGAACTGACGATGGGCACTGATATGCAGCACTGATGTTCACTGGTAGGCAGCACTGATGGGTGGCACTGATATGCAGCACTGATGGGCATTGATAGGCGGCACTGATGGGCACTCATGGGTGGCACTGGGTGGCACTGGTTGGCACTGATGGGCACTGATAGGTGACACTGATGGGCACTGATGGGCACTGATAGGGTGGCACTGATAGGCGGCACTGATAGGTGGCACTGATAGGCACTGATGGGCACTGATGGGCACTGATATGTGGCACTGATGGGCACTGATACGAGGCACTGATATAAGGCAATGATAGGCATCCCTGGTGGCACTGGCAGTGGTAGGCATTGGACTGGGCACTGATTGGCAGCTGCCTGGGCACAGATTGGCAGCTGCCTGGGCACATAGTGGTATTTCCCTGGGGGTCTAGGGGGCATACCTGGTGGTCCAGTGTGGTGGCCATCCTGGTGGTCCTGGGCGGCTTCCCTGGTGGTCCTGGGCAGGATCCCCTGTTGAAGTTGTTCAGGTGCTTATCTAATAGTTTTTTTAAACTATCGATGCCCCCCCGCTGAGACCACCACCTGTGGAAGGGAATTCCACATCTTTGCTGCTCTTACAGTAAAGAACCCTCTACGTAGATTAAGGTTAAACCACTGCTTAGGGGACAGGAGCCACACTGGGGCAGAGATTCTGTCAGCTCTGCAGGGGCAGGCTTAGAGGTGGTTGATGCCATGCCAGCTTCAGCCAGGAATGGTTGTATGCGACAAAGGTACCAACCTTCTCTCCGCCCTTCGACAGGGACACTTGACTCATGTTCCATGTTTGGCACACATCCTGAATTTGGTGGTGCAGCGGTTCTTTAGCAGGTACCCAGACTTATAAGATCTCCTGAGACAGGCCAGAAAAGTCTGTGGTCATTTCCAATGATCATACAATGCCATTGCTCGGCTGGCTGACATTGAAAGGGAATGCAACCTTCCACCAACCGCCTCATTTGTGACATGTCCACCAGGTGGAACTCAACGTTGGCAATGCTGCAGCAGCTGCACATGCAGCAGAGGGCCATCAATGAGTACCTGTGTGAGTATGGCACCAGGACAGGGTCAGGGGAGCTTGGCTTCTTTTTGCCATGCCAGTGATTACTGATCAAGGAATGCATGCACTGTCCTGTCACCATTTGATGAGGCCATGAGGATGGTGAGCAGCAACAATGCATGCATCTGTGATACTGTCCCTTCTGTTTTCCTGTTGGAGCACATGTTTCATGAAATAATGAACAGCAGGAGGATGAGGAGGACTTCCTTACCTCTCAAGGCCCCCTTTATCCAGATATTATTCCTGCAGGCCCACCAAACACACAGAAAGAAGAGGAGGAGGAGGAGGATTATGTCAGCATTTATGTGGAGGATAACACTCCGCAGCAGTCTTCAAGGGATGTTTTTCAGTCCCCAGAAACCCAAGGAGTTGTACGTGGCTGGGAGGAGGTTGTTACGGATCATGTGATCCTTAGTGACCTAGAGGACTCAGAAGCAAATGCCTCTGCAAACTTTCGCAGGCTTTGCAGAATCAGGGAGGCAATGCAGTGTAAGGACCCTAGGATTCATAGTATCAAAGAGAGGGATCATTACTGGATGGCAAATCTTCTTGATCCACGTTACAGGGGTAAGGTTGCAGAACTCATCCTGCCTTCACAGAGGGAGCAGAGGATGAAATATCTTCAGTAGGGCCTTGAAGAAAGTATAAAACAGAAAGCTGCGCATTAAACTATTGAATACATATAAACACTGTAGTGAAAAAAATACATATAATAAATTATAATAAAAGTTCTTTGAATTAATGAAAGTCCAAAATGAAAGAAAAAAATATATATAAAAATCTTCAATAGTCCAATTGCTGGTACTAGTTGCTCAAGTGAATCAACATAAAGACAATGATAAGTAGAATGCTTACCAGTCGGTAAGCCAAATGAAACAAGTGGCTTAAACCCAGCCTGGGCCTTTATAGAACCAATCCCGGTGAATTTGGACAAACTTCCACTCGTGAAAATGGATGTGGATTCACGAAGATTCAACCCAAAAAAAATTTTGTATAAAAAGCAACATAGCGTAATATTGTCAACAAATGTAAAAAAAGAGAAAAAAAAGAAGAAGAATCCTCACACAGTGATAAATCATATGAAAATCATAAAAAACACCCAGTGCCTATGGACAAACATAGGGTCTCTGTGTGAGTAACATGCAATCATACAGGTAGTGGGTATTGTCCTGTTAAGAAAATAAATATGCACCAACACCTTAGAAAGATTCTGCTTACCAGATGTATATAAACATATGTGAGTGGACATCAATCACCGAATGATATTAGTGAAGGGAATTTCAAAACGTGCAGCAAATCACACAGAGTACCTGCTTACCAGATGCAAAACTTTAAATGCGCAAACTGACACAGCCTAAGGAAACAGCCTCCTTGCATGGAACGGTGCAGAACCATCATGCCAGACATGTCCAAAGCTCTGCAGTACCCATATTATAAAAGATATGGCAAGATAGTGTAATACCTTTTAAACTGGTTTTATTTAAAACAAAATACACTTACAGTATATAAGAAAATAAAAGCGATGCAGGCCGGCAAACAAACAAACTCCTGTCCTCAATGGGGCGACGTGGTGACGTCAGCACATACCTCCCAGAGGCGTTTCGTCATAAGGTGACGTTTTAAATGGGGAGGAAGAAAAGTTTGTGCAATGCATTTCCAGACCCTGTGAGGTTACAATTTCCTGGTGCTGGACAACATGTTGCTGAGGCTTTGTTCAGTCAGAGGAAAAGCAGTGGAGAAGGTGGCCGGCTGACCAATGCCTTTAGACAATTTTTCAGTCATCAGCGCCAAGGTCTGATCAGTTCAAGCAACCATCACCAGTGTCTGTATTACATGGTGCAGGAATATGTAGGGGCAAGAGCAGACTTGGAGACCTTTCCAACAGAGTATCCACTGGGTTACTGGGTCTTGAGGATGGACCACTGGCCAGAACTAGCTCAATATGCAATTGAGCTACTGGCCTGTCCTGCATCCAGCATTTTTCTGAATGCACATTCAGTGCTGCTGGAGGGTTTGTAATGGATCATAGAGTGTGCCTGTCCACAGACTCCGTTGATAGGCTAACATTTATAAAAATCAATCAGTCTTGGATCAGCAGCAGCTATCAAGCACCTGATGCTAATGTAACTTATTGTTTTTTCTATGGATGTGGGCCCCTTGAAGACTATGCTGAGTGACTATGCTATTCCTATTCAATCTTGATGATGCTAGCTTCCAACAATATTTTGGGTTTAGGGCACCACCACCCCTGCCTAAGGCCACATTTTTCTGTCCCTGTTTAACAGGGGCATTTAATTACAATGTTTGATCTAATATTTCACAGCAGGGACCATTCCTGCGCCCAACAAGAGTATCTGTGAGGGGTTAGAGTGTTGTGGCACCACCACCACCAAAGGCCCAATTTTTCTGCCCCTGTCCCAGCAGCAGAAAAAAAGGACAAGCGTGCCCCACGGCCACCTGCAGAAGATGCACCATTTGTCCATAACCAGAACTGTGGACTGTATACACAGAGCCAGCTTGCCCTCTTTTAGTGGCCTGTGAGCGTCTGCCTCTCCTTGGTGGCTTTCCGGACATGATGGGGATTTTGTTTTGCAACACCACACTACACTGTATTGTGTACTGTGTACACCACCAGAAAAGTAGTAGCAACTGTACTATGGGTGCACGGTACTGTGTACACCAACAGAAGTGTAATAACTATATGTGTACTTTATAATGTACACCACCAGAAAAGTAGTAGCAACAGCACTAGGGGTATACGGTACTGTGTACACCAACAGAAGTGTAATAACAGCTATGGGTGTACTGTATTGTTGTCAGACTGTCCACTTACCAGACCGGTGAGTCCGCTTGGGCAGAGGGCAGGCTCCCTTACGTATCTGACTCGTGGCCCCTGGTAGAGCAGACAGGAGGCACAAGAGTGCAGAGTGGTATGAGAGCCTGGTACAGGTGTCCAGGTGCCAGAAGAGAGGTGATCTTCAAGCAGCAGGTAGTAATCAGGAGCACAGGCAACAGATGCTGAGCAGGAGCAGAGCAGGCAGGTTAAGACACAGGCAGGGTTCGGCAACAGGCGGGCAGCAGCGGTACAGAAGGAGCAGGCAGGAGCGGAGTCAAACAGGCCAAGGTCAGGTACAAGCAGAAGTCAGGAGAATCCAATAGGCAAGCCGGGTCATCAGGAGATCAGAACACAGGAACACAGTAAAAGCAACGGGAACTATGGCACAGGAGCGGTTGATAAGACAGCACCGAGCAGAGTGTGCAGCAGGCCTAAATAGGCTGATTGGCGGCAAACGCCACGTGCGTGCACATGCCGGTGTGCACAGGCGTGGGCCCACCCGCACACCAGCGCCCACAGGAATACGCAGACCAGCGCCCACAGTTGGACGCATACCAATGCACACACCAGGGTCAGCCGGAACATGCCCACCAGTGCCCACAGGAGCGCGCACGCCAACAGGCGCCGGCGAGCACCGGCGCACAACCAGGTAAGCTCTCTGACAGTGCCCCCTCCTCAAGGGCAGACTCCAGATGCCCAGTTGAGCTAATTTGGAGGCATGCGAGTCCTTGAAAGCTTGTAAAAGTTCTCTGGCATGTAGGTTACTCTCGGGCTCCCATGAGTTGTCTTCGGGACCATACCCCCTCCATTTGATGACGTATTGGGTTTGATTGCATCTCCTCCTGCAATCTAGAATTGCTGCCACTTCAAATTCCTCCCCATTGTTAACAATAATAGGCTTGGGTGGGCCGATACTGCGGCCAGCAAAGGAATTAGGAGTAGCGGGTTTCAGGAGAGACACGTGGAAGACTGGATGCACCTTCAGAGAGTTGGGTAGGTCAAGTTCATAGGCGATGTCGTTAATCTTCCTTTTCACCCGGAAGGGACCCAAAAACTTAGGGCCCAGTTTTTTGGAAGGACAGGCCAACTTCAGATTGGCGGTGGACAACCACACTTGGTTGCCAGATTCCAAAACAAGTTCCCCGCGCCTCTTCCTATCGCACATTCTTTTATAGTATTCCTTAGCCTTGGCCATGGTGTCCTGTAGTAGCTTATTGTTAAAAGAAAAAAAAATACAAGGTTTCGGAGACAGCAGGAACGGTACGTTTGGGTATTGATCCAGGCAGAAAGGACGGGTGGAAGCCATAGTTGGTGAAGAATGGTGTCTGATTAGTGGATCAATGCAGGGAATTGTTATATGAGAACTCAGCAACAGGAAGCAAGGAGGCCCAATCATCCTGAGAAAAAGCAGAAAAACAGCGAAGATATTACTCCAGAGTCTAATTGGTTCTCTCAGTTTGTCCATTTGACTGGGGATGATAAGCTGAGGAAAATGCCAATTCAATTTCCAGGGAGCCACAGAGGGCTTTCCAGAACCAAGAGGTAAACTGGACACCTCGGTCGGATACTATATTCATCGGAACTCTGTGCAATCTTATTATTTCCTTAATGAAGATACTAGCTGTCTCAATGGCTGAGGGAGTGCCCTTTATGGGAAGAAAATGGGCCATCTTGGACAGCCTGTCTACCACAACAAAGATGGAGGAAAAGCCTTCTGATGGGGAAGTTCAACGATGTTGAAGTCCATCGAGATCATACTCCACGGTCTCTCTGGGACCGGTAAGGATTTTAATAGGCCCTAGGCTCTTGTCCAGCTGTTCTTGCTTCTGGTGCAAGTATTACATGAGTCAACATAATCCTTACAGTCCTTACTGAGATGAGGCCACCAGAAGGTACGCTGTACCAGGTCAGTTGTTTTCCGTGCACCAAAATGTCCGGCCAACTTATGGTCAAGGCAAAGTTCCAACTCATGTACCCTTAGGTCCTCAGGGACCACAATCTTGCCTTTGTACCAGAACAGGCCGATTTTAGCACAAGTTTCGGCAGGTGGGGTCATTCCCATGGAGGCCCAAGGTCTAATTCGGGAGACAAGGTCCTCTTGAAGAAGCAGGAAGTTCCCAGACGGAAGAATGGTGTCCGGAGGTAGAGTCTCCTCAGAGTCATGGAACATATGGGAGAGCGTGTCAGGCTTGACATTTTTGGATCCGGGTCTATAGGTAATGTGGAACTGGAATCGGCAGAAAAAGAGTGCCCATCTGGTCTGCCGAGGTCTTAGTCTCTTAGCTGTTCTCAGGTACTCCAAGTTCTTATGGTCTGTATAGACCAGAATGGGATGTGCAGCACCCTCCAGTAGATAGCGCCACTCCTCCAAAGCCGCCTTAATGGCCAGAAGTTCCCGATCCCCCACATCATAATTCCTTTCAGATGATGAAAGCTTGCGTGAGAAGAACCCCACTGGGTACAGGAGAGCTTTGATGACTTGCCGTTGGGAGAGGACTGCTCCTACCGCAATTTCGGATGCGTCAACCTCCAAAACGAAGGGTAGGGCTGGATTAGGGTGTTGAAGAATAGTAGCTGAAGTGAACAGTGCTTTGAGCTTTTCGAAGGCCAACTGTGCTTTAGGGGTCCAGCAGAATCGGGTCCCTTGTCTGGTAAGCTCGGTAGTAGGAGCAATTATTGAAGAGAACCCTCTAATGAATTTTCTGTAGAAATTGGCAAAGCCAATGAAGCGCTGTACCCCCTTCCTATCTGCAGGTGCAGGCCAGTCCAGGATAGCAGGTACCTTTTGAGGGTCCATTTTAATGCCCTTGGACAAAATGACTAGGCCCAGAAACTGAACACATTGGAGCTCAAACTCACACTTCTCGAGTTTGGCGTAAAGCCCATGTTGCGGAAGTCGAGTGAGTACATTCTGGACATGCCTGCGGTGATCGATCAGTGAAGCAGAGAAAATTAGGATATCGTCCAAGTAAACTATGACATGCAGGTCAAGGTATTCGCGGAAGACGTCGTTAACGAAGTGCTGGAAGGTCGCTGGGGCATTATACAGACAAAAGGGCATGACAAGGTACTCGAAGTGCCCAAATCGAGTACGAAAGGCCGTCTTCCATTCATCTCCTTCTCTGATACGAATTAAATTGTAAGCCCCACGGAGGTCCAATTTTGTGAAAACTGTTGCGGTTCCCAGCCTTTGAAAAAGTTCAGGTACTAGCGGTAGTGGGCATTTGTTTTTAATAGTGATTTTATTCAACTCCCAGTAGTCGATGCAGGGACATAAGGAGTGATCCTTCTTCTCGACAAAGAAGATGCCTGCACCAGCTGGAGAGGTGGAAGGGCGAATGAACCCCTTCTTCAGGTTTTCATCTATATAGCTCTTCAAGGTGCCCAGCTCCTGCTCAGTTAACGGAAAAATCCTCCCGAAGAGAACTTCAGTCCCGTGTAAGAGTTCTATTGGACAGTCGTAAGGCCTGTGTACTGGGAGAGTCTCTGCTCCCTTCTTGCTGAATACATCCAGAAACTCCCAGTAGGGTTGGGGAATGGACTGGCGTAACTCAGTGTCTGAGTTCAAGCAAAGAAGCTGGGATGATGTTGCGAATGTTCCATGTTAACTGTTGCCCGGCAGTATTCGGAGAGGAATTGAATTTCCCCCGTAGAACAGTTAATGCTGGGGTTGTGCACCTGCAGCCAGGGCATTCCTAGGATGATTGGGAAGAGAGGAGAGGAGATGGCATCCAAGCGTAGGAGTTCCTGGTGAACAGGTCCTAATGTGGCAAGTAACGGAACAGTCTCCTGGGTGACTGGACCGGAACTGAGGGTGGAGCCATCTGCTAGATATACTGCAAGTCCCTGGGCCTTGGACTGGAGAGGAATGCCATGGTTGTTAGCGAAGGCTAAGTCAATGAAGCCACTACACGCTCCAGAGTCAATGATGACTGATACTGCGATATTCTTTTCGGGAAACTGCAACATATCAGAAAGAGCCAGGTGAGTACCAGGTTTAGGCAAGACAGGTGCACATACAGAAGAGAAAGGCAGGCACTTACGTATCTTGTTGGGGTAGGCCCTCACAAAATGTCCAGGTTCTCCACAGTACAGACATAAGTTGTGGGTACATCTGCACAACTTTTCTTCCGAAGTGAGGGAAGGATGGAGCAGACCGAATTGCATGGGTTCTGGAGCTTCTGCGGCCGGAGCAGAGGAGGTAGGAGGAAATTGACTGGGGGAACTGGGAACTTTAGGGAGCATCCAGATAGGACGAGAGTGACTAGTAGACCTCTCAGAGCGTCTCTCTCTTAGGCGGCAGTCAATTTGGATGGACATATTGATAAGTTCATCCAGGGTCTGAGGTATTCCGACGCGTGCCAACTCATCTTTAAGAGGGTCAGATAGCCCCATCCGAAATTGGTGACGTAGGGCACTCCATATCAGAGCTCCAGTGTCTGAACTCAACTGCATAATCTTCAGCCGCTCTGCGACCTTGTTGCAGGGAATGCAAAGCAGTTTCAGCGATCGCCGTTAGTTGGGGGTCCTCATATAATTGTGACATGCCTAGGAAGAAGGCATCCAGGGAATCCAGGGACCTTCTTCTCCAGAAGGTGGTGGGCCCGGGTTTGAGGCTCGCCAGCCAATAGAGTGATGACAAACCCCACCTTAGTGGCTTCCAGAGAAAAGGTGCGGGGTTGTAAAGCGAAATAGAGTTCGCAGGCATTGCGGAAGGCCCAAAACTTGCAACGTTCTCCAGTGAACCTTTCAGGCATGGGCACCCTAGGCTCAGGAGGGAGCATTACTACTGAGGGTGCTTGGGAAGGTCTGGCAGACGATACTCCCTGAGTGTGAGGAGATGCAGAGAGGGCCTGGACTTGTCCCTCTAATTTGGAGTACCCTTCTTGTAGACTCTTTACTTCTTAAGTAAGGCCCGCTAGGTGCCTACAAAGTTCATCCATGGGGGAGGCCCCCTGCCCAGACTCGGTCATGGCTGCCTGATACTTTCAGACTGTCCACTTATCAGACCAGTGAGTCCACTTGGGCAGAGGGTAGGCTCCCTTACATATCCGACTCGCGGCCCCTGGTAGAGTACACAGGAGGCACGAGAGTGCGGAGTGGTATGAGAGCCTGGTGCAGGCATCCAGGTGCCGGAAGAGAGGTGATCTTCAAGCAGCAGGTAGTAATCAGGAGCACAGGCAACAGATGCTGAGCAGGAGCAGAGCCGGTAGGTTAAGACACAAGCAGGGTTCGGCAACAGGCAGGCAGTAGCGGTACAAAAGGAGCAGGAAGGAGCGGAGTCAAACAGGCCAAGGTCAGGTACAGGCAGAAGTCAAGAGAATCCAATAGGCAAGCCGGGTCATCAGGAGATCAGAACACAGGAACACAGGAAAAGCAACGGGAACTATGGCACAGGAGCTGTTGATCAGGCAGCACCGAGCAGAATGTGCAGCAGGCCTAGATAGGCTGATTGGTGCCAAACGGCGCACGTGTGCATGCGCTGGCACGCACAGGCATGCGCCCACCCACACGCGTGCGCCCTGAACACTGGGCACGCACACCAGCACCCACAGGAATACGCAGACCAGCGCCCACAGGCGGACGCGCGCCAACGCGCACACCAGGGTCAGCTGGAACATGCCCACAGGAGCGTGCGCACAGGAGCACGCTCACAGGAGCGCGTGCACCAGCGCGCACTGGAACGTGCACGCCAATGCGCACTGGAACGCACCGGCACCCAACCATGTAAGCTCTCTGACAATTGTGTACACCACCAGAAAAGTAGTAGCTACTGCACTAGGGGTGCACAGTACTGTGTACTGTGTACACCACCTGAAGTATATTAGAAAAAGTACACCATGAACGGCCTGCAGTCAGATATAGCTAAACTGTATGCAATGCATATATATATATATATATATATATATATATATATATATATATTAAATACACTGCAGCTAACTGAATAACCTGCCTACCAGAAGTATATTAGAAAAAGGACCTGCAGTCAGATATAGCTAAACTGTATGCAGTGGATATATATATATATACACGAGACTGTCTGTATATATATATATATATATATATATATATATATATATATATATATATATATATATATATATATATATATATTAAATACACTGCAGCTAACTGCATAACCTGCCTGCCTGAAGTATATTAGAAACAGTACACCAGGAATGGACTGCAGTCAGATATAGCTAAACTGGATACAGTGGATATATATATAAATTGTCTGAACGCATCAGTCAGACGGCCACCTTCTCCATTGCTCCTTCTGTGACTGACCAAAGCCTTACCCTTGTAACGTGGATTAAGAAGGGTTGCCAGCCAGTAGTAATCCTTCTCCTTGATCACATGAATCCGAGGGATGACTTGATCCGCAGCCACCTCCTCCCAGCCACGTACAAGTCCATGGGTTTCTGGGGACTGTAAATGATTCCTTGAAGACTGATGCTGATGCTGAGTGCTAAGCTCCACCTCCATGCTGACACAATCCTCATCCTCCTCCTCCTCTTCCCGTGAGAACGGCGGGCCCGCAGGAATACTGTCTGGATAAAGGGGGCCTTAAGAGGTAAGGAAGTCCTCCTCTTCCTCCATTTGTTCTGCCTAAAGTGCCCTTTCCATTACTCCATGCAGCGCTTGCTCCAACAGGTAGACAAGAGGGACAGTATCGCTGAGGCATGCACTGTCACTGCTCACCATCCTCATGGCCTCCTCAAATGGTGACAGGACAGTGCATGCATTATTGATCACGAGCCACTGGCGTGGCGAAAAAAAGCCAAGCTCCTCTGACCCTGTCCTGGTGCCATACTCGCACAGGTATTTGTTGTTGGCCCTCTGCTGTGTGTGCAGCCCTTGCAGCATTGCCAAAGTTGAGTTCTACCTGGTAGTCATGTCACAGATGAGGCGGTTCTTGGGTAGGTTGCATTCCTTTTGAAGGTCAGCCAGCCGAGCACTGGCATTATATGACCAGTGGAAATGCCCACAGACTTTCCTGGCCTGCCTCAGGATATCCTGTAAGCCCGGGTACCTGCACAAGAACAGCTGCCCCACCAAATTAAGTATGTGAGCCAAACAGGGCTCACGTACTTAATTTGTCGGAGGGCGGAGAGGAGGTTGGTGCCATTGTCGCAAACCACCATCCCTGGCTGAAGCTGGTGTGGCGTCAACCACCTCTGAGCCTGCCCCTGCAGAGCTGACAGAGTCTCTGCCCCAGTATGGCTCCAAGTCTCTTAAGCGGACCAACTCAAGCACCGCATGGCATCTTTTTGCCTGAATGCTTGCATAGCCTCTAGAACGAATACAGAGCACCGCTGGTTCTGAGGACAAATCTGAACTTAATCTGGACTTAAATGCACTGCAGCTCAGTGAGTCACCTGCCTAGCTGAAGTATATTAGAAACAATACACCAGGAATGGTCTGCAGTGAGATGAAGCTGAACTGTATACAGTGTATATATATATATTTACAAAGCCGGGATGTATATATATACTAAATACACTGCAGCTAACTGTCTCGCCCGCCTGCCTGAAGTATATTAGCAACAGTACACCAGGAACGGTCTGCAGTGAGATGAAGCTAAACTGTATACAGTGTATATATATATATATTAGGGATGAGCTTCGTGTTCGAGTCGAACCCATGTTCGACTCGAACATCGGCTGTTCGATCGTTCGTCGAATTGCGAACGATATGGGCCGTTCGCGCCAAATTCGTGTGGCGCGTCACGGCCCATAATTCACTGCGGCATCGCAGTGCATTGCTTGCTGATGATTGGCCAAGCATGCACTATGACCCGCATGCTTGGCCAATCACAGCGCCGCCTTAACAGAGAGCCGTAATTGGCCAAAGCCAAGGAGGCTTTGGCCAATTATGGCTCAGGGGATTTAGTACACACCCCACACTATATAATGCCGCCTGCACGGCAGCCCTGTGCAGTGTGTTCCGGTGTGCTGAGAAATAGAGAGAGAGAGAGACAGTGTCATTTCATTTGAGTTAGCTAGATTAGGCAGGACAGTCAGTCAGTTAGCTGCACTTAAAGTGTATTGTGTATATATATGCATTCCAGGTGTTGCATATATATATATATATATATATATATATATATATATACACTGTATTCAGTTTAGCTAGATCCGTTCCTGTTATCTTCTAGACTATTTACATTTAGTGCAGTGCGTCCTGCTCACAGTGTTCAGCTAGATCCGTTCCTGTTATATTCCTACTGACAGGCAGGCTTGTCTTGTTACAGTATTTTGAAGAAAATTACTGGTGTTCTTTTGATCCTATTAGTACCACAGTCAGGCAGCTAGACTATTTACATTTAGTGCAGTGCGTCCTGCTCACAGTGTTCAGCTAGATCCGTTCCTGTTATCTTCTTACTGACAGGCAGGCTTGTCTTGTTACAGTATTTTGAAGAAAATTACTGGTGTTCTTTTGATCCTATTAGTACCACAGTCAGGCAGCTAGACTATTTACATTTAGTGCAGTGCGTCCTGCTCACAGTGTTCAGCTAGATCCGTTCCTGTTATCTTCTTACTGACAGGCAGGCTTGTCTTGTTACAGTATTTTGAAGAAAATTACTGGTGTTCTTTTGATCCTATTAGTACCACAGTCAGGCAGCTAGACTATTTACATTTAGTGCAGTGCGTCCTGCTCACAGTGTTCAGCTAGATCCGTTCCTGTTATCTTCTTACTGACAGGCAGGCTTGTCTTGTTACAGTATTTTGAAGAAAATTACTGGTGTTCTTTTGATCCCATTAGTACCACAGTCAGGCAGCTAGACTATTTACATTTTGTGCAGAGCGTCCTGCTCACAGTGTTCTGCTAAACCTACAAGTTAGTGGGGTGCGTCCTGCTCACAGTGTTCAGCTAAATCCGTTTCTGTTATCTTCTTACTGACAGGCAGGCTTGTCTTGTTACAGTAAATACAGCTACCTGAAGAAAATTGCTTGTGTTCTTTTGATCCTATTAGTACCACAGTCAGGCAGCTAGACTATTCACAGTTAGTGCAGTGCGTCCTGCTCACAGTGTTCTGCTAAACCTACAAGTTAGTGGGGTGCGTCCTGCTCACAGTGTTCAGCTAAACCTACAAGTTAGTGGGGTGCGTCCACCTCACAGTGTTCAGCTAAACCTACAAGCTAGTGGGGTGCGTCCTGCTCACAGTGTTCAGCTAGATCCGTTTCTATTATCTTCTTACTGACAGGCAGGCTTGTCTTGTTACAGTAAATACAGCTACCTGAAGAAAATTGCTGGTGTTCTTTTGATCCTATTAGTACCACAGTTAGGCAGCTAGACTATTTACAGTTAGTGCAGTGCGTCCTGCTCACAGTGTTCTGCTAAACCTACAAGTTAGTGGGGTGCGTCCTGCTCACAGTGTTCAGCTAAACCTACAAGTTAGTGGGGTGCGTCCACCTCACAGTGTTCAGCTAAACCTACAAGCTAGTGGGGTGCGTCCTGCTCACAGTGTTCAGCTAGATCCGTTTCTGTTATCTTCTTACTGTCAGACAGGCTTGTCTTGTTACAGTAAATACAGCTACCTGAAGAAAATTGCTGGTGTTCTTTTGATCCTATTAGTACCACAGTCAGGCAGCTAGACTATTTACAGTTAGTGCAGTGCGTCCTGCTCACAGTGTTCTGCTAAACCTACAAGTTAGTGGGGTGCGTCCTGCTCACAGTGTTCAGCTAAACCTACAAGTTAGTGGGGTGCGTCCACCCACAGTGTTCAGCTAAACCTACAAGCTAGTGGGGTGCGTCCTGCTCACAGTGTTCAGCTAGATCCGTTTCTGTTATCTTCTTACTGACAGGCAGGCTTGTCTTGTTACAGTAAATACAGCTACCTGAAGAAAATTGCTGGTGTTCTTTTGATCCTATTAGTACCACAGTCAGGCAGCTAGACTATTTACAGTTAGTGCAGTGCGTCCTGCTCACAGTGTTAAGCTAAACCTACAAGTTAGTGGGGTGCGTCCTGCTCACAGTGTTCAGCTAAACCTACAAGTTAGTGGGGTGCGTCCACCTCACAGTGTTCAGCTAAACCTACAAGCTAGTGGGGTGCGTCCTGCTCACAGTGTTCAGCTAGATCCGTTTCTGTTATCTTCTTACTGACAGGCAGGTTTGTCTTGTTACAGTAAATACAGCTACCTGAAGAAAATTGCTGGTGTTCTTTTGATCCTATTAGTACCACAGTCAGGCAGCTAGACTATTTACAGTTAGTGCAGTGCGTCCTGCTCACAGTGTTCAGCTAAACCTACAAGTTAGTGGGGTGCGTCCACCTCACAGTGTTCAGCTAAAGCTACCTGTAGAAGGTTGGTGGTGTTCTCATACTACAGGCAGGCAGTTGATTTTGCTAGCTGCAGTAACAGTACATATATATATATATATATATATATATATATATCCCAGCTTAGTGCAGCTACAGGCCATTAGTATGTCTGGAAGGCCAAGAAGGAGAGGCAGACAGTCACAAGCCAATAAGAGAGGGCAAGCAGGCTCTGTGTCTAGTGCTGGTCGTGGAGACGGTGCATCCTCATCAGCACGTGGCCATGGGACACCCTTGGCCTTTTTTTCGGCAGCTGGCCATGTTGAGCCGCAACATGCGGAAGACTTGGTCGAGTGGATGACCAAGCCGTCCTCATCCTCCTCATCCTCTCTCACCCATGCCCAGGGTACTTTGTCTGGCAAAGCAGCGGCCTCTTCCCTCGGATCAATGTCATCAGTGACTCCTTCCCTAGCCCCACCATGTCCTCCTGAGGAGTCCCTCGAATTGTTTGACCACAGTGTTGGGTACATACTCCAGGAGGATGCCAAGTGTTTGGAAGGCTCTGATGATGATACTGAGCTCGATGAAGGCAGTAACATGAGCACGGACAGAGGGGGTGCCCAAGAAGGACAGCAATCTGGCAGTCATGCTCCCCCTGCTTCAGCATACTGCCAGGTTTGCTCCAGTGATGAGGAGGGAGGGGATGATGAGGTCACTGACTCAACGTGGGTGCCTGATAGGAGAGAGGAGGAGGAGGAAGAGGAGGAGGCGGCACATCACCAACGAGGCAGGATGCCCTCCAGGGGCCAGCCTAAGGGCAGCACATTGACTGCATCACACCCCAAAGCTCCACATGTGCAGGGCGCTGCAGTCTCTGCGCGTTATTCAAAAAGTTCTTTGGTGTGGGCCTTTTTTGAGACGAGTGCATCAGATCGCACCGCTGCTATTTGCAACATATGTCTCAAGCGTATCTCGCGTGGCCAAAACATCTCCCGCTTGGGTACCACATGCTTGACCAGACATATGTTGACCTGCCATGCAGTTCGTTGGCAAGCGTATCTAAAAGACCCACACCAAAGAACAAAGAGGACCTCTCCTTGCTCCTCATCAGCTGAGATTTCCAACCCCACTAGACTTTCAGTCCTCTCTGAGACCTGCACTGAGAGGAATGAAGGTGTAGAATTAGGTGTGTCACAGCCAAGTACTTGTGGGCAATCTGATTTTGGTACACCGACGTCAGATTGTACCAGGCAAATTTCCCTGCCCCAGCTGCTGCACCGCCGAAAGAAGTTTGCTCCCAGCCATCCACATGCCCAGCGGTTGAATGCTAGCTTGGCAAAATTGCTAGCACTTCAACTGCTGCCTTTTCAGTTGGTAGACTCTGCCCCCTTCCGTGAGTTTGTGGAATGTGCGGTTCCTCAGTGGCAGGTACCCAAACGCCACTTTTTCTCACGGAAGGCGATTCCGGCTCTCTACCAGCATGTGGAAGGCAATGTCCATGCCTCGCTGGACAGGGCGGTCAGCGGTAAGGTGCATATTACCGCTGACTCATGGTCCAGCAGGCATGGACAGGGACGTTACCTAAGTTTCACGGCGCATTGGGTGACTCTTCTGGCAGCTGGGAAGGATGCAGGACAAGGTGCAGTAGTGTTGGAGGTTGTTCCGCCACCACGCCTCCAAAATGCTAATGATTGTGACACACCTCTCTCCTCCACCCCCTCCTCTTCTTCTTCCTCCATGGCCTCTTCCTTGGAACCAGCGGTGCTCCGTAGTCGTTCAAGGGGCTACGCAAGTACGCAGGCCCAAAGATGCCATGCGGTGCTTGAGCTGGTGTGCTTGGGGGACAGGAGCCACACTGGGGCAGAGGTTCTGTCAGCTCTGCAGGGGCAGGTTCAGAGGTGGTTGACGCCACGCCAACTTAAGGCAGGAATGGTGGTTTGCGACAATGGCACCAACCTGCTCTCTGCCCTCCGACAGGGACAAATGACCCATGTGCCCTGTTTGGCTCACTTCCTTAACTTGGTGGTACAGCGGTTCTTGGGCAGGTACCCGGGCTTACAGGATGTCCTGAGGCAGGCCAGGAAAGTCTGTGTGCATTTCCGCTGGTCATATAATGCCAGTGCTCGGCTGACGGACCTCCAAAAGGAGTTTAACCTGCCCAAGAACTGCCTAATCTGTGACATGCCCACCAGGTGGAACTCAACGTTGGCCATGCTGCAGCAGCTGCACACGCAGCAGAGGGCCATCAATGAGTACCTGTGCGACTATGGCACCAGGACAGGGTCAGGGGAGCTTGTTTTTTTTTCCCCACGCCAATGGGTCATGATCAGGGATGCATGCACTGTCCTGTCACCATTTGAGGAGGCCACGAGGATGGTGAGCAGTGACAGTGCATGCATCAGTGACACTGTCCCCCTTGTCCACCTGTTGGAGCACACGCTGCGTGGAATAATGGACAGGGCACTTGAGGCAGAACAGAGGCAGGAAGAGGAGGACTTCCTTTGCTCTCAAGGCCCCCTTTATCCAGACAGTGTTCCTGCGTGCCCGCCGATCACACAGGAAGAGGAGGAGGAGGAGGAGGAGGAAGATTGTGTCAGTATGGAGGTGGAGCCTGGCACTCAGCATCAGCAGCAGTCTTTAAGGGATCAGTCCCAAGAAACACATGGACTTGTACGTGGCTGGGAGGAGGTGGCTGCGGACCATGTCGTCCTTAGTGACCCAGAGGACTCCGGACCGAATGCCTCAGCAAACCTACGCTGCATGGCCTCCCTGATCCTGCAAAGCCTGCGTAAGGATCCTCGTATTCGTGGTATCAAGGAGAAGGACCAATACTGGCTGGCAACCCTCCTTGATCCACGTTACAAGGGTAAGGTTGCGGACCTTATCTTGCCATCGCAGAGGGAGCAGAGGATGAAACATTTTCGGGAGGCCTTGCAGAAAGGTCTGTGCAACGCATTCCCAGAGACTGGGAGGTTACAAACTCCTGTTTCTGGACAACGTGTTGCTGAGGCTTTGGTCAGTCAAAGAAGGAGCGGTGGAGAAGGTGGCCGTCTGACCGATGCGTTCAGACAATTTTTTGGTCCGCAGCCCCAAGGTATGATCGGTTCCAGCAACCATCGCCAGCGTCTGTTTTACATGGTGCAGGAATACCTAGGGGCACAAGATCAGACTTGGACACCTTTCCCACCGAAAATCCTCTGGGTTACTGGGTCTTGAGGATGGATTACTAGCCAGAGCTTGCACAGTATGCAATTGAGCTACTGGCCTGTCCTGCATCCAGCGTTCTTTCGGAACACACATTCAGTGCTGCTGGAGGCGTGGTAACCGATCACAGGGTGCGTCTGTCCACTGACTCGGTCGATCGACTGACCTTCATAAAAATGAATCAGTCTTGGATCACCACCAGCTACCAAGCACCTGATGCTGATGTAACCGAATAATTTTTTTTGAAATCTCAGATCCCTTCAAAGGCTGCCTATGCTGATGCTGAGTGACTATCCCTGAGTAATTATCCTCTTCCTCCTCAATCATCACGCTGATAGCTTGTAAGAACATTTTTGGTTCTGGGCGCCACCACCAGTGCCTAAGGCACAATTTTTCAGCCCCTGTTTAACGGGGGCGTGTAATTACAATTTTTGATGTAATACTTTGCAGCAGGGCTCGTTCCTGCATTACAACTAGAGTGTCTGTGAGGGGTTGCAGTGTTGTGGCACCAGCACCAGTGCCTAAGGCCCATTTTTTCTGCCCCTGTTTAACAAGGGCGTGTAATTACAATTTTTGATGCAATACTTTGCAGCAGGGCTCGTTCCTGCATTCCAACTAGAGTGTCTGTGAGGGGTTGCAGTGTTGTGGCACCAGCACCAGTGCCTAAGGCCCATTTTTTCTGCCCCTGTTTAACAGGGGCGTGTAATTACAATTTTTGATGCGATACTTTGCAGCAGGGCTCGTTCCTGCGTTCCAACTAGAGTGTCTGTGAGGGGTTGCAGTGTTGTGGCACCAGCACCAGTGCCTAAGGCCCAATTTTTCAGCCCTTGTTTAACAGGGGCGTGTAATTACAATTTTTGATGCAATACTTTGCAGCAGGGCTCGTTCCTGCATTCCAACTAGAATGTCTGTGAGGGGTTGCAGTGTTGTGGCACCAGCACCAGTGCCTAAGGCCTAATTTTTCAGCTCCTGTTCAACAGGGGCATGTAATTACAATTCTTGATCTAATATTTCACAGCAGGGCCCTGTGAGGGCTTACAGTGTTGTGGCCACAGCAACACCTAAGGCCCAAATTTCTGCTGAGTATATAGGGCAGGACCCTACTTTCAAACAACTAACTTACAAACGACTCCTACTTGCAAACGGAAGGAGACAACAGGAAGTGAGATGAAATCTACCCCTAGGAAGGGAAATTCTCTCCTGTAAGAGTTAATATGGGAAAAACATTTCTCCTTTCCACTGATGCTTTCCAATCCATTGGGACAAAAAGTGAGGTGAAATCTTCTAAAGAGGAGGAAAGACAGCAAAACAAATGTCACAGGGGTGATAACCCTTCCCTATGTTTTCAAAAAAAGCTTAAAAAAGATTTTTTGGCTGGAGCTAAACACGTTAAAAATGTACCCATTCAAAATTACAAAGAGATTCTACTTAACAACAAACCTACAGTCCCTGTCTTGTTTGCACCGCCTGTATACTGCTGTTCAGAGTATATAGGGCCTGGTGGCCCCACACCTTTCCTTATTTTAATTTGGGTGCGGGGTTCCCCTTAATATCCATACAAGACCCAAAGGGCCTGGTAATGGACTGGGGGTACCCATGCCGTTTGTCTCACTGATTTTCATCCATATTGCCAGGACCCGACATTACATTAAACCCGCAAGCAGTTTTAAATGAGATTTTTTCCTTTAAAAATGACATTTGGTGCAGGGACTGTTCTAAACACGGGAAACATGCGTCACTTTACAGGCATACTATAGACACCCCTCAGGTACGATATTTAAAGGAATATTTCACTTTTTTTTTTTTTACTTTAAGCATCATTAAAATCACTGCTCCCGAAAAAACGGCCATTTTTAAAAGTTTTTTTGCATTGATACATGTCCCCTGTGGTAGGACCCGGGTCCCCAAACCCTTTTTAGGACAATACCATGCAAATTAGTTTTTAAAATGAGCACTTTTGATTTCGAACGTTCGAGTCCCATAGACGTCAATGGGGTTCTAACGTTCGTGCGAACTTTCGGTCCGTTCGCAGGTTCTGGTGCGAACCGAACCGGGGGGTGTTCGGCTCATCCCTAATATATATATATATATATATATATATATATATATATATATATATATATATATATATATATATATACACAAAGCCGGGATGTATATATATACTAAATACACTGCAGCTAACTGTCTCGCCCACCTGCCTGAAGTATATTAGCATTAACAGTACACCAGGAAGCGTCTGCAGTGAGATCTAGCTATACTGTATACAGTATATATATATACAAAACCGGGATGCATATATAAACGAAATACACTGCAGCTATCTATAAATAAACAAGATTGGTGCTCTCTTACCAATGTAATCCAGCACAGGCCACTTATGTTCGTAAGAAAAACAATAAAAAGTAAATGTGAACTGCCATTCACAGAAATGAAGTATAATATACATGTGCAGTGCGATGCTATGAAAAACTTTTGTGTCAAAAACAACAATTTGTAGTGTGCTATAAATATGCAGTGCAGTGCTGGGGAGACCTTCAATATCAAAGACATGAACTGACAAACTCTAAAAAGGTTTTATAAATTGTCCCATACAAAGCTGTTGCCCCTAGCAACAGAGAACTAAAAAGA
The DNA here is from genome assembly GCF_042186555.1 of Aquarana catesbeiana. Taxonomy (NCBI): domain Eukaryota; kingdom Metazoa; phylum Chordata; class Amphibia; order Anura; family Ranidae; genus Aquarana; species Aquarana catesbeiana. Next base: position 38,946,145 of record NC_133324.1, read on the forward strand.
AATAAATTGGCATAGGATAAGTACTCATGATCCAGCATACATCTGTCGATCCAACTGGCTCCAATCTCAGATGAAAAAACAACAATCAGGCTGATTTGACCACTTTTTCTTTGTCTTTCCTTCTGAAAAGCCAATACCTTGACCATGGATCCCGGTTCTCGGAGAGAAAAAAACAACAATAGTGCAATACTGCTGAGGAAAGAAACACGGGCTAAACAAGCTAAATGTATACACTCACATACGCCCGGTCTATGTAAGCATGTTGATAACAGTCAGGCTCACTCCTCCTCATAGCCCCTCCGTGTGATCGTACACCTTTGGCTGACGTCACTGGCTCCTCCTCCCGATATGTTGCGTCACAGGTCATGCAACTTTTTCATGGGAATCAGCTCTCTAACTGTCTTGCCTGCCTGCTTGAAGTATATTAGCAACAGAACACCAGGAATTGCCTGCCTGCTCAAACTAAATGAAATTACACTCTCTTCGCTGACAGCGCTGTGATTGGCCAAAGCATGCGGGTCATAATGCATGCTTGGCCCATCATCAGCCAGCAATGCACTGCGATGATGCAGTGCATTATGGGCCGTGACGCGCCACTCGAATTTGCACAAATGGCCCATAATGTTCGAAATTCAGCGAACAAGCGAACGGCCGATGTTCGAGTCGAACTCATGTTCAACTCGAACAGACAGCCCATCCCTAATTGTTGGTATACCCCAAACTGGAGAAACATGATTAATTAGCATCCTAGCAGTTGTTAAAGCATCATCTTTGTGAACTGGGAGGAACTCGATCCACTTTGAAAAAATGTTAACCAAAACTAACGCAAATCTGAAACCATTTTTCCCTGATGGTAATGGTCTAGAATTCACTTGTGCACAAATTAGACACAATCTAAATTACACTGTCTACAATCTCTTCCATTTTGTCCCAATAAAACTTCTCTTTAACAATTTCAAGCAATATATGGCCTAAACTTTCATGATTGAATTTAGTGAATTCCACCTGTAGGTATTGTGGTATAACAGGACGCAGAACCCCATCTAAGTCATAACACAAGATCTCGTTTTCACAAACAAAGGAAGATTTTGGGTCACCCGGTGAAGAAGAAAAAAGAGACGCATCCCTTTTCTGTTCCTCTACTAATGAGGGAATCTGTGTTTCTGTTTTCTTCACAACATTAACTAGGACCAATTCAGGTTGAATCACTAGTTTTCCATGCAAAGCTGCTTCCGTTGCTAAAGTGTCTGCTATTCTATTTCCTATAGATAACTCACTATTATCTTTTAATGTGATGGAATTTTTACAATAGCATATGCAAGAGGAGTTTTCTCTGCAAGTTCAAAAACTGATTCAAGTGTCTCTTTCTGCACAAGGGTCCTATTGGATGAATCTACAAAACCTCTACATTTTCAAATAGGTAGATAATCAGTAGGAGAACGAACAACATATGAACTATCGCTATAGATCACTAATGGAGTTCTATTCTCTTCCTTGTCAATTGTCAGTACTGTTTTTACTGCTTCAAGTTCTGCTCGTTGAGCTGAAAAATGTCCTGGCAACTTGTGTTGTATGGCAAGATTACGCTCTAGATACCAAATTGAATACCCACTGTAATAATTACCTGACATACAATATCTCGAACCATCAACAAATACAGGTTCATCAATTTTCTCTGCCTCTCTATGAAAGAAAGGAGAGTGTGTCTCATGGACTTCACACAAACATTCAAGTTGTATGCCCATTGTATTCCATCAACTGAGGAAGGATATACTTGACATTGTGTTCAACCTGTATTTGTTTAGGTGTCAGAGCCAACAACCATTAAGAAAATCTTTGATTGGAGACTCCAGTGACTTTTTTTCTCAAAAAGGAACTTCAAGGTACTATATGAGGTCTGTAAAATGATTTTGTTGAATCCTACAATATGCTCTGTTGCTTTTACTGCATAATGTACACACACTGATTGTCGTGCACATTCATCAAAGCCCTTTTCCACAGGAGTAATTAAACAAGAAAAATACCCAAGAATTCTCCAATCTTCTCTGTTTCTGAAGCAAAACAGCTGAGATGTCAATTTCTGAAGCATGCACTTGCAAAACAAATGGTGATTGTTTATCCACAGTAGCTATTGCGGGAGCTGACTGCAAATCATTTTTTAACATTTTAAAAGCTTTTTGCTGGACTTCTGTCCAGGGACCAAATTCATTCTCCTCTTTATGTTTTAACAAATCATATAGCGGTTTTACATTCTCTGCCAAAATCTCTGGAGAAATTTACCAAACTCAAAAATTGTCTCAATGCTTTGAATTTTGTTGGTACAGGCAAAGATGCAATAGCCTCTATACAATCCTCTAAAGGCTGCTTCTTCCCTGGACCAATCAAAATTCCTAGAAATTTTACTTCACTTTTCATGAGCTGAACTTTGCGTGCATTCACCTTCTTCTTGCAAAAGTATCAATAATTCTGCAAGAATAGTCAAAGGCTCCTCCTCATTTTCACTTGAAAGAAGTATGTCATCTACATACTGAATTAAACAATCTGGTCTAGAGAATTTTGATAAGAAATGTGTCAATGTCTGATGAAATATAGATGGTGAAATGTGATAGCCTTGCGGAAGATGATTAAAAACATATTGGACATTTTTGTAAATGAATGAAAATTTATATTGCCAGCTTTTGGCCAATTGTAAAAAAAGCAGTTTGCAATGTCCAATACAGAAAACACTTTTGCATTAGCACTTAATTGCGCCATGATGTCTGGTGTTTCCGCTACAGTAGGCAAACAACATGATATGTCTTTGTTTAGCATTCTTAGGTCAATCAAAATTCTGTATGCACTAGGATCATCTCATTTAACCACTACCCATAAATAATTATTTGTCACAGAATTAACTTTCCTGATGATTCCCTGTTCTAAGAACTCTTGAATAATAATCATTGAAACAGGTTCATCAGACTCTGGTGGTAATTTGTATGGCTTGACAAATGGATGGTCCTTACACTCAATGTTAACCTCAATACTAGGGATGAGCCGAACACCCCCCTGTTCGGTGCGCACCAGAACATGCGAACAGGAAAAAAGTTCGTTCGAACATGCGAACACCGTTAAAGTCTATGGGACACGAACATGAATAATCAAAAGTGCTAATTTTCAAGGCTTATATGCAAGTTATTGTCATAAAAAGTGTTTGGGGACCTGGGTCCTGCCCCAGGGGACATGGATCAATGCAAAAAAAGTTTTAAAAACGGCCGTTTTTTCAGGAGCAGTGATTTTAATAATGCTTAAAGTCAAACAATAAAAGTGTAATATCCCTTTAAATTTCGTACCTGGGGGGTGTCTATAGTGTGCCTGTAAAGGGGCGCATGTTTCCTGTGTTTAGAACAGTCTGACAGCAAAATGACATTTTGAAGGAAAAAACTCATTTAAAACTACCCGCGGCTATTGCATTGCCGACAATACACATAGAAGTTCATTGATAAAAACGGCATGGGAATTCCCCAAAGGGGAACCCCGAACCAAAATTAAAAAAAAAAAATGACGTGGGGGTCCCCCTAAATTCCATACCAGGCCCTTCAGGTCTGGTATGGATATTAAGGGGAACCCCGGCCAAAATTTAAAAAAAAAAATGACGTGGGGTTCCCCTTAAATTCCATACCAGACCCTTCAGGTCTGGTATGGATTTTAAGGGGAACCCCGCGCCAAAAAAAAAAAAAAAAAACGGCGTGGGGTCCCCCCAAAAATCCATACCAGACCCTTATCCGAGCACGCAACCTGGCAGGCCGCAGGAAAAGAGGGGGGGACGAGAGTGCGGCCCCCCTCCCTCCTGAACCGTACCAGGCCACATGCCCTCAACATTGGGAGGGTGCTTTGGGGTAGCCCCCCAAAACACCTTGTCCCCATGTTGATGAGGACAAGGGCCTCATCCCCACAACCCTGGCCGGTGGTTGTGGGGGTCTGCGGGCGGGGGGCTTATCGGAATCTGGAAGCCCCCTTTAACAAGGTGACCCCCAGATCCCGGCCCCCCCCCCTGTGTGAAATGGTAAGGGGGTACATAAGTACCCCTACCATTTCACGAAAAAAGTGTCAAAAATGTTAAAAATGACAAGAGACAGTTTTTGACAATTCCTTTATTTAAATGCTTCTTCTTTCTTCTATCTTCCTTCATCTTCTGGTTCTTCTGGCTCTTCTGGTTCTTCTGGTTCTTCCTCCGGCGTTCTCGTCCAGCATCTCCTCCGCGGCGTCTTCTGTCTTCTTCTCCTCGGGCCGCTCCGCACCCATGGCATGGGGGGAGGCTCCCGCTCTTCTCTTCTTCTTTTCTTCTTTTCTTCTTTTCTTCTCTTCTTCTCTTCTTCTTCATTTTCTTCTCCGGGCCGCTCCGCAATCCATGCTGGCATGGAGGGAGGCTCCCGCTGTGTGACGGCGCTCCTCGTCTGACAGTTCTTAAATAACGGGGGGGGCCACCCGGTGACCCCGCCCCCCTCTGACGCACGGTGACTTGACGGGACTTCCCTGTGACGTCACGGGGAATGCCACAGGGAAGTCCCGTCAAGTCACCGTGCGTCAGAGGGGGGCGGGGTCAACGGGTGGCCCCGCCCCCCCCGTTATTTAAGAACTGTCAGACGAGGAGCGCCGTCACACAGCGGGAGCCTCCCTCCATGCCAGCATGGATTGCGGAGCGGCCCGGAGAAGAAAATGAAGAAGAAGAGAAGAAGAGAAGAAAAGAAGAAAAGAAGAAAAGAAGAAGAGAAGAAGAGAAGAGCGGGAGCCTCCCCCCCATGCCATGGGTGCGGAGCGGCCCGAGGAGAAGAAGACAGAAGACGCCGCGGAGGAGATGCTGGACGAAAACGCCGGAGGAAGAACCAGAAGAACCAGAAGAGCCAGAAGAACCAGAAGATGAAGGAAGATAGAAGAAAGAAGAAGCATTTAAATAAAGGAATTGTCAAAAACTGTCTCTTGTCATTTTTAACATTTTTGACACTTTTTTCGTGAAATGGTAGGGGTACTTATGTACCCCCTTACCATTTCACACAGGGGGGGGGCCGGGATCTGGGGGTCACCTTGTTAAAGGGGGCTTCCAGATTCCGATAAGCCCCCCGCCCGCAGACCCCCACAACCACCGGCCAGGGTTGTGGGGATGAGGCCCTTGTCCTCATCAACATGGGGACAAGGTGTTTTGGGGGGCTACCCCAAAGCACCCTCCCAATGTTGAGGGCATGTGGCCTGGTACGGTTCAGGAGGGAGGGGGGGCCGCACTCTTGTCCCCCCCTCTTTTCCTGCGGCCTGCCAGGTTGCGTGCTCGGATAAGGGTCTGGTATGGATTTTTGGGGGGACCCCACGCCGTTTTTTTTTTGGCGCGGGGTTCCCCTTAAAATCCATACCAGACCTGAAGGGTCTGGTATGGAATTTAGGGGGAACCCCACGTCATTTTTTTTTTAAATTTTGGCCGGGGTTCCCCTTAATATCCATACCAGACCTGAAGGGCCTGGTATGGAATTTAGGGGGACCCCCACGTCATTTTTTTTTTTTAATTTTGGTTCGGGGTTCCCCTTTGGGGAATTCCCATGCCGTTTTTATCAATGAACTTCTATGTGTATTGTCGGCAATGCAATAGCCGCGGGTAGTTTTAAATGAGTTTTTTCCTTCAAAATGTCATTTTGCTGTCAGACTGTTCTAAACACAGGAAACATGCGCCCCTTTACAGGCACACTATAGACACCCCCCAGGTACGAAATTTAAAGGGATATTACACTTTTATTGATTGACTTTAAGTATTATTAAAATCACTGCTCCTGAAAAAACGGCCGTTTTTAAAACTTTTTTTTGCATTGATCCATGTCCCCTGGGGCAGGACCCAGGTCCCCAAACACTTTTTATGACAATAACTTGCATATTAGCCTTTAAAATTAGCACTTTTGATTTCTCCCATAGACTTTTAAAGGGTGTTCCGCGGCATTCGAATTTGCCGCGAACACCCCAAATTGTTCGCTGTTCGGTGAACTTGCGAACAGCCAATGTTCGAGTCGAACATGAGTTCGACTCGAACTCGAAGCTCATCCCTACTCAATACCTTTAAATAAACCAATCTTGTTCTTTTTCTGTCTCCAACGTTTTTTGTGTGACTGTACCACTTATTTTAACTTCAAATTATCTCCTGTATCAGGCCTATTGTAATCAATGTCAACTGCTTCTGTCAAACAGATGCTTCCCACTTTTGAATAATCAACTGGATCAGTTACCACAGGCTTACGATTAGCTGAACCTTTCAAAATCACAGTATTGCCTAAACCATCTATCCACGCTCTTTGAAACAAAACATCTGTACCAATTATATTTTTGGCTCCACCACATGTCAATTTCAGTTTGCAAACAACCTGGGATTTCAAAAGAAACATTTTTACACATTTTAGCCTGAGAATCGCCTGTTCCATTAAACCCAACAATTGTAAAAATTGCTGCATCTGATAAAAAAGGTAATTTCAAACCAGTGGCACTGATATGAGCTCCTGTGTCTAATAGAGTTCTGACCTTTTGTTCATTAATTTTAGCTTTTAGATAAGGATGACCACTGTTGTCTACAAATATTGGAGGTAAATGGAAAACACCGCGCTAACCAGTGAAATAAATGGAAGCTGCTGCATACAGTCTGACAAAAACAACAAATAGGCATATAGAAAAATGCAGCGCATGTACAAATGGGCATATGTCTTTAGAATGGTGAAACAGTAAGGAAATCAATAATTGACCACAGGTGCTTTGAAACAAAAACGTCCATAAATGGATGTGAATGTCCAACTGCACAGGAGGTGTAAGTACTCCAAGGGGTGGTGATGATCTGATGGTTGTCAGAAAACACCAGGCATCATACAGCGGCTTCCCAACCGAGAAACTGGGTCCCAATGGGTCATACGGAGAAAGTGCAAAAAAGCCTCTTACCAGATCCTGTGGATTCCCATGTCAGCGACAGGGAATCGCATGCGCAGTTTGTCACCAATGACGTGGAAATGGGAGCTCGGGAAAGGCCAATCCCTTGGATAGTGGTCTGTATAGGATCTCTGCCGGCAACCGGATGGGTCCTCACAACGAACCGTCCTCACACCGAACCGTCCCAGCGTGCATCAGAGGTTTCACAAACGGTCCCCCAAAAAAGGAGCAGTTGGAGGGACTGGATCTCATGCGGTAAATGTGGAAACAAAAAGAATATGCCTCCACATGGTGCAGATAAAAAAGGGGGTTTTTATTGACAAAAACGACCATACATAAATAAAAGCGTGATCACGGTGGATAAAAACAAATGGGCAACAAGGAGAGTGGTATATGTACCCGACGCGTTTCGACCTAAAGGTCTTCAACCTTTAGGTCGAAACGCGGTGTACTTACACCTCCTGTGCAGTTGGACATTCACATCCATTTATGGACGTTTTTGTTTCAAAGCACCTGTGGTCAATTATTGATTTCCTTACTGTTTCACCATTCTAAAGACATATGCCCATTTGTACATGCGCTGCATTTTTCTATATACAAATATTGGAGCAACATAATCTAGATTGTGAGAAACAAATTATTTTTCCTCTATTTGTCATGGGGGAGCCAATAATGTCTGTGTTCCATTGATTTCACTGGTTGAATGTGCATTTATATTCATATCAATCTCTCTTAGCTCTTTCCTCAGAGGAGTGTAAGGAGAAAAAGTCTTAACTTCTTCTGCTGAAGGTGGGGCAGAAGGCTGAATGGATATGAATCCATTTTCTTTCCCAATGTTTTTCAACTCAATATCTCTTAAATACTTCCTACACTGCGACTTATAATGACCTACTCTTTGACAGTAAAAACAAGTAAATGGCTTTTTATGATCAAACTGTCTTACTCTGTCATTCTTGAAGGTGGCAGCTGCCTGCTTCAAACCTAGTCTGGGTGTTTCTTTCAAAATTGCTATTCTGAATGACAGATATTTTGTTTTTTAAATTACTTAGTTTTAATTGTCTTCTTACAATATCTATAAGTGAAGTTGCCTCATCTAAATTTTCTTTTTGACTAGCCAAGACCATTGACACAGCATCTAAATATGTAAATTTTCAAACAAATGCCCTTATTAAAGCCGAATTTTCATCCTCCAACGCATATATCATCTTGAATGCCTTAGCAATTTTCTCTGTAAAATGATAAGGGTCATCATGTATTGTAACACTGTAATAACTGACGCAATCTCTTAGATGCATCACTATGAACTTCAGCTCCATGATTATCAAGATATGGTGATTTGATTAAACGCTTTGTATTCCTTTGATCATCACTCAAGTTGAAATGATCACAAAAAGTTTCAAAGACATCCCCGTTGTGAAGCGCATCTGCTCTTAAATCATAATGCAGGATATCTTTCAAAATTTTCATCAACTGATCTTCAACTGATCATCATCAACTTTAGCTTAGACGCTATATCTAATAATTTCTGCTTGCCTACATCCGCGTCAGTCGCATCCACTTTGTCTACTTCAGTAGAAACATCTGGTATATAAGATGCCTTTGCTGTCTGACTGTTTTTTAATATCCTCTCCAAAATGCTCAATATAGTTACAAAAAATGTCGCAGTTTGAACAACTAGGTTCACTAGATACATTCTGCTGTATTTGTGTAATTTCTGAAACATTTTCACTTCCTGATTTGTTCACTACACAAATCATATGTTTTTCTGGAATATCATAAACCATTGAATTAAAAAACGAAAACCAACTCCAATACGTTTCGTAATTTCCTTTTTGTTTTAGGTAATGAGAATCTAGCCTTATCAATTTCAGCATTCGCCTGTAAACATTGCTCATACATTGATTTCCACAAAATAGTGTCAGACACATGATTCGCTAAACCTTTAAATTCCAATTTGCTTTCATTAGCTAGACAACACATTCCATGATTTCTACTCCGAACATAGAACTGTTTCCATTATGCACTGATCTCAAATAACTGTCTTTCAAGACTTCTGATTTCCACATGAAATTCTCAGGTCTTCACAATCATCAATCAATCAATTTTTCGTCTAGGTTCATTCAATAGTTATGAAGTTTTCATTTTTGAACTTCACTTCTCCCCTCTAATCAAGGAAGGAAGTGGTAAAAAAAAAAAAACTTCCACCAAATTGATACTGGCTGTGCGCCAATGTTAAAATATAGCTGTATAGCAGTTCCTTTTAATGATGATTGTGAGACAAATTTCTGATTGTATGACTGAGTCAGCTTGAATCAAACCGTGTGATTTATTTCCACACAAAAGTTACAAAAATACTTACAAAAGTTGTACATTCAGATACAAAATAAATGTAGCGTCAAATAAAATCAAAGATATGAGATAAAGTTGTTTGTTTCAAAAAATAAGTTCAAGACATGTTTAAAGATGGCTGATGTGTCCTTTGTTCTGAGAGCATCTGTAAAATTATCTGTATGCTGAGTTTCTGTAAATATGTTAGCAGTGTAGTGGAAGAAGTGTGTAAGAGCCCTTCACTTAAATAAACTTGATCCTTTTTTTCAATTTCACGCCACTCCCTTATTACTCCCATTATCACCTCCCATCTACTCCTCACAATGGTGGGGGCTAGGAGCAAGAACTCCATTCGACCAGCATATCTAATCAATACCAGACACAGGAAATGGGATGATAATCTTCCTGTCACAGAATGAGTATACACATAATTTCTCAAACAGAATATCAGTTACATAGGAATACCTTTATGGAAAAATAAACTTAGAATATCAATCAAAAATGATTTGACAACTTCTTGAAATTCAGAACTCAGTTCAAATGTCACATCTGTAAGCTATTAGTTCGAAAGTCCATTCATATACACAGAATTACAGGGGATCTCATAACCTCAGTTATACTTATATGACTGAATTAAAATTTAGATATAAAGAATATAACAGCTGGCGAGTCTCTCCGAGCACGGCTCGTGTACAGTACCAGGAGGAGAGGGAGGGGGGATTTCCCCCACAGCTACTGACAGGCACGCTCTTCCTGCAGAGAGCCTTTTAGTGCATATGTCAATCCTGGAGGTGGCCGGCTAGAGGTGTGGGGCCGTGGGTGAGAACATGCTGATGCACTGATGGCTTATCTAATTTCTTGAGGCTGTAAACTGCCAGGACTGTACTAATTCCTCTCAAATTATCCCTTTTTGGAAAGTAGACAGTCTAATAGACATGTGCAATTAGTTTCATAGGAATCGAAAATTCGTATGAATTTCCAGACATTCGTACATTCGTACAAATCCGAAATATGAATTTTTATGCATACAAATTCTGTATGAAATATGAAATTTCGTTTACAAATTTCGGATCCAAATTCATAACGAACATTAGTAATTCATCATAACAAAAATTCGTAATTGTTACGAAAAGTTAACAAACCTAAAAGGTAAAACCCCAGGAAGTCAACACAGCACAGGGATCATGTGAACCCCTCATAATGGACACAGCAGGTGTACAGACCTGGTTACTCAGCACAGGGATGGTGGGAACCCTATGGGAATTTCAATGCTTACAAATTTTATACAAAATACGGAATTTTGTTAATGAATTTCAAAATTTTGTATCCAAATTAACAGAAAGGTGACTGATGTTTTGTTTACCAATCAGAGGAAGTCAAAACAGCACAGGGTTGGTGGGAACCCCTCATAATGGGCACAGCGGGTGTACACTCAGACACGGGAATTCAGCACAGGGATGGTGGGAACCCCTTATAATGGGCACAGCAGGTGTACAGACCTGGGAACTCAGCACAGGGATGGTGGGAACCCTATGGGAATTTCTATGCTTACAAGTTTTATACAAAATACGAAATTTTGTTAATGAATTTCGGAATTTCAGATCCAAATTCTGTTACAACAGAAATGTGACAGATGTTTTGTTCACCAATCAGAGGAAGTCAGCACAGCACAGGGATGGTGGGAACCCCTCATAATTATAAATTCATCATAACGAACATTCATTATTTTTAAGAAAAGTTAACGAACCTAAAGGTTAAAAACCCAAGAAGTCAGCTCAGGAATGGTGGGAGACCCTCATAATGATAAATTCATCATAACGAACTTTCGTTATTTTACGAACAGTTTACGAATCTCATGAAAACTCATATTTCGTACGAATCCGAATTGAATTTTGGACACGAATTACGAAATACGAATTCATTTTCATATCAAACGAAAGGAACAAAACAAAACAAATTTATTGACGGCGCACATGTCTTCAGTCTAAAACAGGGATATGCAATTAGCGGACCTCCAGCTGTTGCAAAACAAGTCCCATCATGCCTCTGCCTCTGGGTGTCATGTCTGTGGCTGTCATGCCTCATGGGATCTGTAGTTCTACAACAGCTGGCGGTCCACTAATTGCATATCCCTGGTCTAAGGTATTTAGTAAGAGGCATGGTGAGTTTTTTGAAGCTGTCATTTTTTGTGACAATTTTTAGGAAAATTTAGAAATTATATAGTTTTTTTTTCACAATCTTTTTTACACACTGTCAGCAGTGCAGTACATTGTCATCCTATGACTGTTATGGCAGCGTTTAGGGATATTGACTGGTGGCAGGATGTAACAAATCAATAAATATATAAATCGATTAATCAATATTTTTTTTGTTAAATTGTTTGAGGGTGATACTGTACTACTCTGGGGGGAGGGTGATCATGGATTTGTTTTACACTGTTATTGCTTATTCAGTGATGATCACTGTATAAGCAATACTTTTAAATGTTGTGAATGGGTTTTCCCTGTCATGAACACCTTGCTTATGGTTGTGATCTGTCATTGGCTACAAGTTATCACACGGTAAAGGGTGCCAGGTACCATGTGATTGATGTGGCCCGATCACAAATCAAAACAGTAAGAAAGCTGTTCATGAATGGAAAGCCATGACCATTCATAGCGATCACATGGTACCCAGTTATGGGTAACAGTAATCCACTGTGTCCAGTGGACACATCGATCACAGGAGGGGTGCTCCTAACCCAAAGCAGGATGGATGACGTACATGTGCATGATCCTTCCTGCTAAAGTCAACCCCCCGCAGTATATATTACAGTGAGAGGCCGGTAAGTGGTTAAGGATGACCCACACCATGTTCTTTTTGAATAGACCATATACAAATTTTGTAAATAGCGTGTACTTTTCCTTTACAATAGATAATGGACTGGTTTGGATCTTGAGGGGAACAATATGCTGCAAAGCAGGGAAATTAGAGGTTGTTTATAATCACTTTTTCATAAGTGCATCATACTGGTACACAATTTCATATGCAGCTTTAAGGCATCCCACAGCCATGTTTTTTTTTTTTTTAAAGATTTGTGTATTTTTAATGTTGCCATTTAACCTGCAATAAAAGACCCACTCCCCTCTGAATGGTATTTTATTTTTCATTGGTACATGTCTGGATCCTACAACCAGTCAGCACCATATAATCCCCAATTCATTCTCTGGGCACTGGAGGTAGGTAGGATAGAGGCCCTTGTTCTTCAACATTAGGAAAAGGCTACTTTACAAGGAGGGGAGGACTTTGCTGCCTTCCTTTGAAAGGCAGGTGGCCTGGTCTGGTCTAGGAAGAGGGGGCTGCATTCTTGCTGTTCTTCCCTTCCTGGCCACCCAGGATTCATGCCTGGATAAGGGACTGGTTGGAGGATTAAGGGGAATCCCACATCATTTCCCTGTAGGGAAACAACTGTGTATAACAGGGGTGGCCTGTCCATTAAGGGCGCACGGGCGCCACCCCCCGTGTCCATGGCCTTCCCTATCCATGCATCCTGCCCATTCAGGACACTGGCGCATGGATTCCAATGCCAGAGGCTCTAATAGGCTTCAATATAGGGTTGGCTCTGGTCACAGAGAGTGAGCTCCAAGCCCACCCAGGTGTGTTACAACAGCAAATCAATATTCGCTGTAACATTGATCCTCCTCCTCGCCAAACAGGAAGCTGGTTTTGACACTGGTCTCCCGATTGGCTGAAAGGACAGGCAGTCCTATTGGACGCCCAGGAGGAGGAGGGAGGAGCCACACAGTGGAAGCCTCCGTGATGCAGAGAGGACACAGGAGCCACTGCATGCTGCCCATAGGAGCCCGCAATCCGCCGCCCATAGGAGCCCGCAACCCACCCATAGGAGCCCGCAATCCAGCCACTGCCTGCTGCCTGTAGGAGCCCGGCCATCTGCAACCGTTGGTATAAGTTCTGGGGAAGGTGGGGTGCCAATGGCCTACCAACCAACCAGGGGGGGTGGGGATGTGGTTGTTTGCCGCCCCCTCCCAAAAAAAAAACACCAGCCACCACTGATGTAAAAGTCAAGCTTAATATGAAAAAAAAATCAATAGCCAAATATGCATTTCTAGCTGCTAAAACTACTGGGACTGAAAATTTAACTATTTCATTATACTACTTACAGCTTTAAGGTATCCCCCAAGCATGCCATTTAAATAATTAAATTGTGCTTTTCAATTTTGATTATGCACTCAAAGCAGCATGAGAAGACCCTCTCCCCATTGTACTATCTCTCTCATCTCATGGAAATGACCTTTTTTTGACAATAGCTTGTCTATTAGCCTTAAAGTGGTTGTTAAACCACTATGTTAAGTTTATACCATCCCCTCTGTTAGATAAGAACATGTGTCCTAGTGCCTGTGCTTTATATAAAAAAAAATCTGATTCTACCAGTTTTCAGAGCGTCTCCCGGCACTCACATGACTCCTCGGCTCTCTCCTCTACCTGTTTGACAGCTCCAGTGGGCGGGGACGAGCACTCCTGCTGACATCAGCCTGGGAGGAGGGGAGAAGAGGAGGAGAGAGCTGAGGAGATGCTCTGAAAACAGGTAGAATAGGCTTTTTTTTTATATAAAGCACCGGCACTAGGAAGCATGTTCTGATCTAACAGATGGGATGGTATAAACTTAATGTAGTTTTAGAGTAGTGGAGAGGGGAGCAGAGCGACGCTGGTACCAGCTGACAGACAGGGAGGGGGGAGGAGGACAGAGGGAGACAGAGGGAGACATAGGGAGAGCAGCAGATAGCAGCGGGTGACATAGGCACACAAACTGACCACAGCAGGGCTCAGCAGCTATGATATACCGTGGTCAGTTTACAGAGGGGAGGGCATAGCCAGGCAGTATCAGCCAGGTATTTCAGGTGATACAGAGGGCCAAATTACACAGCACAATCACTGTGCTGTACAACATGCTTTACGGAACAGGATCCATTTTATTTTATTTTTTGAGTAACAAACACTTTAAAAATAGCAAGAATGTAATATCAACATTCATCTCCCATAGACTTCACTAATGTTGGAGCCACTAACTACCTGCCTAATCTCCATTATTTCACTATATCTGGCTGCCGTGTAAGCAGCAGCTTTATATAGTGTGGGGCGTGGACTTAGCCCCTGAGCCATGATTGGCCAAAGGCACCCTGCCTTTGACCAATCATGGCTCTCACAGCACATCGTGCTGTGATTGGCCAAAACATGCAGGTCAGGTTCATGCTCTCGAAAATTGAACCCGGACAATATCTTTTTGCTATTGTATAAAAAATAAAATAATTTTTGTAAGACAACATTCCAAAAAGAAGGCCTATTTATTATTAAAGAAGACTGTAAAAAAATAATGTGTAAAAAGCCATATGAGGAGAATACTGAACTGTTAATGCATGTATATTTATGCTATACACTGTAAGCACTCATTGTTGCTTTTTTTTTCTATGACAACAAAGTGTACAGGATATTTTCTGATATGTCATTTACTGTAGCTTAGTGCATGCACAATTTACGACACAGAAAGCCACTCACATTATTTTATTTATTAATGTATTGTTGTAATGAATTCATCTTAAGTGAAGTGTTGATCAGCATTATGTTCCGCACCTTATAGGATTGGATAATTGGATGTTCAACATTATAAGCAAACTAGGGCTGCAATGTACACATTAAACATCACTGTACAATTGTATCAATACTTTGCATAATGCTAGTTATAAAATAATAAAATTGCTTTTACTATTATTTTATTTATTAATTTCTATCATATTACTATTCATCTAAAGTAAACTAAATGGGTCAATTAATAGTTAAAGTGAAGGAGACATAGTAAGACTTGTATGATTTAGCATCTGTTTCCTGGGGGAATCCAGCAGAAACTTTCATCCAATAAAATATCAGGTTTGTTGTTCTTTGGTGACTTATGCCGTGTACACACGACCCGTCTTTCTGTCGGACTGAACTCCGAAGGACTTTTCGACGGAGTTCCGATGGAGTTCCAATGAAACGGACATGCCTACACACGATCACACCAAACTCTGATCGTTTTGAACGTGATGACGTGCGACCGGACTAGAATAAGGAAGTTCATAGACAGTAGCCAATAGCTGACCTTGCTTTCTTTTTTTGTCTGTCGGACTAGCATACAGACGAACTGATTTTTTGAACGGACTCGAGTCCGTCGGAAAGAATTTAAACATGTTCTATTTCTAAAGTCCTTCAGATTTTTCAACAGAAAAGGTCCAATGAAGCCCACACACGATCAAATTGTCCGACGGATTCATTCCGTCTGACCAGTTCAGATGAAAAGTCCGGTCGTGTGTAAACGGCATTAGTTGTTCTTTTGCTCTATTGTAAATGGAGCGGTCCCACCACTGTAATCATGTGAGGGTCTTGTGGTGTCTCTATTGAGTGCTCAGCTCAGGTGGCAGTAGTCTCGGGAGAACGGCACACAGATGGTTTACAATCACTATAATAATGAAGAATGATGTCACCGGCTTTACTATTCTCTACAACCTGCTGCAATGTGTGAAATATTGTCATCATATGGTAACCAGCCTCCAGAATATCACCTATCAGGGGAATCCAACTCAACAGTGATATTAAAAGTTTTTACTGCTTAGTTAAGACACAGAAGAAGTACAAAAGACTAAATATATCTCTAAACTTTCATCCAATAGAACAAACTCCGGCTGTTCTCTGGAGAAGATGTAAAATAATGTTTTACTAAAGAACTGCTTTCCAGTATCAGCAATGCCCAGAGAAATAAAAGTTAGAAGTACAAGGTGAAGGTTCTGTTAGACCAAGGGGCTCAAACCCAAGGGAACCCCAGCCCAATAAATGGTGCATAAAAAGGAGAACATAGTCAAATGTAGGGGGTGGGGCTTTTAAATGGTTGTTCATATAGGTATTTTAATCACAAGAATAATCAATATCACATATGCTTAAAAATGATAACACACAGTTATAATCAATAAAACAAAAGCAGCACTCATCCGGTGTATTGCACACCTTGCTTCCAAACAGTTCAAAGTGATTACACCCTGTGACAGGTGAGTCCATATAAAACTTATTCCTGCTGAGTGTTTCTTTGGGTATTAATTGGGTGTATATATAAATATGTAAGAAAACCTTCACCACACTTCGTGATACCGCTATCCTCAAACTTTGCACTCACCAGATATTCAAAGTAAATACACCTTTTGGTGAAAACTTTCACATCATCTTGTCAATCGAGATTAGAGTCTTCCACCAGTCTCAGTATCTCATAACAAAGGGAAACAGACATCATAGTATGATCCTGTTAAGGCTTTTATTCCCATAAGAACCCCCTTTTTGCATTGCACTTACAATGAAATAATTAGAAACTAGCATTTTTTGAATATATATAAGACGCTCTGCAGCACAATCTCTCTCACCGATCCTTATAAATCCTATCAGCAGTGATTCCCGGGTAGAGCTCATAGCTACTGGCAGTCTCACAAGCCATGTGGTCATGCCCAGATGGGGTTTTGTCATTCCATCTTTGTCATTAGGCATGGCTACATAACACGGCTTAGTATTACAGCCCAATGGCTCCCCAGTTATCACTGTGGACCGCTGGAAAGATGTAAGGAGCTGCGTGCACGGATTGAATCACAGCACAAACGATCCCTGCAATCGGATCGTGAATAGACATAAACGTATTATATACAAATCAATATTTCTAAATCCATAATTACATCAAATCAAAATAGAATATATACATTGCCATTCTCACATGTCTACAAACATCTATAAAAAATAGACATCACATTATAATACTTCCTAAAAGAAAAACAGATATAAAATAAAATTATTTAACATCTCAATAATACATAAGGTGATACCCTAAAAATGTATCATGGACGTTACTAATATTCACTTATAAAGCAATTAGGATTTAATTCCACATTCATCCCTGTGGACAAAGAGTATCTGTTAAATAGATCCATTTAGTCTCACACTAG
Organism: Aquarana catesbeiana; assembly: GCF_042186555.1. Lineage (NCBI taxonomy): Eukaryota > Metazoa > Chordata > Amphibia > Anura > Ranidae > Aquarana > Aquarana catesbeiana. The sequence continues at coordinate 38,963,406 of NC_133324.1, forward strand.
TATATCTCTCTTACTCTATTGAATCCTCTTCAAGTTGCATTCAATTTATCAAAACCCCAAAATATAAGGCCATAGGGATCCCTGTTGTGTTTACGCCTAAAATGTAGAGAAACACTATGGTCTTTATATCCTATGCTAATGTTGTATATATGTTCAGACACACATTTACCTAGTGTTCTTTTAGTACGGACAATATACATTAGCCCACATGGGCACTGAAGGGCGTACACTACATGAGTGGAGTTACACAAAATAAATTCTCTATTATCAAACTCTCTGCCATTAGCTGTAGATCGAAAACAAATTAATCCCCTAATATGCGTATTAACCTGCTGACAGGCTAAAAGCCGACTTTGTCCCAAAACATTTGGGGTTTAACTGATGGATATAACACCTTTTTAACCACCCTCTCCAAAAAATCTCCGGAAGGAAATTATTGAGAACTTTATCCATGCTCAATATTACCCAATATTTTTTGAAGATACCTTCCACCTCTCTAAACTGGGAATGATAATTTCTAATGAATCCCCATTCATGTTTATCATCTCAGATTTTTTCTTTATCAGTCAAACGGGATTCCTGCAAAGTTTGCCCCACCAGTTGTGTCACTTCATCCAAGTGGTCAGCTCTATATCCTTTCTCTACAAATCTGATTTTGAGGACCTCTGATTGGGCCAAGAAATCAGAGTCCTGAGTGCAATTCCTTCTAACCCACATGAATTGCTCTTTTGGGATGTTTCTAAGCCATATGGGATGGTGTCCACTGTATATAGGGAGATAGCTATTGCGATCTAAAGGCTAAAAATAAACCGTAGTGACCAACTGGTTACACTATTTAGTAAAGGTCACATCTAGATAAATAACCTGTTTGTTGCTCCACTGATACTCCAAAATAATATTATTTCAATTGGTATTGAGATGATACATGAATTCAATTAATGACAACTCAGAGCCCACCCAAATGAAAAACAGATCCTCTATGAACCTTTTATAAAATAAAAGTTCATCTCAATTTCTAAAGGAAAAAATGTCATTTAAACTTGCTCGCAGCTGTAATGTATTGCCGACTCCCAGTGTGGGGTCCCCCCAGTCCATACCTGGCACTTCGGGTCTTGTATGGATTTTAAGGGTAACTCCACACCCGGATTTTTTTAAAAATTAGCGTGGGGTACCCCCAAGATCCCTACCAGACCCTTATCCAACCATGCAGCCTGAAGGTCTGGATAGGGGGGGACAAGCGAGTGACCAAACCAAGCCACATGCACTCAACATGCGCTGTGCCCCCCCACCCCAAAGCACCTTGTCCCCATATTGATAGGGACAAGGGCCTCTTCCCGACAACCCTGGCCAGTGGTTGTCAGGGTCTGCGGGCGGGGGGGGCTTATCGAAATCTGTAAGCCCCTTTAACATAGAGGCCCCCAGATCCCATCCCCTCCCTATGTGAATGGGTATCAGGTACATTGTACCCCTACCCATTCACCAAAAAAGTGTCAAAAAGTAAAAACCACAAGAGACAGTTTTCAACAATTCCTTTATTAAAAAAGAAAGAAAAAAGTGTCCCGTGATGTAAATACATCATCAATCACACCGCCTGAAAGACCCGGAAAATAGGAAAAACAAAAAAACTCCGCCTCCATGGGAGGCCTCCCGGCGACTGCTGTCTTTTGGCTTTGACAGCTCTTATACAGGCAAGGGCAGGGGCCACCCGCTGACATAACCAGATGACCGGTTACATCACAGGGTGGCCCCGCCCTTGCCTATATAACAGCTGTCAAAGCCAAAAGACATCAGTTGCAAGGAGACCTCCCATGGAGGCGGAACTTTTAAAAATGTTTCTATTTTTTGGGTCCGTCGGGAGGCATTATTAAAGATGGATGTAAATGAATAAAGTGATGCGCTCGTATTATCTAATTGATGTCATACTACATCTTGTGCTTGCAAGACACTTCTAAATTAAGTGAATACATTGTATAAAAACTTGTTATTAAACAATAAGCAGTGAAACCTTAAAATAATTGTAACTTAAACACATATGAAGAAATAATAAATATTTAGGAAATATTCAATGTGTTCCGAACCTACATGTAAGGTTCCCTTATTAAACACACCTCCGGGACCTTCTTCCAGTGAATATTAATATAAAAAACTGTGATATTGTAAAATTGTGATAAAAGTAAAATCTACCTCAAATAATGATTGTAATTAGTCCTCCAATTAGAGTCAAAATGATACCTCCTCTTCTCTTTGAACCCAGGCTTTGTGAGTCTGTGTTTGGATGGATTAACGGTGGATAGGCTCAATCCTGATCATCTGCCGGCATAGATCGGTAATTTACCAGCTTCTACTAGTCCTCCCCCATAAGAAACATAAAATTGGGAAAAGATACCATTGCGCAAATATCAGCCAGAGTATAAATAACACAAAGAACCACTTAGTTTCACTCACATGATCCCTTAAACATAGATCGCATTTACAACATTTTTCTTTTTAATTCTGTCATGGGGTTCCCCTTAACCACTTCAATACACTGTATTATATACTCTGCACTGCATTATATACCCTGCACTGTATTATATATACTACACTGACTGCACTATATACTCTGCAATGTATTATACAGTGGTTACGGAAAGTATTCAGACCCCCTTACATTTTTCATTCTTTGTTATATTGCAGCCATTTGCTAAAATCATTTAAATTCATTTTTTCCTCATTATTGTACACACAGCACCCCATACTGACAGAAAAACACTGAATTGTTGACATTTTTGCAGATTTATTAAAAAAGAAAAATTGAAATAACACATGATCCTAAGTATTCAGACTCTTTGCTGTGACTCTCATATGTTTAACTCAGGTGCTGTCCATTTCTTCTGATCATCCTTGAGATGGTTCTACACCTTTATTTGAGTCCAGCTGTGTTTGATTATACTGATTGGATTGATTAGGAAAGCCACACACCTGTCTATATAAGACCTTACAGCTATCAGGAAGGGCATGCCAGCACCCAAGATGGCTGCCGAAGAAGACGACTTGTTACCTCTGCCTGTCAGGAAGGGCATGCCAGCACCCAAGATGGCTGCCGAAGAAGATGACCTGTTACCTCTGCCCCTGTCAGAATTCCATTGGTGCACACACACCCTGTGACAGCTTTTCACACCCAAACAGGCTACTTAAACTCATTCAGTTTCCAGACCCAGTGCTGTCTGCTCTACAGCGTTCCCTGTGTATCCTGCAATTACCTACCTGACTTCCGTTCCTGTTGTGACCCGGCTTGCTTCCTGACGTTCCTGTTTCCTGCCTGCATTCGACCCCGGCTTGTCCTCTACTCTGCATCTGCCTGCTCCTTCTGCCACTTCGCTGCCAGTCTGCTGACGACCCGGCCTGTAATCTGATTCCGCTTCTGCTTCAGCCTCTGTTCCTGACGTGCCCGTTTGTGTATGGCCTGGCCTGCCTGTACCTGCCTTCTCTTCAGCCTCGAGGGTGCCACCATCCCTTCTGCTGCACCTGCACTTCTACCTGTGGGGACCGGTTGTCTACTCACTCCAGCTACCTGCCTACCACTGCTCTGGGATTCCTACAGACACCTCTACAGCCTGGCCGAGTGCTCCGATCCAGCTCCAGGTTCAGCGATCCTGCCAGGCACTCGTGCGACTCTGCATCTCGGTGCTTCCTGTCAGCTCTATCAGGGGCTCCAATTCAGAGTTGTAAGAGAGGCCGTCCTCTGCATATCAGGCTCCATCACCAGGTATGTGACAACAGCTCACAGTGCATGTCAGAGCAAATGAGAATCATGAGGTCAAAGGAACTGCCTGAAGAGCTCAGAGACAGAATTGTGGCAAGGCACAGATCTGGCCAAGGTTACAAAAACATTTCTGCTGCACTTAAGGTTCCTAAGAGCCCAGTGGACTCCATAATCCTTAAATGGAAGATGTTTGGGATGACCAGAACCCTTCCTAGAGCTGCCTGTCTGAGTTATCGGGGGAGAAGAGCCTTAGTGAGAGAGGTAAAGAAGAGCCCAAAGATCACTGTGGCTGAGCTCCAGAGATGCAGTCGGGAGATGGGAGAAAGTTGTAGAAAGTCAACATCACTGCAGCCCTCCACCAGTCGGGGCTTTATGGCAGAGTGGCTGGTTGCAATCGAGGGAAAGATGAATGCGGCCAAGTACAGGGATATCTTGGACAAAAACCTTCTCCAGCGTGCTCAGGACCTCAGACTGGGCCGAAGGTTTACCTTACAACAAGACAATGACCCTAAGCACACAGCTAAAATAACAAAGGAGTGGCTTCACAACAACTCAGTGACTGTTCTTGAATGGCCCAGCCAGGGCCCTGACTTAAACCCAATTAAGCATCTCTGGAAAGACCCAAAAAATGGCTGTCCACCAATGTTTACCATCCAACCTGACAGAACTGGAGAGGATCTGCAAGGAGGAATGGCAGAGGATCCCCAAATCCAGGTGTGAAAAACTTGTTGCATCTTTCCCAAAAAGACTTATGGCTGTATTAGATCAAAAGGGTGCTTCTACTAAATACTGAGGAAAGGGTATGAATACTTAGGACCATGTGATATTTCAGTTTTTCTTTTTTAATAAATCTGCAAAAATGTCAACAATTCTGTGTTTTTCTGTCAATATGGGGTGCTGTGTGTGCATTAATGAGGAAAAAAATGAACTTAAATGATTTTAGCAAATGGCTGCAATATAACAAAAAGTGAAAAATTTAAGGGGGTCTGAATACTTTCCGTCCCCACTGTATATATACTACACTGATGGCACTATATACTCTAAACTGTATTATATATACTACAGGGACTGCACTATATACTCTGAACTATATTATATATACTACACGGACTGTACTATATACTCTGAACTGTATTATATATACTACACGGACTGCACTATATACTCTAAACTGTATTATATATGCTACACTGATTGCACTATACTGTATACTCTTAACTGTATTATATATACTACACTAACTGCACTATATACTCTGACCTGTATTATATATACTACACGGACTGCACTATATACTCCGAACTGTATTATATATACTACACTGACTGACTGCACACTACACTAACTACCTGCCTAATCTCCATTACTTCACTATATTTGGCTGCCGTGTAAGCAGCAGTCTTATATAGTGTGGGGCGTGGACTTAGCCCCTGAGCCATGATTGGCCAAAGGCACCCTGCCTTTGACCAATCATGGCTCTCACAGCACAGTGCGCTGTGATTGGCCAAAACATGCAGGTCAGGTGCATGCTTTGGCCAATCAACAGCCATCAATGCAGTGCAATCTGGCAATGCATTATGGTGCATTCCATATGTTTGTTTGTTCTACGGACAAATGAACAGCTGATATTCGAGTCAAAATTACATTAGTCTGGAACATCAAGCCCATCCCTAGTGCTGTTATTCAATCCATGCACGCAGCCCCTTACATTTTTCCAACAGTCCGTGGTGATACCTGGGGAACCATTCAGCTGTGAGAGCTGATAGGGTTAACACCTCAAGTTGCTATAAATATACTAAGCCGTGTCATGTGGCCATACCTATTGACAAAGACGGAATAACGAAATGCGTCTGGGTGTGACCACATGGCTTGTGAGACTGCCAGCAGCTACGAACTCTATCCGGCAATTACCACTGATAGGATTTCTAAGAATCGGTGAGAGAGATCATGCTGCAGAGCATCTTATATATATTTAAATGCGGGTTCTTATTTATTTTATTGTAAGTGCAATGCAAAAAAGGGGGTTCTTATGGGAATGAAAGCCTTAACAGGATCACGCTATGAGGTCTGTTTCCCTTTGTTATGAGATACTGAGACTGGTGGAAGACCCTGATCTCGAGTGACATGATGATGTGAAAATTATCACCAAAAGGCGTATTTACTTTGAGTGGTATCACAAAGTGTGGTGAAGGTTTGCTTGTAAATGCAATGCAATCGCTGTAGTAAACACTGCTACAAAAGTGATCTCCACTAGGTATGGGCTATCTGTTTGAGTCGAACATGAGTTCGACTCGAACATTGGCTGTCCGCCCCTTCGCCGAACAGCGAACAATTTGGGGTGTTTGCGGCAAATTCGAAAAGCTGCGGAACACCCTTTAAAAGTCTATGGTTGAAATCTTAAGTGCTAATTTTAAAAGTTAATATGCAAGTTGTTGTCATAAAAAGTGTTTGGGGACAGGGGTCCTGCCCCAGGGGACATGTATCATTGCAAAAAAAGTTTTAAAAATGGCCGTTTTTTCGGGAGCAGTGATTTTAATAAAAGTGAAATATTTGTTTAAATTTTGTACCTGGGGGGTGTCTATAGTAAGCCTGTAAAGTAGCGCATGTTTCCCATGTTTATAACAGTCCGAACACAAAATGACATTTCTAAAGGAAAAAAAAGTAATTTAAAAGTACTAGCGCTAGTGCCAGCTATTAATGAATTGTCAGTCCCGACATTATACATAAAAGTCATTGAAAATTATTGAACGATAAAAAAAAAAATGCGTGGGGGTCCCCCAAAATTCCATTACCAGGCCCTTTAGGTCTGGTATGAATATTAAGGGGAACTCTGCGGCAAAATTAAAAGAAAAATGGCGTGGGGTTTTCCCCAAAAATCCATATCTGGTATGGATTTTAAGGGGAACTCCGCGCCAAAATAAAAAAAAATGGCGTGGGGTTCACCCAAAAATCCACACCAGACCCTTATCTGAGCATGCAACCTGGCAGGCCGCAGAAAAAGAGGGGGGATGAGAGAGCACCCCCCCTCCTCAACCATACCAGGCCACATGCCCTCAACATGGGGAGGATGTCCCCATGTTGATGGGGACAAGGTCCTCATCCCCACAACCCTTGCCTGGTGGTTGTGGGGGTCTTCGGGCGGGGGGCTTATCGGAATGTGGATAACAAAGGTCAACACCCAGATCCCGGCCCCCCCATGTGTGAATTGGTAAGGGGTACATTGTATCCTTACCATTTCACAAAAAAGAAGTGTCAAAATGTTAAAAAAAACACAAGAGACTGCTTGGGACAATTCCTTCATTAAAAATAAAAAAAATAAAAAATAAAAAAGAGATTCCAGTGATGTAATCCAATAAATCCATGCTCCTACTCCAGTGATGTAATCCAATTCTCAATCTCCAGCGATGGATGATCTCCAGCGACTCCAGCGAGGAACATGCATAGGATCCACTGGAGGAACCCAGTCAATGATGCAGCATTAGCTTGACAGCTGTTATGTAGCTGAGGGTTCCCGACCGGCACACACCGATGTACGTCAGCAGAATGGTACGGCTAGGCAAAAGGGGATACCTGTAAGTCCCTTTGAAATTGCCGCCATGCCATTGCGTGCGCTATGCCGGCAGCGCGCGTGTGCTGGCTGGGAGCTCCGTGAGTCGGGTCGCGGGTCCCGCCGACTCGATCGTCGCGGGGATACAGGGACACGATTGTCTCACGGAGAGGAAGAACGGGGAGATGCTAAGGTAAACAAGCATCTCCCCGTTTTGCCTAGTGACAGTGTCACTGATTTCTGCTACCTGTCATCGGGAGCAGAGATCAGTGTGTGCCACAGCTAGCCCATCCCCTCTACAGTTAGAACACATTCCCAGGACACATTAACCCCTACAGCGCCACCTAGTGTTAACCCCTTCACTGCCAGTCACATTTACACAGTAATCAATGCAATTTTAATCGCACTGATCGCTGTATAAATGTGAACGGTCCCAAAATCACGCCAAAATTGTCCGACGTGTCTGCCGTAATGTCGCAGTCATGATAAAAATCGCTGATCGCCGCCACTACTATTAAAAAAAAAAATTATAAAAATGCCATAAAACCATCCCCTATTTTGTAAACGCTATAACTTTTGCGCAAACCAATCAATAAACGCTTATTGCAATTTTTTTACCAAAAATATATAGAAGAATACATATCAGCCTAAACTGAGGAAAAAAAATGTTTTTTTTTTGTATATTTTTGAGGGATATTTATGATAGCAAAAAGCAAAAAATAATGCGTTTTTTTTTTCAAAATTGTTGCTCTTTTTTTGTTTATAGCGCAAAAAATAAAAACCGCAAGGGTGATCAAATACCATCAAAAGAAAGCTCTATTTGTGGGAAAAAAAGGACGCCAATTTTGTTTGGGAGCCACGTCGCACGACCGCGCAATTGTCAGTTAAAGTGACACAGTGCCGAATCGTAAAAAGTGCTCTGGTCAGGAAGTGGGTAAATTCTTCCGGGGCTGAAGTGGTTAATAAAGGAATTGTCCCAAACCGTCTCCTGTGTTTTTTTTTAACATTTTGACACTTTCTTTTTGTGAAATGGTGGGGTAAAATGTACCCCTTACCAATACACATGGGGGGTAGGGATCTGGGTGTCCCCTTTGTTAAAGGGGGCTTCCAGATATCGATAAGCCCCCTGCCCGCAGACCCTGACAACCACTGGACAGAGTTGTCAGGAATAGGCTCTTGTCCCTATCAATATGGGAACAAGGTGCTTTGGGGTGGGGGGGGCACAGCGCATGTTGAGTGCATGTGGCTTGGTTTGGCCGCTCGCTCATCCCCCCTCCTCCCCATGTTGAGGGCATGTGGCCTGGTACGGTTCAGGAGTGGGGGGTGCTCTCTCGTGCCCCTCCTCTTTTCCTGTGGCCTGCCAGGTTGCGTGCTCGGATAAGGGTCTGGTGTGGATTTTTGGGGGAACCCTACGCCATTTTTTTATTTTGGCACAGAGTTCCCCTTCATTTCCATACCAGACCTGACCTACGCATTTTTTTTTCAATGACTTTCAATGACTTTTATGTGTATTGTCTGGACCGACAAGTCATTAATAGCCGGCACTAGCGCTAGTACTTTTAAATTACTTTTTTTTCCTTTAGAAATATAATTTTGCGCTCGGACTGGGAAACATGCGCTACTTTACAGGCATACTATAGACACCCCCCAGGTAGAAAAGGAATATTTCACGTTTATTGTATCAATTTAAGCATTATTAAAATCACTGCTCCTGAAAAAGCGTCCGTTTTTAAAAAAAATGTTTGCATTGATATCGTCCCCTGGGGCAAACACTTTTTATGACAATAACTTGCATATTAACCTTTAAAATTGGCACTTTTTTTTTTTTCACGTTCGTGTCCCATAGACTTTAATGATGTTTGCGTGTTCGTACAAATTTTTTGCCTGTTCGCATGTTCTAGATGCGAACTGAACAGGGGGTTGTTCAGCCCATCTCTAATCTCCACTAGCATTCTTGATATGTGCTTCAGCTTCTAGAGCAGTGGTCTCCAAACTGTAGCCCAGGGGCCAGATGTGGCCCTTGCTTGCTTTTATCTGGCCCTTTGGGCATTATCCCCTCCACTGTCAGCAAAGGTGGAGAATAGTTCCTGCCACTGACATGGCCAATAGGACACTGTTGATCTTTTATTGAAAAGAATCAAGCAACCAATTTTATACAAAAGTAAAAAACAAAACCATAGAACAAAACTTCAACAGAAATCCAAGGAATACACATCCATGTTCAGAATATTTACAATATATACATAATCCACTACCAAAACATTTTTAGAAAACTATTTACATAAAGCAGCAGAGAGGGCCTAAGAGGCACAACCCATCACCCATGTACACAGCCATTTATCAAAAATCAATCCAAAAATATAATAATCTAGGGTGATAAGAGACAGACAGCCACACCCGGGAAAGAGACTCCTGGTAGTCAGGGAGGCTTGAAACCCCTCCACGCCTTCAACCAAGCCCCCTGACTCCGCTTGTCTCTCTCGAGCACCCGAATCTTCTCCACCTCATGCAAAATGTCACACACCACCACCTGAACAGGAAGGATTTTACGCCGAATGCTGACCTGACACCGTGCATTCCAAGTGCAATAACGGACTACTAGGCTAACTAGAAAAAGTGTATCTAAACAAAAAACACCACCAGTATTGAATGCTCCATACACCCACTCAGCATAACCCAGACTGGAGAGGAAAGGAACACCGAGGGCCCGCCCCACCTGTTTGTACACCTCTATGTTAAAAGGGCAATGAAGCAGAAAATGGTCCATAGTCTCCTCCTCACCTGCACACTCCTCCCGAGGACAGCTACGATCCATCCCACTGCAGAATTTCAAATTTCCCCGAACATAGAGTCTCCCATGGAAGCACAACCAGGCCAGATCCCTAAATTTAGGGGGCACTCTGTCCAAATTAATAAGTCTTAACCCTGCCCTCAAAACTGGGCCTGGGCAATCCCTTAAGGCCAGTGGGTCATGAAAGACTTCGCTCAAGACTCGACTCATAAGGACTTTCCTCGGAACCGATCTGAGATCTTCAGCCGACAATCGCCACTGCCGTAATAACTTCAGACACGGAGCGACATAGGCTGGTAGCTGACCATGATGACCCCTGAGATTCTTCACTTGGCCACCTTCTTCCCAAAGTCGCAGAAAAGGCCTAAACCAAGATCTAAAAATGCCTACCCATCCAGGAGGTTCCACTGCAAGCATATTACCAATGTTAAACTTGTGAAAAAGCAGTGAAAAGAAAAGAACTGGGTTGACCATACCTAAGCCACCCTCCCTCCTGGATAGATAGGTGACATTCCTCTTGATGGGGTTCAGTCTGTTCCCCCACAACATCTGGAAGAACACACTACTGACTCTAGCATAGAGAGACACTGGCAAGATGCAGACAAAGCTGACATACAAGAAGATCGGAATCAGGTAAGTCTTAATCAGATCAACCCTTTCCCTCATAGATAACTTCCATCTCTTCCAGCTGACCACCTTAGTATTGGCAATTTCCAGTCTGCCTTCCCAGTTTTTGAGGCCATAATCGCCAGGTCCAGATTCAATGCCTAGAATCCTAATTCTTTCCTGGGGCACTGGAAAGGTGTCCGGGAGATCAAACCCCTCACCTTCCTTTCCCATCCAGAAAACTTCACTCTTTTCCTGATTGATCTTGGAGCCTGATGCTTCAGAATACCGTGATGTCAGAGAGACCACCTCCTCTGCTTCATCCGCCCCGGTGACAATCACCGACACATCGTCCGCATAGGCAACAACCCTCAAAGGCGGCTCACCCGGGAGCCCCACTGGCACCCCACACAACATGCCGCTCTCTAGCTTCCTGATGAAAGGGTCGATTGCAAACACATAGAGCAGGGGACTCAGGGGACAACCTTGACGCACTCCAGAGCCAACCTCAAAGGACTACCCAACCCAGCCCAACCATTAACAAGAGGAAAGCTTTCTGCTCCCTTATACATGACTTTCAACCAATCGACAAAACCACCCAGCAGACTGTACTTACTAAGGAGCAACCACAAGTACTCATGGTTAACACGATCAAAAGCCTTTTCCTGATCCAATGTCAGCAAATACTTTCCCCAGCCTGCAGCCCTGCGTCGCTCCAAGGCCTCCCGGACAGCTAAAACCGCTGTGAAGGTGCTCCTACCCTGGACTGAACAGTGCTGATGGCGAGAAAGCAAAGACTCTGCTACTGACGATAGGCACCAGAAAAATATCTTTGCCAGTATCGACATTAAGAAGGCTGATGAGGCGCCAATTCTCAATCATCGAAGGATCTTTACCCTTTGAAAGAAGAATCACAGCCGAGTGCCTCATGGAAGGAGGAAGTACCCCCTCTGCAAGGCAACTGTTAAAAACCTCTACCAAAAGCCAGAATAGGCTTAAAAGCTTTGTAAAACTCAGCCGTCAAGCCATCCGATCCAGGTGACTTATTGATGGCAAGCTGTTCAATTGCCCTCATCACCTCTTCAACTGCGATCTCCTCTGTCAAATTCATCAATGGGACATCTTCATCATTTAGACCTGGAGTAGAGTCCAAAAAGCTTTCCATCTTGTCATGGTCAAGCTCTTTCCTCCCAAGCAGGTCAGCATAAAAGGACGTCACGACCTCCAGAATCCCTGACCTGGACTTTGTCAAGGAACCTGTACTGTCCTTAAGGCCAATGACCATTTTAACTGCTACACCTTGTTTGCAGTTCTGGTAAGGGTCAGGCGAGTGGTACTTCCCATAGTCCCTCTCCAGAACCAAAGAGGCATGCCGGTCATATTGACACTTCCTGAGAAGGAGTTTCACTTCGGAGATTGCCCCAGGATCTCCTCCTCTCGAGACAAGAATATCCAGCTTCCTCTGTAAACGTTGGTAGGTCATGTATTTATTAAACTGCTTTCTATTGGCTAGGCCACTGAAGAATCCAGCAATCCTCTTTTTGGTCAGCTCCCACCACTCAGCCTTGCTGCTACAAAAGTCCAAGATGGTCACCTGTGCCTGAAAGAATTCCTCAAAGGATTGTCTAACATGTTCTTCCTTGAGTAGAGTCGAATTCAATCTCCAGATGCCCTTACCCCTCTGAGGGGCGTCTGAAGCATTCAGGACCACAGATAGCATACAGTGATCAGAGAACTCTACTGCCTGCACCACTGGGGGCGAGAAAGCAGAGGTCTCCTTCAAAAAAAACCTATCTATCCTACTTTGACTATTACCTCGATGAAAGGTGAACCCAGTGTCATCCGGGAGGTGCTTAATGTGCACATCCACAAGACCAGCATCCCTAACCATACTATTTAAAAAAACGCTAGCATATCCTAGCCTGTCCTTGAAGTCCTTCCTGTCCTTGGGCCTAGTTACTGTATTAAAGTCACCTCCAAAGACCACTTGCCGGGATGTAAAAAGAAATGGCTTGATCCTTGTAAAAAGGCACTTCCTGTCCCACTTTGTGTGCGGCCCATAGACATTAATTAGGCGCAGGTCCTGCCCTCCCACAAGGATGTCTAAGACCATACATCTCCCAATCTCCACCTCAATAACCCGCCGGACAGTTACCATGACGGTTTAAATAACACCGCCACACCGCCGTAAGGCTCGGCCGCAAGAGACCAGTAAGATGGACCATACCTCCACTCTCTCTTGGCCATATGAATATCTGCCAAGGAGGTGAGCCTAGTCTCTTGCAAAAATATAATTTCAGCGTCTAATTGGCTGAACAAAAAGAAGGCCATAGAACGAGCTCTTACTGACTTAATGCTGGCGACATTTATTGTCACCACTTTTAACGGAGGGGGAACCGCCATTTGGGTTATTGGGTGGATTGCTTCTTAGCTCCCCTCTGCTGCTCATCACCAGAAGCCTCTCTCTTTCTTGAGGCCACCTCAAACTCCATCTCAGAATCGGAACTTCGCTCCGAAGAAGCTCCAGATGAGGAAATATCCCACTTAGAGGACCTATAACGGTTGGAGACAGGCACTGGAACCAACCTTCCTTCTCTCCTCCAGGTAATGCAGGTCCGCTTCAGAGATGCCCTCATCTCTTGTTTTTTTCTTTGAAGTCTTTACAGAAGACTCCTTTAGAGAGGAAGAAGCGAACTTTTTAGGACCCACTACCACTCCTGGTGGGGGGGTGCTCCCTTTGAATCAGACTTAGGAGGGGTAGACTCCTGGGGGGTAACTGACTCGGGGGGCACAGACTTGGAAGGTTCTGACACATGAGGAGAGGGTACAGTAGGCTGGTGGGACACAGAGACAGATACAGAAGGAATACTTACAGACACAGGAGGGGTGGCCACAGGAACTGGGGAGGGATCCTGAGCAGGACCAGGGGAGTCAGTCACCACAGAGGAGGATTATACACCAGGGGCCTCACCCTCCATCCTGTCCAGCCTTGACATGTCATCAATTACCTCCTTCTCCATAATGTGCCAGGCTTCAGGACATCTGCTGTAGGGATGGCCAAGGCGCAGGCACGGGTTGCATCTGATCATCTCGGTGCAGTCCTTAGCCATATGACCCTGACCCCGACACACTGAACATATCAAGGCTGAACAGGAAGAGCTCAAATGCCCCTTTTCTCCACAGCGGTGACACAGCTTCGGCTGACCAGGGTAGAAAATAGTCATCCTATCCCTCCCTATAAAAGCTGAGGAGGGCAGGTGACGGACAACATTTCCATCCCTGGCCAACCTGACTGTTACTGACCAACCCCCAGTCCAGATGTTACGCCCATCAAGGATTTTGCTGGGCTTAGTCAAAACCTCACCATAGTTCCTTAACCAGACCTCTAGGTCCTGAGCAGGAACACTCTCATTGGTGAGTATGATGGTTATCTTTTTCACCGTTGACCTTTCCGAAACCGCAACTGGGGCCAGACCTTCCCATTCAGGTCTTGACCTGCCCCGAGCCTCATATCACTCCAAGAACAGGTCAAGACCCTCTGGCCTGGTGATGGTATAATGGTGGCTAATGGTATAATCCCGTGTCCCAGCTACATGTATTAGAGCATACAGGTCATTTGCCCCAAAACTCATCTCCAAAATCAAATCCACCACTGCACGCCATGCTGGAGGGATTGCACCACCTTCCCATTTGAGAATTACCACATTTCTTCTCGGACCCCCAGCAGAAGCCAGAGACCCAAGACCAGATCCCGGGGTGCCCAAAGTGGTAGGCTGCAGGGGGAAACTCTGCTTGGGAGTGGAGCTTTCAGGAGCAGAGCGTACCACCTGAGCAAATGTAGGTTTATCAGGGCCAAGGCCCCACACTGAAGTTACAGTAGTCTGTACATTACTATTATTTTTCACTGCTTGAACGGAGTTGGTAGGACTGTCTATCACACTTGAACTGGGACCATTGTTCGTCACACTTGTACTGGGATGATTTTTATCAGTCACACAAACATTCACATTTCCATCAGGAATAGTCACAGTTTCTGCTGCAATACCAGCTGTCTCCTGAAGCTGTGCTGTAGAGTCTTCAGCAGGTTTGGGGCAAACAGCTTTAGACTCAGTTAAAGGGGGGTTAATTGGTTCTGCTGAATCTTGCAGTTCCTCTGCAGGAATGTCATTTTTTAAATGCAAACTTTGCTGTACTGCAGCATCAGCGGGTACAGCATTGCTACACATGGTATTAGCAGCCTGATTGTCACTGGGCACTTTGTCAGTATCAGTCACAGTGTTGAATGGCACAAAAATTGTTTTATCCACAATATGGGACTTGACAGGCTTTACCTTGTCAGGCACATTATCTGTTATGTCCTCATCATTAAACGCCAGCTGATCCCCCCGCATAGGAGATTCCATTACCTGGATGGCCCTGAGCATGCCTCCTGAGTCCTGGGAAGGCATGGGGCTGCTTACCTCTCCCTGAGGGGGTAGGGGGTCAGAACTGGGGGTCTCCTCCTCTACCTCCATCTTTGTCAACCTCGCAAACCTTTTATCATTGCAAAACTTTTCTTTAAATGGCCCATCTCTGCCTTCCATCATGGACACAATGGTCTCCTTGTGTTCCACCCGGACCTTGGCCAGTTGGATCTCCGGATCCATGGACCCACGTCTCTGGCTATGCAAGCCCTCACACTGCCTTTTCAGGCACTTCAGCTCCGCTCTGAGCTTGTAGAGCTTGTCTCTCTCCTTATTCAGGACCTTAATCCCGGCCACCACTCGTTCCCGGATGGCCCCGGAACCTTCGTCCTCACCAGCCATGGTTTGTACAGGGGCAGGTATGTTACCTGATGGCCCAGGAGATGGCTGAGAGCTTCCAGCAGGAGAGGTCCCGCTGGCCTCCATGGCTTCCCCAGAAAGGGGCCAGGAGAGCTGGGAGAGATTTCACCACCACCCCCCTCTCACACGGATCACCTGCAGCAGCTCCAGAGACACCTTCCTCCTGACACACCTGTGCTCCAATGATGGGTGGGGCACTATTCCTCCCACTGACACCAGTGATGAGGCACTATTCCTCCCACTGACACCTAGAGCCATCTTTACCGCAGGGCAAATGGGGAAGCTGCCCAGGGCTCTGTCACTGTTTGGGGCCCAAAGCAGAGCTGACATTAAGCCCGCGTGCTGCCCACAAATCGGCACTGAAAATCCCCACACACAGCCAGGCAGTCTGTCACTGTCATCAGTGGCGGCGGAACGTGCACAGTGCAGCAGTCAGTGCCAGTGCTGTGTTTTTTCGACCGAGGAGCGGGCCTTTGGTGGGAGGGGTCTTGAGCTCCACTGACGCGCTGGCTCTGCAACTTGCAATGCGTACACTGTGTGATTAGAAAGTGTGGGAACCCATGTTCTAGAGGGATCCCACAGGGTATGTGTGACAGACCTAGCGTGTAGTTACAGTATGGTATATGCATAATACATTGGTCAAAGCTGCCATACCTGGAATTCATCTTTAAGGACACATATCAGTCAGTACTTGGGATAGTAATTGACTGTTCCCCTCCTCCACAAGGTTGCATATCAGTCGTTTTTTTGGATTACTCAAAGTTTAAGATAGTGCTATTATTTTGCACAAAAGGCCATTCCCTGTCCTCTATCAGCATATGGAATGCCATAAGGCAGCAGGAGGAAAATGGTGGAATATTATGAGGAGTAGGGATGAGCCGAACACCCCCCTGTTCGGTTCGCACCAGAACATGCGAACAGGAAAAAAGTTTGTTCGAACAGGCGAACTCCGTTAAAGTCTATGGGACACGAACATGAATAATCAAAAGTGCTAATTTTAAAGGCTAATATGCAAGTTATTGTCATAAAAAGTGTTTGGGGACCTGGGTCCTGCCCCAGGGGACATGGATCAATGCAAAAAAAAGTTTTAAAAACGGCCATTTTTTCAGGAGCAGTGATTTTAATAATGCTTAAAGTCAAACAATAAAAGTGTAATATCCCTTTAAATTTCGTACCTGGGGGGTGTCTATAGTATGCCTGTAAAGGGGCGCATGTTTCCTGTGTTTAGAACAGTCTGACAGCAAAATGACATTTTGAAGGAAAAAACTCATTTAAAACTACCCGCGGCTATTGCATTGCCGACAATACACATAGAAGTTCATTGATAAAAACGGCATGGGAATTCCCCAAAGGGGAACCCCGAACCAAAATTAAAAAAAAAAAATGACGTGGGAGTCCCCCTTAATTCCATACCAGGCCCTTCAGGTCTGGTATGGATATTAAGGGGAACCCCGGCCAAAATTTTAAAAAAAAAATGACGTGGGGTTCCCCCTAAATTCTATATTAGACCCTTCAGGTCTGGTATGGATTTTAAGGGGAACCCCGCGCCAAAAAAAAAAAAAAAAACGGCATGGGGTCCCCCCAAAGATCCATACCAGACCCTTATCCGAGCACGCAACCTGGCAGGCCGCAGGAAAAGAGGGGGGGACGAGAGTGCGGCCCCCCCTCCCTCCTGAACCGTACCAGGCCACATGCCCTCAACATTGGGAGGGTGCTTTGGGGTAGCCCCCCAAAACACCTTGTCCCCATGTTGATGAGGACAAGGGCCTCATCCCCACAACCCTGGCCGGTGGTTGTGGGGGTCTGCGGGCGGGGGGCTTATCGGAATCTGGAAGCCCCCTTTAACAAGGTGACCCCCAGATCCCGGCCCCCCCTGTGTGAAATGGTAAGGGGGTACATAAGTACCCCTACCATTTCACGAAAAAAGTGTCAAAAATGTTAAAAATGACAAGAGACAGTTTTTGACAATTCCTTTATTTAAATGCTTCTTCTTTCTTCTATCTTCCTTCATCTTCTGGTTCTTCTGGCTCTTCTGGTTCTTCCTCCAGCGTTCTCGTCCAGCATCTCCTCCGCGGCGTCTTCTATCTTCTTCTCCTCGGGCCGCTCCGCACCCATGGCATGGGGGGGAGGCTCCCGCTCTTCTCTTCTTCTTTTCTTCTCTTCTTCTCTTCTTCATTTTCTTCTCTGGGCCACTCCAATCCATGCTGGCATGGAGGGAGGCTCCCGCTGTGTGACGGCGCTCCTCGTCTGACAGTTCTTAAATAACGGAGGGGCGGGGCCACCCGGTGACCCCGCCCCCCTCTGACGCACGGGACATGACGGGACTTCCCTGTGGCATTCCCTGTGACGTCACAGGGAAGTCCCGTCAAGTCAC
Source organism: Aquarana catesbeiana (assembly GCF_042186555.1). Classification (NCBI taxonomy): domain Eukaryota; kingdom Metazoa; phylum Chordata; class Amphibia; order Anura; family Ranidae; genus Aquarana; species Aquarana catesbeiana. Next base: position 38,981,292 of record NC_133324.1, read on the forward strand.
CGTGCGTCAGAGGGGGGCGGGGTCACCGGGTGGCCCCGCCCCCCCCGTTATTTAAGAACTGTCAGATGAGGAGCGCCGTCACACAGCGGGAGCCTCCCTCCATGCCAGCATGGATTGCGGAGCGGCCCAGAGAAGAAAATGAAGAAGAGAAGAAGAGAAGAAAAGAAGAAGAGAAGAGCGGGAGCCTCCCCCCAATGCCATGGGTGCGGAGCGGCCCGAGGAGAAGAAGATAGAAGACGCCACGGAGGAGATGCTGGACGAGAACGCCGGAGGAAGAACCAGAAGAGCCAGAAGAACCAGAAGATGAAGGAAGATAGAAGAAAGAAGAAGCATTTAAATAAAGGAATTGTCAAAAACTGTCTCTTGTCATTTTTAACATTTTTGACAGTTTTTTAGTGAAATGGTAGGGGTAAGAACCCCCTTACCATTTCACACAGGGGGGGGCCGGGATCTGGGGGTCCCCTTGTTAAAGGGGGCTTCCAGATTCCGATAAGCCCCCCACCCGCAGACCCCCACAACCACCGGCCAGGGTTGTGGGGATGAGGCCCTTGTCCTCATCAACATGGGGACAAGGTGTTTTGGGGGGCTACCCCAAAGCACCCTCCCAATGTTGAGGGAATGTGGCCTGGTACGGTTCAGGAGGGGGGGCCGCACTCTCGTCCCCCCCTCTTTTCCTGCGGCCTGCCAGGTTGCGTGCTCGGATAAGGGTCTGGTATGGATTTTTGGGGGGACCCCACACCGTTTTTTTTTTTTTTTTGGCGCGGGGTTCCCCTTAAAATCCATAGGTCTGGTATGGAATTTAGGGGGAACCCCACCTCATTTTTTTATTTAAATTTTGGCCGGGGTTCCCCTTAATATCCATATCAGACCTGAAGGGCCTGGTATGGAATTTAGGGGGACTCCCACGTCATTTTTTTATAAAATTTTGGTTCGGGGTTCCCCTTTGGGGAATTCCCATGCCGTTTTTATCAATGAACTTCTATGTGTATTGTCGGCAATGCAATAGCCGCGGGTAGTTTTAAATGAGTTTTTTCCTTCAAAATGTCATTTTGCTGTCAGACTGTTCTAAACACAGGAAACATGCGCCCCTTTACAGGCATACTATAGACACCCCCCAGGTACAAAATTTAAAGGGATATTATACTTTTATTGATTGACTTTAAGCATTATTAAAATCACTGCTCCTGAAAAAACGGCCGTTTTTAAAACTTTTTTTTGCATTGATCCATGTCCCCTGGGGCAGGACCCAGGTCCCCAAACACTTTTTATGACAATAACTTGCATATTAGCCTTCAAAATTAGCACTTTTGATTTCTCCCATAGACTTTTAAAGGGTGTTCCGCGGCATTCGAATTTGCCGCGAACACCCCAAATTGTTCGCTGTTCGGCGAACTTGCGAACAGTCAATGTTCGAGTCGAACATGAGTTCGACTCGAACTCGAAGCTCATCCCTAATGAGGAGGAATGTTTGAGTGTTAAAGGTTAGGAGGAGAAGTGTTGGAGTGCTGAAGGTTAGCAAAAGTGTTGGGTGATGAAGGTTAGGAAGAGATATAAAACAGAGAGGTGATAAGGGCGCTCTGGTGGAGGTGGGTAGCTGGTCAGAGGGATGATAGTGATGAGATGGCACTTCTGGCAGCACTTTGGTTAGAGGAGAAGCAACTCTGAAGATATAAAAAAGGAAAAGAAAGGCGCCCCTAAGTGCAGTATGTAAAATTTAATAGAGTGCACAAAGGGTTAAAAGCACATTGAATTAATATACAGGTGTGTTACATGGTCGGCCGGGTGTCATATAGACACCCGGCCGACCATGTAACACACCTGTATATTAATTCAATGTCAACCTTATGTTTGTATATTTATTTATTTATTATTGCTAATTTACCCACTGCCATCTGTGCCCTGTACCCCTGTGTCAAATTCCTTCAGGACTTCATTGTATATAGCATTGACGTTAATAATCCATTTTGCGAGTGCACGGTCATCTTGGCCGTTCTCATAATACATCTGTCACTTCCCTTACCATTGTGTATTTAGTATCTGCCCACACTCCTCCCCTTGCTCCTCCCCCTCACCATTTATAAGCTAGCTTGAGGAGTGTGGGCGTAGGTCTGACGAAGGAGCCGCACATGCTCCAAAACGCGTTACCACCCCCTTCTCTACACTGACACCATCAGCCTTGTGTGTCCCGCAGTGAATACAGGCTTCCCTGCTGCCTCCTCTTTCCAACACGCATGAGAACGTTTTACAGCTGCTGGATGGCTCTACACTGCTCTCTACCACCGTGCTGAGGATGGAGACATGCCATAGATGAGGACTCCTGATTTTATCATGTCTTTTAACACTCAACAATCTTGTAAGTGCTTTTAACCCTTTGTGCACTCTATTAAATTTTACATACTGCACTTAGAGGTGCCTTTCTTTTCCTTTTTAAAGGTTAGGAAGAGAAGTGTTGGGGTGCTGAAGGTTAGAAGTATTAGAGTTCTGGCAACAGCAGGAAATATAGTGTGAAGTTTCAAGGAGATGTGTCACCCCTTCTCAATACAAGGGGAATGTTCTGGTACATCTACACCCACCATTGCAGAGGGAGCCCAAGTAGAAGAATGACTGTAGGAAAAGAAAAAACACAAAGCCATTACTATTTCACGAGTGTAAAAACAGAAGACATGGAGAAGTAGGTATTCACACACTTGGACACATTTGAAGGCAATGGCCCACAAAAAGATAAGTAACAATGTGCTTCTTTTACAGGCCGAGCTTAGTTTACAGAGTCACTTTAAGATAATAAAATAGTCATATAGAACAGTTATGTGCATTGTTATTGTAAGTGGAAGAATTGTTATAAAATTATCTGGTACTACCTGTGTATTTCAATTGTATGATTTATTTGTCATACAAAATATTTAGCACTGATCCTTGCTGAATAGAGTTTATTGTAAGGAAATTCTGTGTCTTGGTTTACAATTGTTAAAATTATATGAATAATAGAGAACTAAACTTAACCACTCACAAATAAACTACCTGCACAAACAACTAAAAGTCGAAAGAAGATGATGTCAGTATTTTGAGAACAAAGAGAGATGTATGGTACTGAACTGTATAAAAGAAGGAGAGAGAAGCCATCTCATTGTATTGTCATTGTGATACCCATGCTGCAGAGGTCTGTGTCACAATGGAGAATTATAGGCTTTAATTAAAGAAGAACCCAGTGATCGGAGCTATGGTCATATCATATACCTACATCTTCCAGTTCTGTGTAATTCTACAATGTATAACACTCTGGAGATCAGGATTGCAGAGTCCGGCCTGTGCCCTTCATTTTACTGATGTATTTAATGAGTTCCAATATTTTCAGGATGGAGATCTGATCATTGGAGGAGTGTTCACTGTGAGATCAAAAGTAGAACTAGAATCACCTGAAAAAAAGATATACAGGTGTGTAACTTATTTGCTAGGAAGAGAAAAATGTGTTCAGGGTGACAAAGAACAACACATAGGACTTTACAAAATGATTGGAAGAAATACATGTGATGGAATATTATAAGAATGTATATAGAATGTCTTCTCATTTACATGCAAACCAAGCTGTCCAGAAAGTGACAGAGGGTAGGTGACAGGGATGGGTGACAGTGACAGGGGGTTGGTGATGGTGACAGGGGATGGGTGACAGTGACAGGGGGTGGGTGACGGTGACCGGGGTGGGTGACAGTGACAGGGGATGGGTGACAGTGACAGGGGGTGGGTGATGGTGACAGAGAATGGCTGACAGTAACCGGGGTGGGTGACGATGACAGAGAGTGGGTACCGGTGACCGTGGGTAGGTGATGGTGACAGGGGGTAGGTGACGGTGACAGGGATGGATGATGGTGACAGGGGATGGGTGACAGTGACAGGGGGTAGGTGACAGTGAGGGGGATGGGTGACAGTGACAGGAGATGAATGACGGTAACAGGGGGTAGGTGACGGTGACAGGGAAGGATGACAGTGACAGGGGTAGGTGACAGTGACAGGGGTAGGTGACATTGACAGGGATGAGTGACAGTGACAGGAGGTAGGTGATGGTGACAGGGATGGGTGACAGTGACAGGGGGTAGGTGATGGTGACAGGGATGGGTGACAGTGACAGGGGGTGGGTGATGATGACAGGGGGTGGGTGACGGTGACAAAATTTGTAACAATCTATAACAGTGTCAGGGTGTTGGAGAAGTTGCTGGAAGAGTCTTTTCTTTAAAGCTGAAAAGTGTGGGGATTCCTCCATCTGCTCTGTTTGTGTGGATGGAGAGATTGTTTACTTTTTGTTGTTGTAAAAGAGATCACTTTAAATCCTCCCCACTGAAACATTGTATTCTGGCAGCGAGACTCTCTACTTGCAGAATACACAGATTTGTGTTCTACTAGGCCTCTGCTTTCAGAAAATATATTATGTTCCGGGGGACTTTGAGATAATTTTTTAACTAAAAATGAAGATTTTTTTATGTGTGCAAAAAAAAAAAAAAAGGATTTAGAGGGGACAAGGCTAAATCCAGGGGGAAGTTTTTTTGTGGAAAGTGTTAAGTGCACTCACACTTTAATTCAGATTGTTCTGTCACCATTCTTTATACATACCTCAAAACAAATTAAATTCATTAAATTAATACACTGCGCTAAAGACTGTATCCTTTCTAATAAAAATATTAATAATATTAATAAATACTGCTACTTAAAAACCAAACAACTATCACCAATTGGGCTAATAATAATATTGCACAAACCAATAATTAATCACACTGGGGGTCATTTACTGTAGAGCTGCGGCGCTAATTAGCGCTAATTCGCAGTAATTAGCGCAAAAATGGTATTCACTATAGCGCTGGTGAGAAAATACTCCCAAAACCGAATTTACTATAGTTCCCTGAAACCAAATAGCGCTCAAACCCTTACTCTGCTAAAACCTGGAGAATTGCACATGGAAATAATGTTTAGAGCATGATATAATTGCCTAAATGGTACTGAAATATGCGGTATATTATTTAAAGATAATCTGCTTTTAAACTGTGTGAAAAAGTGATTTCTACACTGAAATATCTTTAAAAGTCTGAGAAGTGAAAAATTCCCCGTTTTGGACAATTAGGTGCCAACACAACTGAGCATGCTCAGACCTGAATATAACTCTCATTTTAACTCCAGTGTCTTTTTTAGCCGGCTCTATAGTAAATACCAAAATGAGAGCTAATTAGAGAGCATTTTTTTTAAATGAAAATCTGCTCTGTTCTAGTCCAAATGAAGTAGTAGTCATTGATTCTAATGGAACAATTGTAACTTTCACAAAATAAAATCTTTTAATGTTGAGATGAAATGTATCTTTCTCTGAAATAAAGATACATTTGTGAAATAAATTTTCCTTTGCAACATTGTTGCTTCTAATTAAAATATTTTGTTTTTAAGAATACTAGAATGTGGAATGTTTTGATGTTTTGGTAAAATATATTTTTCTCTGTCACTTTCACTTGTTACTCTTCATCTCACAACAATCTTTACCCCAAACTCACACAGGTGTCTTTATAATCCACAAACAATACCATTGCTGATGAAAATTTAAAATGAATCACAATTTTTGTGCTTTTTATTATTTCCAAATATTCATAATTTGAGCCCAAAAAATGTGATATGTGTACCAACATCAGAAAGCAAAATGTAATTCCCCAAAATTTGAGGGTAATATTCTACTCTCACCCACAAAAAAACACCAAATATCACAGAATAAATCAAGAAGAATAACTCTTGAGTAATGTAATTCCATCACTTGTATGTCCATAGAAATGCAGTATTTATGTGTTTTTATGTGTATTTATGTGTAGTTATGTGTAGGAGGCTCTCACACGTGGCAGCTCTGTGGCTTAGAGGTTAGAACTTCTGCTTGGTATCTCTGAGGGTCTGGGTTCAAATCCCAACCATGTTACTTCATGTAGAGAAGTTGTCTCATCTCCCAGGTCCTATAACTATGTCTAATTGTAGTATTTATGTGTAGGAGGGTTCCACCACCATTGTAAGTCTTTTCCAAATACATGATTTAGCCAAAAGTATTGGGATGCCTGCCTTTACACACACATGAACTTTAATGGCAGCCCAGTCTTAGTCCGTAGGGTTAAAATTTGATTTGGCCCACCCTTTGCAGCTAGAACAGCTTCTGAGAAGGCTGTCCACAAGGTTTAGTGTGCCTATGGGAATGTTTGATCATTCTTCCAGAAGTGCATTTGTGAGGCCAGGCACTGATGTTGGATGAGAAGGCCTGGCTCGCAGTCTCTACTCTAATTCAGCCAAAGGGTGTTCTATCGGGTTGAGGCCAGGACTCTGTGCAGGCCAGTCAAGTTTCTCCACCCCAAACTTGCTCATCCTCTGTCTCTTTATTGATCTTGCTTCGTGCACTGGTGTACAGTCATGTTGGAACAGGAAGGGGCTTTCCCCAAACTGTTCCCACAAAGTTGGGAGCATGAAATTGTCCAAAATGTCTTGGTATGCTGACGCCTTAAGAGTTCCCTTAACTGGAACTAAGAGGCCAAAAACCAACCCTTGAAAAACAACCCCACATCATAATCCCCCCTCCACCAAATCATTTGGACCAGTGCACAAAGCAAGGTCCATAAAGACACGGATGAGGGAGTTTGGGGTGGAGGAACTTGACTGGCCTGCACAGAGTCCTGACCTCAACACAACAGAACACCTTGGGGATGAATTAGAGAGGAGACTGTAGGTCAGGCCTTCTCGTCCAACATCAGTGCCTGACCTCACAAATGCACTTGGAAGAATGGTCAAACATTCTCATAGACACACTCCTAAACCTTGTGGACAAGAAGAGTTGAAGCTGTTATAGCTGCAAAGGGTGGGCCAAATGAGTTTTGAACCCAATACCAATACTGGGATGCCATTACAGTTCATGTGCGTTTAAAGGCAGGCGTCCCAATACTTACGCCAATATACTGTATATTGCTTGTGACACTGAGCATGGCTATGGACTTAGGGCTGGTTCACAACACAGAAATGCAGAGAACATCTGTGGGGCTGCCCTGGTGACTAAGTGGGTAGCTGTTCTGTCTAGCAGCACCTGGGATGTTGGTTCAATTCCCCAACATGCTAATCCTTGTGTTGAAGTTTATGTGTTCTCCCTGTGTGGGTTTCTCACCACAATCCAAAGACATGCTGGCTTTATATTTGTCTCTTGTCAAAATAGGTTCTAATGTAAGAAAGTTAATTTTGGACTTTAGATTGGAAGCTCATTGCAGCCAGGGACTAATGTTTGTTAGCACTAATCATGCCCAGGGACTTGGACATTTAACAGTTTAGGGTTTACACTGCATGGGTACATATGCTTAGAAAACTGTTGCTTTATTTATGTGGATGCAAATGGACTTTGATCTTTGTCCTGTCCCTTGGAGATTTGATGCACATAGCCAAGGGCTAACACAGTTGCAAATAGTATTATGTGTTCCTGCTCATCAAGTGCAATCACTTTAGACATACATGAAGAGACAGATTGAAAGATACTGGTGGGCATTTACTTCTATTGGGTGTGTCAGTGTGCTAACAATACAACCTCTCTTATATAAAGGCCTGCAGTAGGGGGGTTTGTTTGGCCTGAGAAGGAATGATATTGGGAGATTTGATGAAGTTCTTGTGAATGTTTTTCAATCAAAAGTGGGTTTATGTGGCCATGCTATCAATGATGTGTGTGTATTGTTCGTTCCTGTCTGATCATGCAAACATCGTTTGGAAGCGTCTGCTGACCTACTCTTTTTTATCTCGTTTAATCGTGTACACTGAAATGCAGCTTCCAGCAGAACATGGTCACCAATGTATGTATGTGTGGATTGTGGGCTGGTGGTGGGTGCTTTGAATAAGTCTTTTAATATTATAATGGAATGCTTTGAAGGAATGACTGTTGAGCATGTTTCTATAATCTTGCAGATAATAATGTGATGTGTTGCCCGTTATACACTGAAATTAAAGCTGTGTCCACTCTAAGGTTTTGTCAAAATTTAGATTGTAAGCTACTATGAGCAGGGCCCTTAAAATCCCATTGCTAAATGTAGCACCAAATATATCCTGTCCAAATTTTTTTGAAGCTAGTAAATGAATGTAATTTTTTTTTGTTTTGTTTTTCTGCTGGTATAATAAAAGTACTGAGCTTTGGTGTGGTGTATTTTTTTTTTTTCCTTCTACTTTTTTCTCTTTAGTTTTTGTGGGTGGTGTTTTTGGGAAAATGCAATATCTCTTATATTTTATTTCAATATGTATTTGTGCATCAAAAAACTAATCTCTTTGCCCTGGTTCACATTGATGCTACTTTGAAATCGCATTACTTCACTTGAAGTAGCACTATTTCAAAGTAGCAAGGTCAGCACAGGGGCGGATCCAGAGTCTAGTCTCGGGAGGGGCACTGCCAGGAAATATATTTTTTTGGGGTACATCTATCGGGGAAATGGCTGGTGTTGGCGCTTCAATCATCACGGCACCATGGTTGTTATAGTGTCAGGATGATTGAAGCGCATTATTACTATTATTACATTGTTATAAAAAATTAAATAGTTTAACTCACCATAATGCAGAATCAGTGGGAGCCCCGAGTGTGTCACTTGCCACGTCACCTGTCATCAGATGCAGATTGTCACTTGCCACATCGCCTGCCACATGTTGCGGATTGTCGCTTGTCACCAGATGCAGATTGTCACTTGCCACGTCGCCTGCCACATGTTGCAGATTGTCACTTGCCACGTCGCTTGTCACCAGATGCAGATTTTCACTTGCCATGTCACCTGCCACATGTTGCAGATTGTCACTTGCCACGTCGCTTGTCACCAGATGCAGATTGTCACTTGCCACATCGCCTGCCACATGTTACGGATTGTCACTTGCCAGGTCGCCTATCACCAGATGAAGATTGTCACTTGCCACGTCGCCTGCCACATGTTGCGGATTGTCACTTGCCAGGTCGCCTGTCACCAGCTGAAGATTGTCACTTGCCACGTCGCCTGCCACATGTTGCGGATTGTCACTTGCCACGTTGCCTGTCACCAGATGCAGATTGTCACTTGCCACGTCGCCTGCCACATGTTGCGGATTGTCACTTGCCAGGTCGCCTGTCACCAGATGAAGATTGTCACTTGCCACCTGCTAAGGTGGTCTCTTGTGTCCCAGAGATAGGCAGCAGAGAGATGATGTAATCTCTCTGCTGCCGCAGCTGCCTGCATGGTGAGGGGGGAACTGCAGGGATGCAGAGCGGGCGCCGGGCGGTCAGAGATGATGTCAACTCTCTGCTCCCCCGCCCGCAGGCTCCCTGATTGGCCAGCAGCCCGCTCACACATCGAGCTGCGCCGGCACATCTCACCAACTGAGCCGCCGGGTCAGCCCGCTGTCTCTCTCCTGCGGAGCCACCCAGCGGCTCTCTCACCTATGGAGCCGCCCGGCAGCTCTTTCACTTACGGAGCCGCCTGCCGGCTCAGTCTGTCACCTATGGAGCCGCCTGGTGGCTCTTTCACTTACGGAGCTGCTCGCCGGCTCAGTCTGTCACCTATGGAGCCGCTCTTTCACTTACGGAGCCGCTCGCCAGCTCTGTAACTTACGGAGCCGCCCGCCGGCTCTCTGACACACCCACATTTCTCGGAGGGGGCAATTGCCCCGTTGCCCCCCCCCCGGATCCGCCCCTGGGTCAACATGATTTCAGGTGCTACTGGATAGACATCTGTGTGGCTTCATACACAAATGTCTATTGAAGTCGCACCTGAAATTGGCAAAAGTAGTGCAGGAATTACTTTAGCAAATTGGTGCGGTGCCACAAAAAAAGTTGCATCGATTGGAACAGTGCCATTACTGCCTATAGTCATGCGATTTGAACTCTCAAATCGCATGACAAATCGCTCCAATGTAAACCTAGGCTTCTGCACACCTGCAAGATAATGATAAAGGTGGAATCTTTATATATAACAGCTGTGGAGAATTGCAGGTAATGAATTCAGCTGGTGGATAGGCAATGTTGTATGTGTCAGCTTTAGTTCACGTTGGTGCGATTTGACATGTCAAAGCGGTGACAATTGTGCTGTTTTAATTGGTGCAACTTTGGGGTGCAATTTGTATCGATATCAGTGCAGAAACCTGCACAGATGTCTCTGAAATTCCCCCTGCAGTCGGGACTGACATGCGGGAATGAAAGTGTGTGATTTCAGCTGCACGATTTCCTCCCGCTGCTAACCCAGGGACACCATTTCCTATCGAATGCCTTTAAATATGATAGGTAGAAATACAAATTTGCATATCTGCAAATAAACAAAAATAATAAAATTCTAATAGTGGTTGCGATCAAATATTCGCAACAGCGATCAAAAGAGTGTGGTTTCACCTTCTGACCCAGAAATAAGTCATTGTAATCACCCGGAAGTCCCCGTGCTGGTCAAGATCTCCATCTAGGTGGACATGGCGAGGTCCCTCTTTAGCAAAGAGGAGGTGCGGCTCATTTTCCGGATAAGGGTATGATATGTACTTGTGCTTAATCAATGTTGGGGTGGATGTGGTAGTTAGGTTTGGTGTGGGTGGGGTTCATTGATTTGTTTGGCATCACCACACATTTGCTTCTGGCCCATGTGCACACATCACTTCCTGCATTTGTTCTGCTGATGTAAATGCAAGTATAAATGAGAGCTCCTTTCTATTAAAAAATATATATGACTTGTTTCACAGTTGGGCGACTTTGGACCTCCGAGTTGCTTGACAAGTTGTACCCCATGATTCTCAATGATAACTAGGTATGGGCCGAACACCCCCCTGTTCGGTTCACAACAGAACATGCGAAAAGACAAAAAATTTGTGTGAACACCATTAAAACCGCTTCCCGCCCGCCGTACGCCAAATGATATCCTTGGATTTGAGCGGGGATATCTGAGTGATGCCTGTAGCTACAGACATCATCCAGATATCGTCTTTTAGAGCCGGCGAATCTGCACACCATAAGAATGATCATTCTTACGGGAGGCGAGAGGGGACTTCCCCCCTCCCGCCACCCTCCGCTACGATCGGTGAGTCACAGGATCCGCCAGCCCCGGATGTTTAGCATAGAGATTTCCGGTGGACCAGATGGTCGCCGGAGTCTCTATGATCGTTCAGAGGCCGGGCGTGATGTTATGATGTCAGGCCGGCCTCTGTATTAAAAAAAACGACGCCGCTTCAGCTGGGAAGCGGAGAACGTTTTTTTTATTTTGTTTCAGGCTTCTAAGCCTAGAGGTGAGATGTGGGGTCTTATTGACCCCATATCTCACTGTAAAGAGCACCTGTCATGGTTATTCCTATTACAGGGGAGGATTACATTCCTTGTAATAGAAACAAAAGTGATACAAAACATTTTTTTGGGAAAAAAAGTGTCAAGCTAAAATAAAAAAAGTAAAATTAACAATAAAAAAAAATAATTTTTTTTTAAAGCGCCCCTTGAGCTCGCATGCAGAAGCGAGCGCATACATAAGTCCCGCCCACATATGAAAACTGTGTTCAAACCACACATGTGAGGTTTTGCCGTGAACGTTAGAGAGAGAGCAATAATTTTGGTCCTGGACCTCCTCTGTAACTCAAAACATGTAACCAGTAAAAAGTTTTAAAGCGTCGCCTAAGGGGATTTTTAAATAGCGAAGTTTGGCACCATTCCACGAGCGTGTGCAATTTTGAAGCGTGACATCTATTTACTCGGTGTAACTTCATCTTTCACATTATGCAAAAACATTGGGCTAACTTTCTTGTTTTTTTTTTTTTTTTAAAGCCCAAAACTGTTTTTTTTTCCTAAAAAAACGCATTCGTAAAATTGCTGCGCAAATACCATGCTAGATAAAAAGTTGCAATGACCACCATTGTATTCTCTAGGGTCTCTGCTAAAAAAAAAACATATATAATGTTTGGAGTTTCATGTAATTTTCTAGCCATAAAATTATGATTTTTACATGTAGGAGAGAAATGTCAGAATTGGCCTGGTAGGCAAGTGGTTAAAGTCTATGGGACACGAACATGAATAATCAAAAGTGCTAATTTTAAAGGTTAATATGCAAGTTATTGTCATAAAAAGTGTTTGGGGACCTGGGTCCTGCCCCAGGGGACATGTATCAATGCAAAAAAGTTTTAAAAATGGCCGTTTTTTCGGGAGCAGTGATTTTAATAATGCTTAAAGTGAAACAATAAAAGTGTAATATTCCTTTAAATTTCATACCTGGGAGGTGTCTATAGTATGCCTGTAAAGGGGTGCATGTTTCCCATGTTTAGAACAGTCTGACAGCAAAATGACATTTCAAAGGAAAAAAAGTCATTTAAAACTATTCATGGCTAATAATGAATTGCCGGTCCGACAATACACATAAATGTTCATTGATAAAAACGGCATGGGAATTCCCCACAGGGGAACCCCGAACCAAAATGTTTAAAAAAAATGGCATGGGGGGTCCCCCTAAATTCCATACCAGGCCCTTCAGGTCTGGTATGGATACTAAGGGGAACCTCGGCCAAAATTACAATAAAAATGGCGTGGGGTCCCCCTCAAAATCTATACCAGACCCTTCAGGTCTGGTATGGATTTTAAGGGGAACCCCGCGCCAAAATGTAAAAAAAAATGGCGTGGGGTCCCCCCAAAAATCCATACCAGACCCTTATCCAAGCACGCAACCTGGCAGGCTGCAGGAAAAGAGGGGGGGATGCGAGAGCGCCCCCCCTCCTGAACCGTACCAGGCCACATGCCCTCAACATTGGGAGGGTGCTTTGGGGTAGCCCCTCAAAACACCTTGTCCCCATGTTGATGGAGACAAGGGCCTCATCCCCACAACCCTTGCCCGGTGGTTGTGGGGGTCTGCGGGTGAGGGCTTATCGGAATCTGGAAGCCCCTTTTAACAAGGGGACCCCAAGATCCTGGCCCTCCCCCCTGTGTGAAATGGTAAGGGGGTACAAAAGTACCCCTACCATTTCACAAAAAAACTGTCAAAAATGTTAAAAATGACAATTGACAATTCCTTTATTTAAATGCTTCTTCTATCTTCTATCTTCTATCTTCTTTCTTCTATCTTCTATCTTCCTTGTGTTTCTTCCTCCATCTTCTTCTTCTTCTTCTGGTCCTTCCTCCGGTGTTCTCGTCCAATATCTTCCTCTGTGGCGTCTTGTTCCCTTCTTCTCCTCGGGCCGCTCCGCATCCATGATGGCATGGAGGAGGCTCCCGCTGTGTGACGCTTCTCCTCTTCTGATGGTTCTTAAATAACAGGGGCAGGGCTGCCCGGTGACCCCCCCCCCGTGATGCACAGGGACTTTCCTGTGGCATTCCCATTACATCAGAGGGGGGTGGGGTCACCAGGTTGGAACAAGACGACGCGGAGGAAGATGTCGGACGAGAACACCAGAGGAAGAACCAGAAGAAGAAGAAGAAGATGGACGAAGAAACACAAGGAAGATAGAAGATAGAAGAAAGAAGATAGAAGAAGCATTTAAACAAGGGAATTGTCAAACACTGTCTCTTGTTATTTTTAACATTTTGACAGTTTTTTTGTGAAATGGTAGGGGTACTTTTGTACCCCCTTACCATTTCACACAGGGGGGAGGGCCGGGATCTGGGGGTCCCCTTGTTAAAGGGGGCTTCCAGATTCCGATAAGCCCCCCACCCGCAGACCCCCACAACCACCGGGCAAGGGTTGTGGGGATGAGGCCCTTGTCCCCAACAACATGGTGACAAGGTGTTTTGGGGGCTACCCCAAAGCACCCTCCCAATGTTGAGGGCCTGTGGCCTGGTACGGTTCAGGAGGGGGGGCGCTCTCTCGTCCCCCCCTCTTTTCCTGCGGCCTGCCAGGTTGTGTGCTCGGATAAGGGTCTGGTATGGATTTTTGGGGAGACTCCAAGCCATTTTTTTTTTTTAATTTTGGAGCGTGGTTCCCCTTAAAACCCATACCAGACCTGAAGGGTCTGGTATAGATTTTTAGGGGGACCCCACGCCATTTAAAAAAAAAAATTTGTCCGGAGTTCCCCTTAATATCCATACCAGACCTGAAGGGCCTGGTATGGAATTTAGGGGGACCCCCCACGTCATTTTTTTTTAAATTTTGGTTTGGGGTTCCTCTGTAGGGAATTCCCATGCCGTTTTTATCAGTGAACTTTTATGTGTATTAAAATTAAACTGTATTAAATTAAAATGAACAATGTGCAAAATATCTGTAACAGACAATTACAAGAGTTTTAAATGTGAGTGGTATAATTTTTAATAAATACCATTTTATTGAATTAATGCACTATTGGAAGCCTTCCTTTTTTTCTTGCATACATATGCCATGTGATGAGATTCGTCCATCAGAGGGTGTTATAATCAAGTGATGACTGATTAACAATTAAGCACTTTTGCCTTTTCTTGTTCAATATGTTCATTGAATTTACAATAAAAAGAAGAATATAACATTATATTGACATGTAGATAAGATTCGGAAATTAAGAAACATTGTCATACAAATGATACCATCTCATTTAGATAATACAAGAAAGAGCTTAAATATATGCAAAAGAAGTTGAAAAAGAATCAAGAAGAAACACGATCATATTATTAGAGAGTATAAGACCCTAATGCCCCGTACACACGGTTGGATTTTCCGATGGAAAATGTCCGATCGGAGCTTGTTGTCGGAAATTCCGACCGTGTGCGGGCTCCATCGGACATTTTCAATCGGATTTTCCGACAAACAAAGTTTGAGAGCAGGATATAAAATTTTCTGACAAAAAAATCCGTTGTCGGAAATTCCGATCGTGTGTACACAAATCCGACGGACAAAGTGCCACGCATGCTCAGAATAAATAAAGAGATGAAAGCTATTGGCCACTGCCCCATTTATAGTCCCGACGTACGTGTTTTACGTCACCGTGTTCAGAAGATCGGATTTTCCGACAACTTTGTGTGACCGTGTGTATGCAAGACAAGTTTGAGCCAACATCCGTCGGAAAAAATCCTAGGATTTTGTTGTCGGAATGTTCGAACAAAGTCTGACCGTGTGTATGGGGCATAAGAAGTATAAAAATAAAAATGAAGAGAAAGTTATCTGCACATCAGTTGAGTCATGCCTCCAGACCACCCGGCCACCCCAAATGGGATCAAACTGTGGACAAATGTGGGGCATGATCTTAAGATAATGAATTATCAATTTACAGAATAGAGGCAATGTTTGATGAATCTTAGAGTGATTAAGGTAAATATATACGTGTTTTCTTCACGTATAGAGTAAATATAGAATATACACAAAAAAAAGTGATATTATAAGAAAAATGAACAATGTATGACTGAAATATCAATACTGGTAAATGATCTCATGTATGAAGATAATAGGATGGAAAGAAAAAAGAAAAAAGAAGAAAAAAGGAATCGAGAAACAAGGGAAAGATACTATTAACAGAACCAAAAGTGAGCAACACAAGCTTTAATGTACATATGAGAAAAAAATGTAAAGTAAGTGACACTTTTGTACCCCATTACCATTTCACACAGGGCAGCAGGATCTGGGGGTCCCTTTGTTAAAGGGGGCTTCCAGATTCCGATAAACCCCCCGCCCGCAGACCCTTCCAACCACCGGCCAAGGGTTGTGGGGATGAGGCCCTTGTCCTCTTCAACATGGGGACAAGGTGCTTTGAGGGGCTACCTCAAAGCACCCTCCCAATGTTGAGGGCATGTGGCCTGGTACGGTTCAGGAGGGGGGGCGCTCTCTCGTCCCCCCCTCTTTTCCTGCGGCCTGCCAGGTTGCGTGCTCGGATAAGGGTCTGGTGTATATTTTTGGGGGACCCCATATCATTTTTTTTTTAATTTTGGCGCGGGGTTCCCCTTAAAATCCATACTAGACCTGAAGGGTCTGTTATGCATTTTGAGGGGGACCCCCACGCCATTTTTTTATTTTATTTTGGCACGGGGTTCCCCTTAATATCCATACCAGACCTGAAGGGCCTGGTATGGAATTTAGGGGGACCCCAAGCATTTTTTTTTTAATTTTGGTTCGGGGTTCCCCTGTGGGGAAATCCCATGCAGTTTTTATCAATGAACTTTTATGTGTATTGTCGGACAGACAATTCATTAATAGCCACGAGTAGTTTTAAATGACTTTTTTTCCTTTGAAATGTCATTTTGCTGTCAGACTGTTCTAAAGACGGGAAACATGCGCCCCTTTACAGGCATACTATAGACACCCCCAGGTACGAAATTTAAAGGAATATTACACTTTTATTGTTTCACTTTAAGCATTATTAAAATTATTGCTCCAGAAAAAATGGCCATTTTTAATGCATGCATATAAGCCTTTAAAATTAGAACTTTTGATTTTTCCCATAGACTTTTAAACGGCTGTTTTCGAATTTGCCGAGAACACCCCAAATTGTTCGTTGTTCGGCGAACTGGCGAACAGCCAATGTTCGAGTCGAACATGAGTTTGACTCAAACTTGAAGCTCATCCCTAGTCAAAAGTGCGATCCATATCTTGCGACCATTTAACAGTATATGAGGGTAGTGTTTCATTAGAGGTCATATTAATGTGTCGATATAGGAGTGAAATCAGGCCTCTAATGTGTGGGTTGCTCTTACAAATGCACTCAAACTGCGATATCTGGTTGAATGGAGAACCTGTCCTAATGAAGGGTGTATAAAAAAATTTAATTTGTAGGTATCGAAAAATGTCAGTTCTGGAAAGTCCAAAAGTTTCACATAATTCAGAAAATGTGTATAATGAGTTGTTGGAAACTAAATTATGCAATCTGATTAAGTTAGCAGAGGACCAAGCTGTGAATGACATCGGGAATTTCCAAGCTGGGTAGAAAGCTGGATTTTTAATGAAGGAAAGGAGGGGGTTATGTGAGGAAGATTGTGCAAACTTTTAAATTTGTGCCAAATAGCCAAACAATGCTTGGTAATAGGATTAGATATATGTACTCTATCTTTAGGCTGGAGCCATAAAATGGTAGCCACAGAGATGGGGTCAATATCAACAGATTCGACAGCAACCCATAGAGGAGTTTCCGTAGTGGAATGGTATTTAGACAATTGGGGTAGTTGTGCTGCGTAATAGTATGAAGAAAAATTTGGTAACCCTAATCCGCCCTTCAATTTAGTAAGGAACAATGTAGATTTAGGGATATGGGGTTTATTGCTGCCCCAAATAAATGACATAATTCTGTGCTGTGTAAGACGTAAGAAGTATGAAGGTATTGGAATGGGGAGTACCCTAAATAGGTAAAGGAAATTTCGGTAGAATTGACATCTTAATGGCATTAATCCGCCCAAACCAAGACAAGGAAAGAGAAGACCATTACTTCAATAAACCGGTAATTGATTTTAGAAGTGGTAAGTAGTTGGTTGAAAAAAGATCTGTTAATGAGTTTGTGATTTGTATTCCCAAATATGGAAGATGATGCGATACCCAGTTGAATGGTAATGAGGACTTAGCTTGGAGAAATTCCACTTGTGTTAAGAAACATTTAGCGCGTTAGATTTATTATGATTAACAAAAAGTCCAGAGACTACTGCAAATTTATCTAATAGGTCTATTAAGTTAGGGGCCGACACATGTGGATGAGTTAAGAAAATAAGGATGTCATCAGCGAAGAGACATAATTTGTGTTTGTATCCAGCCAACTCTATGCCTTTGACATTCGGATTAGAACGGATTAATTGTGCCAAGGGCTCTATAAGTAAGGCAAAGAGCAATGGGGATAAAGGACAACCTTGCCTAGTTCCTCTACTAATGTTGAATTGTGCTGACTTATAACCAGCGTATTTAACATAGGCCTGTGGATTAGCATAAAGAGAGGAAACCCATGTTAGAAAA
This sequence comes from Aquarana catesbeiana, assembly GCF_042186555.1. Classification (NCBI taxonomy): domain Eukaryota; kingdom Metazoa; phylum Chordata; class Amphibia; order Anura; family Ranidae; genus Aquarana; species Aquarana catesbeiana. The sequence continues at coordinate 38,999,111 of NC_133324.1, forward strand.
TGATTTTTAATCCCCCATTTTTGCAAAATATATTGCATGTATGGCCAGGAAACTGAAACGAAAGCTTTTCTAATATTTAAAGATATAAGGCATGTCGGAATCTTTCTTTTTTTAGCAGTATGGATAAGCAAGAGAGCTTGTCTTATATTGTTGCCCGCCTGTCGCGTTGGGCATGAAACCTGTTTGATCATGATGTATTAATTGACCTATAATCGCATTCAATCATGTCGCTATGATCTTGGCTAATAATTTGATATCTAAATTTAGGAGGGAAATGGGGCAATAATTAGTCCAGGAGGTGAGATCAGAACGAGGTTTGGGAAGCATGGTTATTATAAAGGTCAGAGTTTCAGTTCTAAACAAATTTCTGGACAACAAAGAGTTGAAAGCTCTAGTTAGGATTGAAGATAGAATAGACAAAAATTTTTAAAATAAGTTGCCGAAAATCCGTCTGGACCTGGTCTCTTATGGGGTTTCAAGCATTTGATGGCGTTTTGAACTTCTAAAGTTGTAATAGGTTTTTCAAGAAGATCACATTGCTTTCATTCTAAAGTAGGGAGATTATTACCAGAGAACAGGTCATCTGCCTTAAATTTGTCAAAGTCAATGTTAGAGGAATACAGTTTAGCCAGGTTAGAACGGAAAATCTCCAATATTTTAATTGGATTACTCGTGAAAGCATCGCAAGAAGTTTTCAGTCTTATAGATGTCTGTGTATGTTGTATTTTTTGAAGAATGCCATTAAGGTGTCAGGTTTATTAGCCTTAAGATATTGAATGTGATATTTTTTGCGTAAGACTATATCTGCTGAGTCAAATAAAAATAGGTCTAAATCAAGACCTGCTTTATCTAAATTTGCATTTGTAGTAACGTTAGGATTAGACTGAAAAGCCATATGACTAGCATTAAAATTAGCTTCCAACTTTGCAAATAAAATCTTATGTTCTCTTTTAAGAGATGTGGCCTGTTGTATAAGTTTGCCACGAATGACAGTTTTATGGGCTTCCCATAGAGTAAGGGCTGATATATCTGCATTATTATTAAATGAAAGGTAATCTGTGAGTGCTGCCTCTATCTCTAAGCGATGGGATGGGCGGGTTAGTGTCGAATCATTGATACACCAAGTTGTATCGTGTGACCTGGGTATCGGAGAAGCTATGGTGGTGACAATTGCACAATGATCAGTCCCAGAAAAGGGAATAATTTTAGAGGAAATAATCTCTGGGAGCATACTAGATAGGATCAAAATGTGGTCTATACGCAAAAAACAATTGTATGGATACGAGTAGTGAGTAAAGCGCCTACTAGTGGGGTTGAGTTCTTTCCAAGAGTCTACCAAACCATGGATACTTAGCAAGCGTTGGAGGGATAATTTGTTAGAATTTGTAATAACTGATGGTGGAGTTTTATACAAATATGGAAAAACAGTAGTATTCGAGTCCCCACATAAAATGGTCGTCCAAACTTGTGCATATCAATAATTTGGAAAAGATGTGATAGAAAACCCTCGGGCGTTTATTAGGGGCATAGTATGTCACAATTGTTACTGGTGTATCCGAAATATATCCCGTAAGTCAAAGAGGGTTGTTTAGTTGGGATACAAGAGTAAATGACATGGTTCTATGAAACCCAATAAGTGTACCACGTTGCTTAACAGTAGCTGAGGCTGTATAGAATTGTGGGTATGTGGCAGATAAAAATGAAGGAGAGGCCTTATCAATGAAATGAGTTTCCTGTCAACATTAAATATGCGCTTTTTTGGGTGGCAAGGGAGCGCAGAGCCTTAGTGCGCTTATGTGGAATATTGAATCCTTGTACATTCAAGGACAATACATTTATGGGTGCCATAACACGTCAAAGACAATTGTTATGTCAGGGAATACACAACCCGAACTGTGAGCCGCAACCACCAACCCAAGAGAAGGAAAAGAGAGGAAAGAGAGAGAGGGAGAAAAAACAAAATCCAAATGAACAACCCTATTAGATGCAAGAAATGTTAACATATAAAACACTATCAATAGGGTACAGAAGCGTCTCTGAGGAAATTCAAAAAATCCCTGAGAGTCTCCAATGCCACCATCAGAGGGGGTCTGGGGGTGACGTAAGGGGCTGCAAGATGTTCCAAAAGGAAGGACAGAACCGGAGAACCACTATATCAAATCAAAAGGTAATAGTGCATTGAGAACCAGAAAAAGCATCAAAATAACAACAAAACCACTATGAATTCATCAGGGCCACTTGTGGCCAAAAATAACATAATGAAATACCTTGTCAGGTCACCTGGGTGACAGATGCACACCGTTGGGATCAGGAGTGCACCGCAAGGTAGTGGACCCTATGGCTGACTGCTGCGGACTGAACCCTGGGAGGTCCAGGAAGCAGGTCTACTGGATCACTGACACAGATCCCACTGGGAGCTAGAGCATAGATTCCCCGGGGCGCGGAGTCTAAGAGCCAGCAGGTGTTCACCAGAGCCTTTAATGGTAAGGATGGACTGCGCTGCAGTCTGGCTGCAGGTCGCGGCCCCCAGGGTCTCACAGCTCACGGTAGACTACAGGAGAAGAGGAAGGAGGCAGCAGGCTGGAACAACAAGGAAAGTAAGGGACAAGCCAAGGTCAGGGCCACAAGCAGACAAGGACAACAGAGTACATGCCAAGGTTCAGGGTCACAGGCAAACAGGGATGGTCGGGAACACGCCAAAGGTCAGGGTCACGAGCAGACAGGAATAGTTAAGAACAGGCCAAAGTCGGTAACAGGAATCAGATGTAGGAAACACAGCAAGTACACACAGAGGCTAACACACAATGGTTGATCAGCACTGCTGGCTTGCAGTGCACAGGTTAATATAGGGTTCCCCGATAGGGCCTGGGGTGGGGCCATGCTTAGAGGAGAGGTTACAAAAGCAGTCAGGTGAGGGTCAGCTGGTCTCTAGAGATGAACACATGGAGACAGGTATGCTGATCGACAAACTCTATTGCATAACCATGACATACCTGTAGGGAAAAAAAAAGTTAAAAAAAAACTATGTAAAAAAAATAGTCTAGAATCGACTTCAGTTCATCAGGACTGCATAGACTATCCAATATGTAATATATGAACCATCTTCATTTTGATGAGTCCCTTTTCCTATTACTTTCCTGGGAGCTTCCGTGAAAAGTTCCTTAAAAACATAAAGAGAACACTGAACCAGGCTGAGATTCATAAATTAAAAGAAGAAACAGGAACTTTAATGTAATAGCAGATTCCTAGTGACGCTAAAGTCCTGTGCAAGTAAAGATTATGGGAAGGGAAAAAAAAAAACAAAAAGATAAAATATATGAGAAAATATATATATATATTTTCCTGGAAGATAGCAATGAAAGTGGAGTCATAACAATAAGCCAGAGTCCAGGTGAGTAATTGTTAACTGATGTTACCTCTAGCCAAAATTTCAGAAGGCTATTGAGGAAAATTACAAGAAATAGGATGAAATGGTAAAATACACTCAGTCCATAGAATCAGTAGCAATTGATATTGGATTGTCATATCTACCATGTTTGTGAAGATTTTGATGTGATGAAGCAGGCTTTTCAGATCCAGCTGATGACTGTTGTTGCTGTGGGGATCTAGAAGCAGAGCGTCTGCGAGGGCGGTCCCTAGATGAAATTTGATCCACAAAGACTATTTTAAGCAATACTGTTTGCAGTTCCTCAGAAGAGCGACACACATATTTGTGTTCAAGATGGGTGAAGCGTATCGAAAATGGGAATCCCCAACTGTATGTAATTTGATTGCTAATAAGTACTTGCAATTGGGGTTTTAGCGTGCATCTCTTGGCAACAGTGAGTGGTGACAGGTCTGCGAAGAGCTGATATTGGTGTCCTTGAAAATTAAGATTGTTATTACCTCTGGCTGCTGAAAGTAATTGCTCTTTAGTGCGGAAGAAGTGAAATTTAGCAATTATGTCCCTGGGAGGACCGTTTGTCTTGCGTGGGGCTAGAGCTCTATGTACTCTGTCCATCTCTAGCCTTTCATCAGGAATGCCAGGTTGCAGTTCCTGGAAGAGAGCTATCATAGTAGCCTGTAAGTCCACAATAGACTCAGGAATCCCCCTGATTCTCAAATTAGAACGACGGTCCCTGTTTTCCTGGTCCTCTAAACGGGACTGTAACAACAAATTCTAATCTTTAAGGTTATCTAGTTCAAAAGTATATTGTTGAGTATGATTTTCAATTTCATCTACCCGCACTTCTAATTCAGATTTTCTCTGTCCCAGCTCTCTAATTTCCTTAGTCAGCTTGTCAGTTATGTGGTCAGATGTTTGTTTAAGAGCTTTTTGCAGCATACGTTCAAATTGTTTAAACATAGTCAATTGAACTACTGATTTTGAGCTTCCTGTGTCAGAGTCAAACTCACAAGCATATTCCTGTGACTTTAAGCTGTGTGACAGAGGCTTGAGGCTGCACTGTATACTGTGCCGTGAGGGGGCAGCCAACGCCATCTTGGATAACGGCCTGGCCGAGTTTTCCTTTTCTAGAAACAGCTTTAAAATTGATTTTCTGGCCTTTAAGGACCATGATATCGGTACCGAAAGGTCCTGTGATGTAAGGGACACAATCTTGTGTCTTTCGTTTGACCGCTGAAGCCCGTGGTTCTCCGGTGTGTCTGTCCCTGGAGCGGAGCTCTAAGGAGACATGTCTGCTTCCTCAGACTCAGCGCATGCGCCCTAGCACTTTTGCCTTTTCATGAGAATGAAAAACAATAGGATCTGGTGAGTGCAATCCCATAGGGAGTTGGTGTCACTGAATCACATTGGTGGTGGAACATATGGTGTCACTATTCGCCTGATGGAGAAATGATAAGTTTGATGGACTCATCGTGAAGATTTAAGTTACCTTAAGGGCTGTCTGTTACACGCACAACATTTTGCACATTGTTTATTTTAATTTAGTTTTTTCTAATTATACTGATTTGTTAACATACTTTATGTAACGTTTAAGTGATTTTGACACTATTTACATGTAGTGTTGAGCACTATTGTGTGATTAAATTTTTTCTGGCACCATCACCCACCCCTGTCACCGTCACCCATCCCCTTTCTTAAAGAAAGAAATAATTTGGTTTGAAAATAGGTTGATTTTGGAATGAACAAATGGGAGAAGAGACCTATTAAAGAAATCATAAACATTATCAATATCCCCCTCTAGATTCACTTGTCTTCTTTGATCAACAACAAGAGGATATTTGGTTTGTCTAAAATACAGGTAAAGCATAACACAAACAACATCATTTATTTTTTAAGTAAAATCTTTGGTAGTTGTAGGGCTATCATGAACTGTAAGGGCAACCACAAAACTAATCCATTTGCCATTGTTGGAATATGAGCAATAAAATCACGCATATGCATGTTAAGAGTCCTTCTCTACCAATCAGCTTTGCTGTTGATATCTGTTCTTCAATTCTGGATTTTCACAACAGGCGCCTCCTGAATGAAAGTATCTGAAGGAAGAACAATCCTTGTTACTAGGAACAACCAGATTCTTCTCCCGTTTTATGCTTGCAGGGTGGAAACAAAATAAACATTTTTGCTAGGACACTTTTAATGCAGAGTGCTACATGTTATCAAAGAGGTCCCTAAGTTTTTTCCCTCAAAAAACTGCAAGTACTTCCAGCATCAAAGAGATTTTAAAAAAAATCTACTGAAAAAGTGGCGAAAAAAAAAAAAAAGGGGCACCAGACAGTGAAGAAAGACTAGAGCGTTATATAATTTAGAAGGGCAGTCCCATGAAAACTGTTCACAGTTGGATCACACCTTCCTCATCACAGCTGCAAAAAGATACCTGGGGAGCAG